>NC_064029.1:12291046-12620891 GCF_917208135.1 Athalia rosae | reverse complement strand
CGTCTATCTATTATTTGAATTTCTTCATCTTCTTATCGCAGTTGATATTAGAATTGTAAAAAATATCACTACTGTATGTCGGAGATTCAGAAATTATATATTAATTCTAATTCTAATTTTTGAGCATCGTGAAACCCCTCGTCGTAAGAAGATTGATCGATCAATTAATTATTTATAGTAATATTAATAACATACACGTATGAAAAATCGTCGTTGGAGCACGTTACCTCGCTGCAGCCGCAATCTTATTTTTCATAGGTTACACACAGTGCACATACATACGCATTATGATATACATATATATTACAACGTATACCATACATATTATGACCACCGGCGTTCATAACTTCTAGGCTACACGTAATCACTGTACTAATCATTCGGCGGCCAGTTACGCGCGTGCAACAGCAATCGCTATATAGGGACGCAATCCAAACTTTGATCTCTGCTTAATAATAACGGAAGCGCGGGGAGGAGGGACGTCGTTACAGGGAGGTTTCTTTCTTCGATGCTTTTTATCGGCGACTTTACTGTTGACATTATCACTATTATCATTGTCATACGCAACATCAACGTTGTCAATATTCTACCGATCATTTCTTCGAGTCAGCTTCCAAATCCGAACGATAAATCTCGTCTTCTCTAAAGGTAATCGTTGATCAGTTGCACCAACGGCAATACATGTGGATGCGATAGCGATTAATTTTATTCATTGGAAACTCGCATTTCTGCTGCTGCTGCTGCGTTCTACGCATACAAAAATTACACAGCTAATTGTGCTGGTAAATATAGATTTTCTCTACGGTTATTTACGACGAGTTAATGCACCGGGAGAACGGAAATATACATACCTATACATGTATATGTATAAATACGTGTGTGTGTGTGTGTGTGTGTGTGTGTGTGTGTGTGTGTGTGTGTGTGTGTGTGTGTGTGTGTGTGTGTGTGTGTGTGTGTGTGTGTGTGTGTAAAACTCGGATTACGTATATGTATATTCTCTGCATTGCGGTGGTGATCAACAAGCATGTATTATATTTATTTATTTTTTTTGTAACAATTTTTCTCGTTTCGAAAACGCACGAATAGATCGAGATGTGCTGGAAATAGATGCATGGACGCTTTACACAAATGTGCGAACATACCTATACGAATTCGCAATCTATTATTCCATATGATATTTCAGATTAAGGAACGAGTTGTCACGTGATCGGTGATCGTCATAGATATAAAATAATAATGTATGTAGATATTGAATTAATATCTATGCGCTGCACCGCCGGTATAGTTGAGGGAATCTTTCGATATCGGAATTGCTGAAAGATAATAACGAGCCATTGCGGTAGCGCAGTGGTACTTTCGCGTGTGTTCGACTCCCGAAAATGAAAAAAATAAATATCCGTAACTAAAATAGAGAAAAACCACAAGAGAGAACGATCGAGACAGAGGGAAGAAGGGGAATGTTGGATGATAAAAAAAGGGGAAAAAAAAAAACAAAAAACTATTTCATCTCGCCTAAATTCTGGCGGCTATTGCATTTCAGTTACGTGTCGTCGTGTCGTCGTCGTATACAATGAAAGACGTTATAGGAGAAGCGCTGGGTGACTGTACTCAGAGTTCAACGTTCTGAGTTATGTAATGTTTGCCTATAGAACAGAACTGCTGCCGTTGCCGTTGCCGTTGCCGCTGCTGCTGCAAGAGCCTCCTCTTGCTCGACTGTGGCGCTGCTTTCCTCCCAACCAACCTAACTATGTATAATCACATGCAATACTTACGCATACTTAGTCGGAAACTCCTCATATCACAAACGACACAACAAATACCCGCACAAACCGAGCTCCGCGGCTCGTTTCGCGGCCAGGCAACGTGCACTCGCGAAGAATCGACCTATACCACCGGTCTTATAATACATCGAACGAACACGAATTATTATCGACTGCGCACGACTGTGTTAACTATTTATATACGTTCGAACTTACACACGTGTGTAACTCACATATACGGACGTACGCCGCAGAGAGCGATGTACGCGTATGATAACATTGCGAGCGTTGACATCGAGCGATGCTCGATGCGGCAACGCGTTCATTCTCAAGTTTCGTTTTTCAAAATCTTGCGTTATTAGTGCTCTTCCTTTTGGCCCTTTTCTGTTTTCCTTTTTTTTTTTTCTGTTTCTCTCTATTCTTTCTTACACTCTACCGCAAGCGGTTCAACGAGCCCGATGATCATAATTCAATAATCATTCCGGAAGGCCGCGGATGGAATTTACCGTACACTGCTCGCTGTTGGGGAAAATGGATATGAAAATTTTACGATTTTTCGAATGAATGGAAACCTAAAATATCCGGTATGATCCGGTATAAATCTACATCGTGTTCTTGCGCTTCGTTATACGCAGGTATACCTACGTATGAATGTGTGCAAGTACAGAGCTTTGTGTATATAGGTAGGTGCGCTTTTCCAAACTGGGTCGATCGTGGGCAGTCTTTGTATAAGGTTTACGTGTATAAATATATATAAATGTACGTACAATACATATATTTTCAATATTGTATTATGTAGTTGGGTATACGGGTACCTATATACACTCGGTATTGCTGTTTCTATCGCGGTATTATTTTCGCCTTGCTTAATACGATCAGCGGTCTGAGATAACATAAACCCCAAATTAAGAGAGAAATTGATATCAACGTTGGGGAATCAATGATCTGGTAACCCCCTGAGAACGGTCCGAATGCTTTCGCAAATTCCTAAGGAAGAGTATTATAGGTAGGTAAAGTCGGGAAGAAAATTTGACTTTATACGAGGGTATGTTTTTGGGCTTTGTTGAGCGCGTCTGCGAAAGCTTTGGAGAATCGAGTAACGAAGAGAAATGAGGTGCCGTGCTTCAACGAGTCATTCAATTCTTTGAGCTGGTCGCGAAGTCTATACTCTAGGTAAAAGATACGCTTATGAGCCATTGAAGAGAAAATATAGGAAATTATTTTTACGCCCATGCATTTTGATGCGTAATCGATAATATAATTCGATTCCTACGGTACATTTGTACCAGCGGTTTCTCGTTCGGCAAAATTTTCACCCAGCAGATTTTCCACCCTCCGTCGCCTGCGTCAGCTTCCCCTTTCTCCTTCTGCTTCTTCTGATTTTTACGTCGGTCGGTGCAGCGGAAAGTATGACTCTCAAAAATAAAAGGTATAATATGCGTACAAAAATTTTAATCGTATTTTCATCTTGTCAACGGTGCTAGGGAAAACCTTAAATTTCATCCGAACAAAGTTATAGACGCGTGTTCAAAAATCTATTCAACTATGCTCGGTGCTCTTGTAAACGAGAGCGGTGTGCTGTGATTCGCAGATCAAATTTCAACCGATTTCCAACAGTTACGAAGTAATTTACGAAAAAGTAAAAGTATAACGCAAGTAGTGAAATAGTGCAATAACAAGAGTGAAACAAAAATCAATCAACGGTGTCCAGGACTGGAGTATATCGAATTTCGGGGGGTTTGATCGAATTCGAGGATAAGCGAAATCGTGAAGGTGGGCGTCGCCTGTGAATGGCTTAATATGCTGAATGACGGAAGTCGATTTGGTACACGATCAAAGTTTGGGGATGGTACCCTAATAAGACGTAAATGGAGAACAATCTGTCAGTCTACGGCGGCCCCGGTACCTGGGGCGCGGATAGCACCAGTCCGCAACAACCAACCGAGGGACAAACGGCGATTGCTGGAAATGGAAATGGAAGTGGAAATGCCGCTGCAGGTGCGCCTGGACCGCCTCCGCCGCAGGCCGGAAGTCCGGGCAACACTATTCTCGACGATCGAAGAGCTCAAGCTAATTCTATCAGAGGTAGAATTATTAACATTTAGAAAAAAGGGGATTCACAATTTTCGTCGACCTCCAAAAAGAAAAAACAAAAAAACAACAAAACAAAACAAAAAAAAAAAAAAACATGTCGCCAAAATAGGTATAATAACCGAATGAAAGTCGCGTTATCGGACATGTCTCGACGCAATCGGCGCGGAGTATCAAATCTATCGCTTATACACGTACGTCGCGACTGGCATTTCGTTCATTAATCGTACTTGAATATTTTAATCCAGTCGTACACTCGTGCGTATCATTCGGCGTGAATTGTTCGACTACAGCTTGATTCGGGGACCGAATTTTAATGTCGTTCTATTGTTATTTTCAGCCCAGATCGAGATTATCCCGTGTAAGGTGTGCGGCGACAAAAGTAGCGGCGTTCACTACGGCGTGATAACGTGCGAGGGATGCAAGGGGTTCTTTCGAAGATCGCAATCCTCCGTAGTAAACTACCAGTGCCCGAGAAACAAAAATTGCGTCGTCGATCGGGTCAACCGCAACCGATGCCAGTATTGCCGATTGCAGAAATGCCTGCGGCTAGGCATGTCGAGAGACGGTGAGTACCAATTTCTGTCGTTTCTTCGCCCGAAGAAAAATAAGCAATAAATATTTTACATTCTTTTCGAATACCGCTCTTTTGGCTGCAGATTCGAAATTCGCTCTGTTTCCAAAATCGAATCCCTCGGTGCTGCCGAAAACCCGAAATATATTCCTGAAAAAATTCAACGAAATCAATATAAGCGAAACTTAATTTGTTCGGCCAGCACAAGAGGTTTGAATTTATCAAAACTGTGCGGTGTGATCTGCACACTCGACGATTGAATCGAACCATTAGATTCGAACTTTCGAACCGTAAGTTCAACTTTGAGTAGCACTTATTTCGGAGGATATATCTTGACGGGATCTTTCCCACTTCTGTTCAATTCAAACCCTTTTGGTTTTCAGCTCTCGATTCGATTTTTGTTTTTTTCTCTTTCTTTTTGTTAAACAATAATCAGACAAAATTAGGTGGGAATTATCTGCAAAAGAGTATTTCAACATTTCCGTGATTCGGGAAATTCCTCAGCGTATTCGATACTCTCGTTTTGATTTGCATGTCGGCTTATCTAGGAGTATACGGTGTTTTTTTACCGGATCGGCGCGGGTAGATTAAAATTAATACATATTTGCACGCATGCTGTGCAGCAGCTCTGAGGGGGCGATTGAATTGAATTCAGAGACACAATCACGCGCCTGAGGAACGGACGGGTAACCTACTAGGTACAGAGGGGATTCATTGAATAAAGAGGGTAATGTAACGTCTGCTAAATGAAACATTATTTATTTTCGTCAATCCCGATCCTCTCGCCCCTCGTCAAATGCCGCGCGAACTGCGTTCCCGAGCTCATAGTTATTGATAGTGCAACGATTGGAAG
Organism: Athalia rosae; assembly: GCF_917208135.1. Classification (NCBI taxonomy): domain Eukaryota; kingdom Metazoa; phylum Arthropoda; class Insecta; order Hymenoptera; family Athaliidae; genus Athalia; species Athalia rosae. The sequence goes on along the minus strand of NC_064029.1, from coordinate 12,615,613 downwards.
ATTTCGAGATATTGTTGCTAAAAAAAAAAAAAATTAAAAATTCGCGACGACGGAATTCCATAACCAAGAATGAATTTCAAATCGTGCGCGTTTCGTCCTCAAATGCGGTTACCTATTTATTTTTTTCCACTCTCCCCTTTCAAATGAAACTAATTCGCGAGGAGATTGAAAATGTAACCGACAAAATTACCAATTGACAACGGCTTAGGATTCATAGAATTAAAAAGTTCGGGCAGATTTATTATAATCCCATGGTGTGATCTGATCTTTGGCTCCAAAGCTACACTCGAAGTCTCGACCGATTAGGTGCTTCGCCAACGTACAACGGCAATCTCCACGATCCACCCCGCATTTATATACTTTCGGAAAAGAATTTGGCGACTTTTGAGCCGAAGTACCTACCAGAAAATTAGGCCCGCGGAAAAGTGAAAATAAGCAGACGTTACCCAGTCAGAGGACGCGGGGCGTTGTGGAAATTTTAGCGTGAATGAGAAACGGAGAATTCGTATCGTCCCATGAGGAAATAAACGTTCAACAGAAAATGGACTTTCCACAGACACACCTTGTGACAACGTATGATTTTATCGACCCACGCAAAAACCTCGCCCCTAATCAATTACGTATTATGGGCGATCAAAGTGAATTTACTCGCGGACGACCCCATATATAGGTGTATGGGACATACGAACGTTGGTATTTCCTCTCTGTATAAAGTATTCATTAAGCCCGTACGTACGATAGTCTCAGATTTGGCGTTCGCGAGGCATTGACCGCTGACAATCAGCCTGTTTAAAACTCGTACCCGATGTGTGCGATCTCTCATACACGCATACAAAGATGATACCGAGGAATCGCCGGTGTATGTTAAGTGTTATACCTACTCGTATTTCGTGCGTCTGATGACGACGCGCCAAATGAATGGAACGAACGTCGACAAAAACCCAATTTAGCGAATACCACGTAGCGGAAAAGAAAATAATAGGTACGTACGTACTATTCGGCGTACGAATATACCTCATGGACATCGGATTGGTCGAACTTGTCGAGATGTTTACCCTCTGAGCGGTAGCTAGGTATCTACGCGATTAATTTATTGACTGCATTGAGAGTAATTAATAAATTCCTCGAATCTCACATATTCTCCCAAATACCGATATATGTACCGATATCGCGGCTTTCGGTATGCCATGATTATATCTAAGTTTGCAGCTCCCCGGCACACGGGAAATAACTCGACGGAGGTGTCGGTAGGGTGCAATTTTCCGCGAGACGATCACCCACTATTCGTTTTACCTACCTGCAGGAATATCGAGAAAAAAAATAGATGATGAAATTTTCGGGCGACTGGAGATACTATGAAATACCAAAGTAGTCGGTTTGAGAGCTGGCACAGGAGATAAAAGAACATCTTTCGTTGAGTTATCCTCATCTCTGTCTCACTCCGGATCGTTTGCTCGTCTCTTCTCTGTCTTTTTCTCTTCTTTTTTTCTCCTACTCTCTCACTCTTCACTTCATTCGTTCTTTCGTTCCTCCGTTCGTGGCTCGATGCGATGACTGTTTAGTCATCCGAACACAGGTGACTGAACTTGACTTAACCCAGAGTAACCCCCTAATTCCAAGAGCCAACGACTTCTGCTACTCCGAAAACTTTACCGGGTCGCGAATGTCGTTCGTTTCGTTTCATTTCGTCATTCGGCTGCACCAGCAGCTGTTTTCTGCACGAAAGATAAACGCGAACAATTCGCGGGGTTCCTTTTTATTTTTTTGATCATTTCTTTGACCAGACTTTCCATCAGATTCTTCCCAACTCGATGACTAATTGGAAGGTCATGCACCGAATGACATTTTTTCCCCCAACGTTTTGCTCTTTTCACTTTTGCGATTTCTTCTTGTTTTTTGTCCCCCCCCCCCCCCCCCCCCCCCCCCCGCCCCAAAGTTCCCAACTCTTGCGGGTCAGTGACGTTGAAACGTCGTGGGACATGAAGCGTCGATAACTTTTGCAGTCTACGTGCATAATAAGTCGATTTTTTGACACAATATGGTGGCTGGTTTCGCCATAATTCAGACATTATCGAATTGCTCGTTTCGTTGTATCGTCCATTGATCTCCATAAGGCGCGGAGATTTTCCAAAAATATTCGAATCCTTCTACGTATCGATACACATGATTAAAATTAAACGAGTCAGTTGTGCCTATTGAAATTTATTTGAATTCGAAGCACGATGATATCAAATTCATCGTATAACACGGCCATTAAATGTATAATATGTTTTAACAAGTGTCATCCGTGTGCGTGACTAAATGGAAATATGATAAAACCATTTATTTTTGAATGGATTTTAAGGAACAAAAAAAATGAATTCATTTTTATCTCTTGCCATGACGCGAGATTCGACTTTCGTTATTAGCATTTCGATGAGTGATTAAAAGGTCGATGTACTTTTAATATTTGTATGATATATGTAGTATATTCAGATTAGCGCTGTCGTTTCTTTACGTGGCTTATCTTTTACGGTGATTATTTTAATTCTTTATTTATTTTTCTCATCCATTTAGGTACTATACGATATGCAATTACAGATAACGAGCGAGCGTTTGAACGGAAATTCGTTGCTGCGCCGATCGAAAACAGTGTTGAACAAAAAAAAAGTACGAATCAAAGGTGAAAGACTGAGAAAAGTAATATTATAACATCGGTAATCGGTTCTACGGAAATCAAATTCAGACGAATCAATAGAATGTCTCGTAAAATTTCCAATGATATTTGGGTAGGAATTTTTAATACTTGGTCTACGTCGCGCTATCATTCATAATCGAATAGCCGAAAAAAGAAAAAATGAAGAGGAAAATGAACTTTTTCGCGCCACCGATCTTCACGTCACCTCGGAATCACTTCGTTATGCTTCGGACGTATTTCTAGACATCTAGCTACATACCTATAACGAGACTCTCATGCGGGACCAACCTTTCATTGTTTCGCACGTATATATGCGTGTAGCGAGTATACCCATTTAAATATAAACGGTACCAGCGATAATAATAATAATAATAACAATAACAATAATAATGATGATGATGATGATGATGATGATGATGATGATGATGATGATGATGATGATGATGATGATGATGATGATGATGATGATGATGATGATGATGATGATGATGATGATGATGATGATGATGATGATGATGATAATGATAACCATTCCGCCACCTGCACAATAACGAACGTTGAGCTATTACGCGTAGTTTGGGTAACTATTTACGTACTTCGTTAGCTGTACCTCATACATCGAACATGACGTAGCGGAAATCGCCTCCATTCTAAATCATACAGCTCAGTCATTCCGCGAATGGTTCGATGAAGTTTTACTCACAATTACTGCACTGGCTAAGATCTGACAAAATTTCTCTACGATCCAGATTTATTTTCCAGTTATCGTCGTTCGATAAATCGTCATGAATTTTATTTTGTGCTCGATACAGACAACGTACCACCGCAGGTGGTCGAAAAGCAGCTCTCTCAACGCTAACGAAAATTTTAGCCTATATCATATCGTACACGTTGAAATCCGCGCGTCGTCAATTGGGATGCATGCAGTAGCATTCAAGCAACAAAAGTTGCGTGCAGCGATAGCGGTGGTATGGAAAGAGAATAGAGTAAAGAGCGAAAACGGGGAGAAGGAGAGAAGACGCGGGCGTCGCGGAAGGCGCAACCTTAAAGACTCCCGAGGCTATACGAAGCCATTAACCACGGCACGCGCACCGGTCGGGGTGTACGACCCTTTATCACCACTCCCCCTCGACCGCTGTTTCTCCTTCCGCTCATCCCTCTCACCGCCCACCTCTGACTCTTCGGTTCCCACTTCAGCCGACACGTCTTCTCGCCACTTATCAGTGCGACCGACTATACGACGCTACCGACGTTGCGACGCGACGCTTCCACCAAACGACGAACGAATACGGCCCAACAGTTGGCGCATCCGCGATGGGGAAAGCCGAAAGCTCTTTTCCCGGGGGGTTTTCCAAAGTCTACCATTCCCCTAAAGGGTATGGTCCGAGTGGATAGGTGACTCACCCTCCTTGTTCGCTAAAAGTTTGATTCTTATTTCGAAAATTCTCAGCTCTGAAAGAAGGGCTGTAAAAGCGGAATAACGTAGAATCTTCCCCAAGTGAACGGAGTAAGATTTCGCGTCGGTTCGAGTGAAATAACGTTCGAATATTAATGGTTTTTTTTTTTTCAATATTCAAGGATTTCCACTAAGTTTTTTTATCCCCGGACTCCAGCGGTCCGTATCGTCGGTTCCGAGTCGCAGTTCGCCGCTCTTTCGACTGATTCTCCCCGACGACGCGACGGTGAAACACCAACGAATCTCTCATATGCGCACGAACGAATTATTGAATACGTTACATAGAAGAAACGTACGGTACATACAATATACGTGTAACGTACACCCGCTGAGACGTATTGTGGAATATATCTGAGACTCTCTATCATCGCTAAGCTCGAATTATTCGCGATGTTTGCATCAGATGTGTGCACGCCTGGTACGTACGTACGTACCTACGTACACATGTTTCATGCAATAGAGGGACGCACTTTCATCCGTGTAATTAATAGGCGAGGCACGAGCTACTCCCGCTAATTCGAGCGACTCTAGAATTTACATCTGAGCACTCGATCTATGTTGCGCGTTAATAATTATGCGTATAAGTACACCGGATGATTGATACCATGCATCGGCGCTCAAACTTCTCCCCATAACGGATTACGATTGAAGAAAGTACCTCCTCGTTGCAGAAAGTTCATTCCAAGGTTCGTTCCGAACGAAAATGCACCCAAGTCCGAGAACTTAGAAATCCCGGGTCCTTCGTACTATCGGACGATGATTCGCGTGTATTGAAACATTGTACGCATGGCTGTTTTTTTTACATTTTTCGAGCATCGCGAGTTCTTTTCGGAGCATGAAACTTGTTATCGTTATCTTCCTTATGGTGTCTAGCTCGGCGGAGGACCGTTCGTGTCCTCTGTATAATATGTACATACTTACTACGTACCTGGTAGATATGAAAAAAAATTTACAAAGTCGCATTACAACACTATCGCTTGCAGGGTTCTCGCCACAACCGAGTGCTCGAGCCTCACCTCTTTCCACTTCCGCAAACTGAACGATAAAACACGCGTCTTGCTTGTGTCTATCGCATCTATTTATAAATTGTGCATAGGTTTACGGTTCGTTTCATAAAATGGGCCGACTCGACGGTTTTACGATAGGTGTGGATTTTAAATTTGAAGAATATCGGGCATTTGCCAAAAATCCAAACCGCTGTTTGAACTCGTAATCGTAATCCCCGCGTGTCACTCGTGATTCGTTCCTCCTTCTACGATCGCGGCTTCGTCGCGAGAGTACAGGGCGTCGCGACGACTACCAACGAACGAACCCACACGATCGCGTCGCTCCACCCGATAGTTGTAATAAATGCTGCTGTAGCTGTCGCTGATAACGTTGAACGTGGTATTAGTTGTTACGATGATACAAACTGCATTACGTGCTATACACACGTTGCGTATACGTGATACGTCATACGTACGTACGTGTATTTCACACGCGTCTGCCTCGCCTGAGCCAACAATGAGCACGGTGCAACACCGACACATCGCTGTATCCCCTCGGGTTCCTTCCTAGTTCGTTCTCTCTCATACGCGACGCCCGCGCCTCGCGGTCGATCACCCTTCGCTTCTCCACTTCTTCTTCTTCTTCGCCCGTTTCTTCCGTCTCCTTTTTAAAACTCTTTCTATGTCTCGGGTCGTCGAGTGACGTCACATGTCTCCCCACTTCTCCACTTCGTTCCCTCGAGTTCTCTCCAGATCGCCGTAACGCCAACGAAGCTGCCTCCTCCGCCTCCTCCTCCTCTCGCGGAGTTGGTCGTTCTCGTCGCGCGCGACTCGCGGTTTCCCCGACCCGATTCTCAATCTTGAACCTCCCCCCGCGCGCCCATTGCCCTATGCGTGACGTGTGCGACGAGATAGCGTGACATCACCACGAGCGGAGGACTTCCGCCAGGTCCGGCGACTGTTCCGCGTTCCCCCGGGCCCGACAGGCCACGGCCACTCCTCCGGACTCCCCCTGGGTTCACCCCTTGAACGGCGAAGAGTAGGACAACGAAGAAAATGGAGAAGACGTCGCGATACCCGGATGAACGGAACTTACAGCTTCGCCTCCTTTGTTTATCGTAACCAACGTCCGTGCCAGCAGCGGGATTCCGCGAACTTTTTTTTCTCTCTCTTCCCCCACTCTTCCCGGACTCATTTCAACCCCGGTCGAAATTTATCCGTGGAATGCCCCCTCCCCCTCCCCGTATCCGTCTCTTCTGCTCATTCGAGGAAACACTGAGATCGTCCCGAACCTCGGAAATGGAGCGCAAGCCCACCGCGCGAGACCCGCTTGAAAAATGGAAAGAGAAGTTCAACGATAAAAAACAAATACATTCCCGTCTTTCCAGCCGTCGTCTCAACTTCACGATTCGTTGACACTGCGTAAGCTATTTTTGACATTACCTTGCGTCTTGCACGAAAGTCTGGCCCCTGTCGTTCAACAATTATACGGCCGTAGATGGTAACCGAGTACTTATACTAATCACTCGAATGAAAAGATGATGAAAGTTTTTCACACTTGCCAAATTGGCGTTATTTTTTTCCCTTTCTAATTTTTACGTACTCTTGTTGTCCCGATAGTCGATGATTTTAGTCGCCGTTTATCCGCATAGCATGAAAATATCGTGATGCTTCAGAAACTTGTCGAATGCAAATCAAAATGTAATTGAATCCATTGAAACTATCGATTATTGGTGTACCTAATTGCCGCCTCTTCCTTCCCCCTCGCGCCTTTCCTTTGATAACGGTGGAATAATAAAGTCCGTGCGATCCATCTGAAAACCAACGGACGATATCGTCTACCACCTGAATTAACGCCGATAACCGATCGATGAATCTACGTCGACGGTATCGACGAATCCGATCCGAGAACTGCGCGACGGCATTCTCAAGGTTCCGGAAATTATTTCGAAAGAAAACTTCGATGTATGCATAATAATTTATAACCATCAATAACGATGGATAAATTGACGGATGATAATCATCTTTACTGAAATTTTTGTTGATCGAAGCCGTAAAGTTCGGACGCATGTCGAAGAAGCAGAGGGAGAAGGTCGAAGACGAGGTGCGGTTCCACAGAGCGCAGATGAGGGCGGCTTCGGAAACGGCACCTGACAGCAGCGTTTTCGAACATCAGACTCCGAGTAGCTCCGATCAACACCATTCGTATAACGGCGGGTTTGTACATTTTAACCTGATGGATGATGCTTCCTCTCTTGTTAAAAGTTTTCCCATGTGTGTTCCATTTATGTTCGCTTACTCATCGAGAAACGAACGATCATGTCGAAGAAACTTCGACCATTTTCTGCTCGTATAACTTGATTCAAATTTCGCAAAAAGAAGCCTTTGGGAAATAGAAAAAAAAATCACCAGGTCAAACATTCGGCATTTCTTCTCAATTTCGAAGTAAATCCCATTTTATTGTCATTGTTAACGTCATCGGTAGTATTTTCGAACGGAAGAGTAGATGTACCGGCGCAAAGAAATCACCCATCGCATGCACCGCGGAGAAAACTGATTAGGCGTTCTCTGAATTATTGATGAAAATTTTAGCTATCCGTACGGCGGTAGCGAGTACGCATCCCCGGGATCGGGGTACTACAACCATCCGGCGATGAACAACTATGGTGAACTCAGCGCCGATTACGTCGACAGTACGACAGCCTACGACCCCCGACCGACGCAAACGCAAGTAGATGCCGTTACCCCGGATACACCGTCTGTCACAGCGACTGGGGGTGTTCTGGCAAGCGTCGTAACTACCGGTGAGTTTAAAAACATTGAAATGGAAATCGAGCCCATTGCCATCGTCAGGTTTCCGGCGTACATGTATCGAGAGCTGAGAACCAAAGAGGCGTGCTTCGCAACAAATTGCGATTACGCATCCGATTGTGGGTGGAGAAAGATTTCCAAAGTTTTTAATTCGTACCCCGAATCGGTAACCTCGACTATATTTCAATCACTCTTGCATTTTCGCCCGCTATCGTCCGATAGACATCTTGAAAATCTGACGTTGGTTTTGGGTTCAGGGGTACCAAAGACGCGTGCATCAAAATCTTTTTGCATTTCCCGAAGAAAAAAAGATTCCAATTGACTCTTGGCACCAGTTCTTTTTCGTCTGACAATTCGGGGAACTTAATGTCATCACGTCGAAAGAAAAGTAACTAGAATAGTCGCTAAAAAGAATAACCCAATAATTTCTCATCGTATGATAAAATACCTACCGGTACATACGAACAATAACGAAATGCGATCTGGAGATTTTCTAAAAAAAAACTAATTTCACCTACGTCAGGTAAGTCGCTGTCGGCGACTTCTACCGGAAGTAGCACTGGTGGAGGAAATGGTGGTAGCGGAGGTGGAGGTAATAGTAGTGGTAGTGCTGGTGGTGTTGGTGGTGGTGGTGGTGGAAATGGAGGTTCGTTAAGTGGAGGCGGAATTGTTGCGGTGAAACAAGAGACCTCAGTAGAACTGGCCAGCCTTGGTCACGGATCCTACACGACGGTGGACTCGACGACCTTTCTGAGTACCCAACAGCAGCAGAGGCCGAGCAATTCACCGGAGGAGGACGAAGTTCCAAGCCTGCCCAGTATGTCCCATACAAGATGTGAGGCTATGTTTGTCTTTCTCTGCACGTGCATGTACTCTTAGATCTCAGACTTTAATAGGGACTCGGATCTTCCGCTCACGAAATTCGGAAACATCTCACAAGTGTTTGAAAAAATGAATCTCAAGGTCGTTTTCACCACAGAATGTGAATTTTTCCTCTATTATGAAAGCGAACTTTTTTTATCCTTTCTTACATAAAAAAAATAGGGTCGGTAGCTCGGAAATGGCATGCTGTGTGTAATGCAATATAATCGCTTTTTAACTTACCACTCTCATGCTTTTCATAATTTTGTAACTTTCAGTCAGATCTCTATTTATTTTCTACATTTTCATTTTCACAACCGTTCCCGAAATCTCCTAGTTTTTTGTCGTATGTAAAATTGTCGACAGTGTTCAAGACTGGCTGCTATAGTCGCAACGATCGAATGTTGTGTGCGTATAGATCGAAGGCATACGGATGTGTATAAATCATGTCTTTATAGACTAATTAGAATCCTGATGCATATTATGTAATAGAGAATTTGCAGTGTCAAATTCTTCCGGATGAAGAACGGCACGTTTTTTACCTTGTCAAATTTTTCCAAGGGCCTCCCGAATAAGGATAAATACGGTATTTTTCACCTTCCGCAGACCCCGCGCAAATAAGCGAACTCCTGTCGAAGACAATAGCGGACGCGCACGCGCGGACGTGCCTCGTATCCACAGAGCAAATTCAGGAGTCCTTTCGCAAGCCCCATGATCTCTCAAGGTTGATATACTACAAAAACATGGCGCATGAACAGCTCTGGCTAGAGTGCGCACAAAAACTAACCACCGTCATTCAGCAAATCATCGAATTTGCGAAAATGGTACCAGGATTCATGAAGCTCTCGCAGGACGATCAAATCGTTCTGCTCAAAGCTGGTAAGTTGGACTTGGAAAGAGTTCTTGAACAAAAAGGACTTTCTGTAGTTCCGTAAAAAATTCCACGCCTAGCTCGACGGGGTGACCGCGTTGAAATCGGTGGAAAAATTAGTATCGGAAAATATCTTTATTCGCCAACAGGTTCTTTCGAATTGGCGGTACTGCGTATGAGCAGGTATCTCGATCTGCAACAAAACTGTGTCCTCTACGGTGACACAATGCTGCCTCAGGATGCCTTTTACACAACGGACACCGCCGAGATGAAACTTGTCTCCTGCGTTTTCGAACTGGCAAGGAGTGTCGCCGAACTGAAACTCACAGAAACGGAACTCGCGCTCTACAGCGCGGCGGTTCTTCTTAGTCCTGGTACGTGTTTTCTTGAGGTTACACTAATTTACTTACTATCCGTAATTTTTTCAAATTTTCCACTTGGATCCCCATGTAAAATTCCTGAATAATTTATTGTATACAAGAACAGACAATGAATATCGGCTTCGATTCGGGACTTGCGAGACAGTCAACCCTGGGCAAATTTACGATTCGATCACAGTTGGGTTCGAGCGAGTAAGGTGTTTCCCACAGGTCGTTACACAAATTGAAAAAAATAAGACCTACTCAACTCTGAGTTGCTAAACTATTTTTGATTCGAAAATACAATCTTTCGTCATTTATCGTGGGAATATCTCAAGATATACGGGTATATTAGTACGTTAACGTGTGATAATTGTTGAATCGGTTAGATCTGATAGATTCGAGGGATGTTGCAGATCGGCCAGGATTGAAGGGTCTCGCCGAGATAACGCGACTGTCTCAGGCGGTAATAAGGGCTTTAAGGGCGGAGTTGGACCGGAACCACGTGACGCCGATAAAAGGTGACGTTACGGTGTGCGACGCGATGTTGGCGAAGATTCCACAGCTTCGAGAAATTTCGTTGCTTCATATGGACGCACTCGCCAAGTTCAAACGGTCTCAACCGCACCTTGAATTTCCGGCTCTTCACAAGGAGCTTTTCAGCGTCGACAGCTGAACGACCGGCGCAACGCGAGGCTATCCGACGACGGTTCGCGTCGCGAATAGTGCCTGACCTGGAGGCCTTGCCGTGTCGAGGTTGGTAACATATTTTCACCAAATTGTTTTTCAATATGAACAATCTGGCCAAATTGATAATAACACACTCCGAGGAATTAATCGGTAATTTGATATTTCGATTCGATGAACTTTGAGCGAAACTTTTTTTTTTAATTGCTCTTTCCTCGTTTTACGTTGGAGATATTTCTCGCGAACGTATGACATGTGTCAAATATAAGTTAAATATAATACAATTTCTAAATTTATACATAAATCATTTAGAAAATCGAAATATTTCTATGGAATATTCAGCTAGCTAACAACTCATGTTACTAAGTCCACCAACAATCGTGCAACACTAACAGCAGCACCTACTTTGACCTAGAAACGGAAAATTACCTTCTTTGTCTTTTGTTGAAACAATGTTTCGCACGGGGCCATTCAAACATTGCATCACGTTATTTTCCGCCACTTGACAACCCCCTCACGTATCACGCCTCACACTATTGTACTTCGTCAATACTGCCTAGATACTACGAAAAATTCACGCGATGTCGTCAATGATTTATAACAATATAAACAAAAATATCCTCAAAGAAGAAGCTAGACTGCAAATTCCAAAAAAATATTTTAGAACAAAATCGATATAATCGAAGGTTTCATACAAGCATTGCAGAGAGTCAAATTTTACTTTGCCTAATTTCATTAGAATATTCGATCCTAATAACTCCAAATTGAATAAACTTTTCTATCTGTTACAGATTATTTCCTTCGTATTGAACGTATTGGGCCTTAAATTAAAAAAAAAATATTAAATAAATAAAAAGAATAACCTTGTTATATATAAAATACACATTAAAAAGGAAAAAAAAACTAAAAAAAAAACACAAAAACGATATAAAGTATATGTGAACGACATGTATATACGCGTACGAGCATATAGATACCCGCGTGTGATACCGAAATTCACATTTACATGTACGTGCACATGTATGCATAATATATACGTATGTACACGCGCTGTATTTATATCTGACTGTATACACATGTACATAGACAAATATAGTATGTATACATACATAGATTATAAAAGAAAGAATGAAATGAGATGGAAAAAAGGAAAAAAACGCAAAAAAAAAAAAAAATGAATAAATAATTAATGAATATATAAAGAAATGAAAAACAATATATATATATATGCATACATAAATATATATTATTAAATAATACAAATAGATGAGCTATCGGTTGTTATGATACATAAAGTATATTATATATATATATATTGACTAATATCATTACAAATTGCCATCAGCAAATTGGACACGACTAGCGCGTTGTAAATTACATAACATATAATAAATATAACTATACATAAACTGAATATCGTACTTTCAAACGTACGATTTTACTCTTATAATGCATAATACTACTAGTGAAAATAGGAAATTTCAAAATCAATTACATATATAATTGTAAGAAGACTAGAAAAAATGTCACCAACAAAACCTGAAACGCGGGAGGAAAATCGATGTTTTACATCCGAGAACGATCGATATAACGGTAGCCTGGATACAACTCTGACAAACTTTGTTTAAGGTCGAAGTTTTGGGAACGAGAGGAATAACAAAAAAAAAAAGAACGAGGAAGAGTATACAGCAAAAAAGTAACTAATTACAAGCGCGCTAGTCAGACTCATTTTGCGCGGGACAGTCTGGGGATGATTATAGAATATATTATTATTGTTCCCTCATGCATAAAGAAAGAATCAAGAATAGGAAAAAGCATAACAAAACGCGGTCGAATTTTCATTGGGCTGATTACGTAATAAAAAGGAGAAGAAAAGTAAAACGTACTACGTATTGTATACATAAATGATTAATTAAATAAAATTAAATGAAGTAAAATATAATAAATACATACATACATAGATAAATATATAAAGTAGCGCGTAGCTTTTACTCGGCACCCATTATTTATTAGTAAAAAATTAGAAAGAAAAAAATGAAAGAGAATCGGTTTAAATTTTTCAAGGGCTGTTATAAATATTCGCGGTGATCTTCGTCCCCGGACTGTCTTTGGGGCCCTCGTAACCGTAGTTAGAATTAAAATTAACTAATTAATTAACAGATTAACGTTTTGGTTAACGCACCATGAATGGAATATAAGCATAGAACGCTCCAACACGTACGTGAAAAATTGAGTCGTTGCTTTCGGTAAAAAATTATTCACAACTCCTTTGATATTATTGTATTTAATTCCCCCCCCCCCCCCCCCCCTGTAATCACGGATGATACACACATATAGATTGTAGGATCGGCATAACGATTCGAAGATTAGAAATGGATGTAATTGAAATTGATAGATTGTATATACGAGTCGTATATGGAGCGTTGTTAATAATCCGCTGGATCAACGCTGCTGCTGGTTGAATATTTACAGCGACGTAATAATCACATGGAAATCGATTTTCTCGGACATATATTCCATTCGGGAGTAACGATTTAGCTTTCATTGTTGAGAAACGGACCGACGATTCGTCGAAGTGTAAATTGGCTGTACGCGTGAGATCCGATGAACACTACGAACACCTTGAAAAAAAAAACAGAAAAATAGAGGAGATGGTGCGTAAACTGACATGTTAATGGTAGCGGAAATAAAGTATAAATATTATTCTATTAATTAATTGATTACGTAAATGCAGTTCATTTATATGTAGAAATAACACCCGTAAACATGTATAAGAGAAATGAAATAAATTTTATATATATATAGATCTATATATACATATATATATGTATGTCAATGTATATTTATACCTATATACACACATATATGTATATATCTAAACACACACACCTACACGTACACGACACACAAACAAGCTACACGTAGATACACATAGACAAGGAAATTAAAACTATAGAAAATTATTACGATTTGGTGTTCAATTTTATAATATAAATATATTTAAAAAAAAAAAGGAAGAAAATTAAAATAATAAATACGTTGATGGATGTATAATGGAAAGGTGTATATGTATACACGATATTATAGTAGAGAAAAGAGAAAGAGAGAGAGAGGGGCAGCGATGTTCGATCGATCGAGATATGTGAAACCACGTCGCCAAAAGCTCGATATTTTTTATACCGTGCATGGGAAGAAAAAAAAAATACTGTGACGATGAAAAAAAAGAGAAGAGAAAAAAACTATTAATTTGTTAATATTATTATACACGTTACCTTCAAGTATATTTATATATGTATGTATACGTATCTATAATAGTGGACGTAGGTACCTATATAATTTAGTTGTTTCCCGAGTTTTTTGGACAAACGCAAAATATAAGGAAGAAAGATATGGATAATTAACTGACAATGAATGTATAAATGTAGGAGAATCGATAAAATGAAGAAGAACCGTGGCGAGCCACGCGTAGCCGCCATCGATCGAAGGTCGACGCCTCGGCGGAGGTGCATATAACATAGTATATAGCTTTAACACCTCACAATCAGATTCAATACATACATACATACCTATACCTATTTATCATGATGAAATTTGATGATGAATAAATTAATTGTTGCAGCGCGTTGCAGTGCATATGTACCTATAATATTATACAATGGTTGCTGCGAGATGGTTTTTTGTTTATCCGAAATACAGGGAAATCAGAAGACAAAACAATTAAATAATTGTAATAATAATGATTTAAAAGAAGTGACCGGAAATAGTACATAATTATTATAATGAATAGCTCGAGAAATAGATAGACAGTTTAAGAAGTATGATAATTCAACGGATAATTCTCTTTTTCAATATTTCGTATAAAACAAAAAAAATATATTGCATCTTTAAGAGTCTCTTGTGTAGAACGGACACTGAGATATTGTGTCGACCCTTATAAACAACCATCAATAATTATTGATAATTCACAACAATTTTATTTATCGATTGCATATTTGTTTTACTTTCAGCGTTGTTCAGTTATTCGTACCGGTTATACAAATATCGGGTTACCACGATCAAGTGTCAGAAAAAATCGAAATAGAAATGGAAATGAAGCCCTTTCGTTAAAATCGTACATATCGCATTTTTCGAGATCTGATTATTTTCTCTCAAATATTCCCTAAGAAAATCTGAATAATTGTAATCAAATGACAAGTTCAATTATTATTTTGTCAACGAACACAGTTTCGAAACTACTTTCATTCGTTTATCGTTGCATCGTGTCTATGATCGAAATTTCTTACAAACATGTAATTTAAACGGAAGAAAAGTACGGATTTTTTCGGACAAGGTTAATCGCGGTGACCCCATGTAAAAATCTCCTGAAACTAATAGCTATGTAGATACATTTTACACGTATCCATGAGAACGAGATCTGTTAAAGAAATGAAAAAAAAAAAAGTTCAATAAAATAAAAGAGTATAAAATACTGCGCGAGTGTGATTGATTTGAATATTTGGCGAATATTACGCCAACGGTATGAGCTTTTCATTCAAAAGGTCGAAATGTAAGTTTCACCGTTACCAACAATAAGTTTCTGTGATTCGGATATCAATATGGTTCCATTTGAATTTCATGCCACCAAATTTATATCGCGGCGAACGATGGAAAGGCGAAGAAGAATCGAGGTAAAAGTAGGGCTATGGCGAGCAAAAAACGGAATAGACGAAATTTTTGAGTGAATATACACGGTCTAACAATAAGATCGCTCAACAACAACGGCCACGCGGCGTGAAGTATGTTAAGAGGACTGCCGGCGCCAAAGTATTCGAGTACCTGCTGTGGTTGTAGAATATAAGCGTTATAGGAATTTGAATAAAGAATATGTTAGCTAATTATAATACTAGTAACAATAATAATAATAGCTTACAACAATAATAATAGTGTTAACATTCATATTCATTATAACAATAATAATATTAATTATACTAACCATAATTGTAGGTATATAATGTGAGGAAAGCTCGGAAAATCTGTTGTAATGAAATAAATAATATCTCTGAAATATTAATGACAATGACTATAAATTTGAAGTTAAACAAAACCGACCATGATCGGGTCAACATCCGTAGTAAAAATTGAAGGGTGTTTTTTTGGGATCGAATAAACAAAAAATCATCGGCATAAGGCAACCTGAGAATCCCTGGAGCTGATCGCGTTGATAAAGTAATAATTAAAAGTATCTTCAGCTACAAATATCATAATTAATCTTATGTCTATTATCACAGATACTCATACACCTACGTATAATACCCTATGCATAATATGAATTATATCACAATAACATATGGTGCAAGAATTGTCGATTCATCCTTAAACAAAAATTTCACACACGGACACATTACACCCCGGCACTTGTGTAACTTGATAATTATTACTAGTTGGTAGTAACAACAGCTAATACGATGAAAAAATAAGAATACCAAATAGGGCAAAAGAAACGAGTTGTAAATGCATCCATAGGTATATAGAATGATTGTCATAGCTATGCAATTTTTCAGCCTGAATAGAAATTTGAAGAAAAATTACCGCTATCAACGAATGATATACCTTGTAATTACTTATATACTTCTGTATCATGAGTGAAAGAGAAAAATGGCAAATTTTTGGTTGAAAATTCAAAAGGGTAAGAAGAGAAGATTCTTCGAAACGCGATAGTAAGAATCTCATAAGGATTGTGAAAAAGACAAGGCGTTTATTATGATGCCGAGGACTCAAAACTAGACGGGCGCACGGGCGCAAACCTTAACTTTTGAGCTTTTAATCAATTTACCGGCATAACGACGTATTCTAACAAAGTGCCCAAAATCAAAAAATCTAAATCACAGTTATTCGAATGGAATGTGAGGGAGACTTATATCATAGAACATCACAAATTGGTTCTTTGTTGGTAGGTTCGGCCTTCTGGCAGCATCTCCGAATTTCGTAGTCACGCGGTGTAATATGCCAAAAAAGCGTAACAATTCGAGAAAAATACAAAATTAACATAATATAAAGAAGTTTTTTCCGAATCTCGCTGCATTTGAACAACCATATAGTTCCGAAGGTTCTCCACTTCGGTCACTTCTGAGGGTTACGCGCTTCTTCTCATTGGTCTCGATATGTACGTTCTGGTATTGTCATTTTTTAATATGCGAAACGCGATTGCATAATATTATATATATCATGTATACATATACTTATGTTATATGTATGTATGGACTGAATTATACTCCCTGGATTTTTGTCCAGCTATGTGCAGTGGTGCTGCTGCTATCTAATATTATTAAATGCCTGCTGTTGTATACATTATACATGAGCGTCGGCTATTTCCTCCCACGCCACAATTATTATTTAACCGTTTAATTCATACTCTCATTGTCATTACTTCGTTTTCATTTTTTTTTTTTTTTTTTTTTACGAAATAAAACATAACGTACGTACCAATATGAATCCTGTTGTTAGCTTTTCTGAACTAAGAAAAAGATATATTACGTCATTAATTTTATTATCATTTTTTTTCGAGTAAAAACCATTTTTTCAACCTCCGCATTCGAAGCTAATATTAAACAATTATTTGGACTGATATTTAAACCCGAAAACGCAAAATTAGTAATGTTCGTGGATCAGAATTAGAAGATTTAATTGATTAAACGTAATTTTTCCTTGAATATTATCGATCGCTACTCACTTCGTACGGTGATTATTAATAACTCTAAAATACTCTTCTCGGAACCCCGTGTTCTATTTCTCTCAATTGACATTTTTCGAATTTTCGTATCGCTATCAATAACCATACCACGTAATTGAATTCGTCAGCTAATTCTTTTCTCTTTTCATTTGGGAACGTTCAATTAACTGGATATTAAGTAGACTCGAATACGCGGTGTATCCATCTGTAATATCTAATTTTTTTAAGACAACATTCAATGTTATTCGGATAAATTGCGGTCTTGAACTAACATGACTCAAGTCTGTAATATAGTCACTTCATTCGGTTCAGGGTTGGTCATATTTTTAGAAATGCGTAGGCTAAATATTGGAATTTCGTATGATAAATAATATGTAATCTGTGTCGTACTATACATTCATGTATATTCAACCTCTAATGTTTAGAAAAAAGCAAAAATTTAATTGTTCATACAAGAACTGATGATACTTGTGAGACTGTTGCGGGCGCCTTATACCTATATTGAAAAAAAATTAATTAAAATCGACAAAAAACCGAAAAAAAGAAGCAAATGATACGATAATAGTAGATAAAAAAAAAAACTGAAACGAAAAAGAAAGGAATCGACGTCGTAGTACATTTTAATACTTAGGGTATAAAAAAAAATTAATAAAAAAAAATTAATCTTGGACACTGACAAAGAGTATGCATAAGCGATAGTTGCTTTTTTTATTCATATTTTTTTCTACTTTCTAACCTCGATGGGAGGAATCGCCGACGTCAGGCGAAAACTTAATTGTGATATAATAACAAACGAGGTTAAAAAAAAATTATTTAAATCGCAGCTTTTGCGATCCTCTCTACGGGTAATTCGTTCGAATCTATATCTGTTAATTGATTCATTGATTCATTGAGTATTTACTAATTCGATTAATTGATCTTGATGTAAGAATAAACGTAATGATTATATTTCTTTCCACTGCTGCAGTCGAATGGCAATTATATACCTACCTATACGATGAGTGCATAATAAATCACGGTGATAGGTCGGAAATTTCGCAAACCTCGCTGATCGATTTTTGATTATTGAAAAATTATTTCATTCATAATTCTTATTGAAAAAAAAGTTTGAAAAAATTACAACTGTTATTGCACAAATAATTTGAGCGGTCTTATCGAAATTAGCACCCAAGCTATTTTAAATATGCACACGCGTATATTACTCACGTTACAATGAAATAGGGCACTCTAACACTACCGATTTGCATTAACGTTCAGTAGAAGAAGTTTTTTTTTATCCTCATAAGTAAGAGTAATATATTTTCAACATGTTCGCTCGCATGTTTTCGAGGCGAAAAATTTCGCTTGATTGTTAATCAGTCATATAGATACCGTACATCTTACGGGCTTTCAATTGATAACGGAAATTTGAATACAGAAACCCGATAGAAATGAAAAATTCAATATAGCTGACAAGAAATAATAGCTTTGCGTCTGCACCGAATATCAAGCTACATAGTTTTAATTCATAAATACGTATAGATAAGAGACAACACATAGAAACTCATAAACATATTAAAGGACGCTACACGCGTTACGTGACAGTAATTCTCGAAGAATTTTAAGATGGAAAATTTGTCAGACAATATACACTGCAGTGGGATCAATAATTTCGTATACATAAAAAATCATAGCGGGGGTATGCGGAGCACGATTGAGTTTCCTGAAGTTTAAACAAGAAACGAAGAAAATAAAAATCCATTACGGCTCAAACTATATACCTATTCGGAATTTTGAGAGAACGTTGCACCGACATACATGTTTAGCACGGTGAATTTAGTTTCTTGGGTTTTCATCACAATTTCCAAGTTCTTAATAAAATGCCTCTGTTTTCTCTTTTCCGTTTAGAAACGGAACACTATGTCGAATCGACATGACATTTATGATCAGGTAATTCATTACCAGAGCGTGATTCGGAATATCGATTGACAATACATTATCTGCAACCTATAAGGTGGAACCAAGTTTGAATCGGAGTTGCTTGGAAATTCGATCGTTTAAAACCTTATTCACGGTGAGAGTTTTTGGTTATTTCATCTACTTTTTTCTTGGTTTTTACAGTGAATCTGATCAAAGATATGAGCTGCGGGTAAGCTTCATGATTCTTTGAATTTTATAATACCGATTGAACGGGTCTAAAAATGGCGAAGATTCGGTAAAATCGCATGTTAACTGCAGACGGCAGGCCACATCGCGAAATGCAATTTCTGACTTTCTCTCTGAAATGTCCTACTACTTACCACGTGATAAAGATAATCACGAGAGCACATTAGATCATGGCATTATTAAGGAAATCGGCTGTTCGTTGTGATAAGGCGTCGATATATATATATGATCACGTGAAATACTTTGATTGTCGCGATTTTCACTGAAATAATTGTAAAAAAAAATAAAATGAAAAACAACACCAATAACAACAACAAACAAACAAACATAAACAAAAACAACAATTTCAGCATTAATATATTATGTTTATGAATAAATAGTATAGTATATATTATACATTAAAAATTAGACATTAGAAGAGGAGAAACAACAAACAAAGTAACAAACAATTATGTACTTGATACCATGTAATATACTAGTTATTTATTTTATTTTTTTCTAAAAATATACATAAGTATCCTCGCGACACAGACACGCGGACACACATCACACACACCCACCCATAAGGTTAAAAAGAAATACGGATAAGAAATAAATATAACTACATATGATATATCTATACAAGGAGTATATGTATGTATATGACATGTTATGTTGGTATCATTTTATTGAATAATTCATATACGTATGTATATGTATACATATGTATGTATATATATATGTATATATATATATATCTATATATATTTATATATATAAAATTATTATTGTAATTTTTAGATGTACGTTCTATTTGCAGGTAGATTCTTGATTAAAAAATTAAAAAGACTATAGGATTTTTACGGTTATCGCGCATTGTGAATTTTTCGAATAAAATCTGCCCATATTCGATATCTGAAAGAAATAATATAAGTATATTATATCATATGATAATTTGTTGTTGATGACTAAATTATAATAATAACTATACTATCTGTGGAATGTTATTTTTGTATGTTGGTACAAAATTAACGCGATATATATTTAAAAAAAAAATCCGAAAATGAGCAGATTTATACGCAATGAATTGTTGAGATGATTACGATTAAAAACTAATAATTAGTTATTATCAATAATTATTAATTAATTGTATACACGTTAATTACTATCGCATAATATTATTGATTATTACAATATGCTTATGTCTACATTTTGTCGCCCCCTTTGAATTGATAATATCATCTACCCCTTAATGATAAAATGAGCCGGAGAGGTAAAAAATTTTGTTAAAAAAATTTAAAAACAGAAATACACATATACATATATTGAGAGCATTAAAATCTGTTTTATATCTCTGATGTACGAATTTGATCATTATCTTTCTCTCTCTCTTTATCTCAACATTCGGCAATAAATCGTCGTTTAAATGAAATTTTACTATAATTTATAACCACGTCCAATTCGCAATCGCTAAGGAAAATTGAGTATCGTGATAAAAAAAAAAATTCGGACGCTGTTTGAGGAATACAAGGACTGAACACAAACTTACATTTCACGTGAATCTTCATTAAAAAGGTAGCAGAAGTTTCTGGTGGACTTACGAAATTTCATAAGCAGCACAATATTATTCAGATTCTAAGGAGACATGAAGCTGCGGCCGATCGGTTTTCGTAAAATGGATTTTTAGCTTACAATATGACTATGAGATCTGAAAACTGATCGGCATATTTTGTTTATCAATTTTTCGAGGACAGAGTTCTGTGTAATAAAACATCATCGAAATACAACCTGAACATGCAATCAATAACCCAACCATAAATCCTAAGTCTATTCAATCGTCAAGCGAAAACTCGAACTCAACAGCGACTCGTACTTTTGTTTTTTAGCCCCATAAATACCTTCAAATACTTACAATTAGCCCCTCATCCAAAGTTGGAGGGTAATTAGTTTATACAAAAAAAAATCAGAAAAATTGAACGTCGAACTTTATTTTCAGCCCCTCATTCATAATTTGAATCGTTTTTGAATGAGTATCTGGAGGCGTGGACTGCTGATTGGTTCAGTCAACGCTGAAGGCTGGTTTCTCTATTCTAAAATGTCCAGTCAAAGAAAAAAATCCATTTAAACCCAATATAATAACAAAGCAACAAAATTTTGTAATACCTGAAGCTTAATGCGAAAAATCTTCTCGCAGAAGAAGCAAGTAAATTACTTAACTGAAAAAATGCTTTCAAACCGCACATAAGAATAAGGTACCAAAGTCTTGTAATACCTGAAGCTTAATATTACTATATGTATATGTACTTCGTTCACAAAACTACTTCGTTTGAAATCATACGTTGACAAAATATTCAATTTTCGAATAAGTCAGCTGGATTTATGGTTGTTCAATTAAATCGAATATTTCCGAGCCAATATGTATGTACGTATGTACGTAAGTACTTACAATTAGATCTCAGGAACACGAATTCACAAGTTAAACCGATCTATCTATAAAACTGATTGACAATGAGTTAGGTTAACAAATTTTTAGCTTTTTGGAGCAGAGTAGTTGAGATATCTCGATGGGCAAAATTCGTAAATCACCAAAAAAAACTCCTAACACGTGTGAAATATAGTGATGTGAAATTCAAGAAAAGATTACGGGTCAAAAATTTAAACGACGAATGAAATGAAATACAGCGCGCGCAAAGCGCGCGCGTCAATGTTGTTTATCATTTCCGATATTTCGTACCAGGTAGCGCCAGCATATAGTATTAGAGTCCCTATTCCGTGGTATATCATCCAAGCGCCCAGCCATTTTGAGTCCTTTCCGCGTGCGGTTTTCGTATAGGTACGTCGCGTCTGGTGTACAATTACGGCAAATAATTCGAAATTAATAGTGTATAAATTCAAATTTACTTGACTGACTTGTAATCAACGCTGTTTAATTATTTTCTAGGGTTGAAGAAACTCAAACTACCAAAATGGTTGCACAAAAGAAGCAGGTAAGCATATTAATATACGTTCCCAGCCCGTCCACGTGCCACGTGCCCACAACTTTTGGATCTTTCTACCATTTGAATTCTCCTTTATCAGTCTGTTGCACGCTACTTTGCATTCTGAAGAGATTCTTTGTCGATCCTCTCTGTAAATCACATACTGTATGCTAGTCAAAGTAGCTTTTTATACTCAATCTATAGGTGAACCGCTCAAAGATCCTTGACTCAAATAAAATTCTGAGGTTATATCTCCATGCTCAATTTTGGCTGATTCCTGGGTTTTTCCCATCCACAGAAAAAGGCTATGGAGAGCATCAACTCCAGACTTGCTCTCGTCATGAAATCTGGAAAATTTGTGCTGGGCTACAAACAAACGTTGAAATCTCTCCGCCAGGGCAAAGCAAAACTCGTCATCATTGCGAACAATACTCCACCCCTAAGGTGAGACTGAGATGTAGCTCTCCCACTTTCATCACAGATCAATATCTCAAAAGTCATGTAACAATATGAACAAGCTAGTGTTCAAGATTCTCTGATTCATCCTCCAAGGCTTTGTTATTTTATTAAAATCGGTATTTAGTTACCTGGCAATTGAGAATAGCACCTGTGACTTAGGGAGTTCTACGGAGTAGTCTCAAACCCGTCCGTAAGTACGGGTAAGTTATTCTATTCAGATCTAATACTGATCGATTCTTTTTCTGATCAAAGGAAATCTGAGATAGAGTATTACGCCATGTTAGCAAAGACTGGTGTCCATCACTATACTGGCAATAACATTGAGCTGGGAACTGCGTGCGGAAAATACTTCAGAGTCTGCACCCTCTCTATCACGGACCCTGGAGATTCAGATATCATCAAATCTATGCCTACTGGTGATCAGGCCTAGGTTTTATGTAATATTTTATAAACAATGAAACTACTGAAAAGTCATCCAAATCTTCTATCTCCTGTTATTTCTTCAAACCATCATACCCGTAATCATTCCAACAAAATGCTGTGACAAGGCATTTTTGGCGAACTCTGGTACAGCAACCAAAGTGTACAAAAAAGTGAAACCTCATTTACAACTGGCGTAGTTAGACACTACGCGATATAATTTAGGTTGGCGCAAAATATCCCTAGTGGAATTTACGTACGTACAGGTTCTGTCACTGAAGAAAACAATAGCGATAGCAAATAAACCTGCACAAATTTAGCACCCCATCGAAGGACTTTTGAAATCAAAATTACCTCAATCGATAGGTCTGTATAGGTCCACTATCATTTTTGTTAAGTCATCTATAGCTTTTTAATAAATGATTTTTTAAGTTTCCCAAAAAAACAATTGCAACTTAGCACCTCATGTAAACAGAGACTGATTTAATCTTTATATTTCTGCATTCTTTATCGTTAGGTCAGTATTGGTCTATAGTTTTTGCTTTTATATTATTCATTTAATTTTTTTTAATAACAATTATGAGCATGGTGCGACATTCAAAGTTTTTCCGTTCCGTTTTCATTGCATCAATAAAAAAAATTAATTAAAATACAAACTGCTCTCATGAAGCTCAAATAATCTCATGATCTTCATCTCTAATTACTCCTCTACTACTCTAACAAAAAATCAGCACGACGAACACTAGACTTGACTCACAATCAGTGGTAATTATATGGTACGTACACCATGTAAATTACCTAAACTAACATTTATTACATGTTCATCAGACATCAATTTCTTGATCGGCTTTATCATAATTGTTTTTGTAATATCTATTTATGAATTATATTAGTTGTAAATAATTATTGGATTTATGAAATAAAAATTGTTTCCTATGACTATTTTTAATTATACGTTTTTAAAAACTCTGGTATTCAAAATTACATTATTTTTTTATTATATATCTTCACATGTATCCTTAACAGATTAGGATACTACATGCAATAGTTGTTTAGAAAAAAAGTTCATAAGAACTTCTTATTTTTCAAATAGTTATACTAGTGGGGGCCAGTAACATAACAATTATTCAGTTTTTACGTGAAATAGATAGTAATTATACGCTATGATAGCAGTTTGTATTTAAATTAATTTTTTTATTGACGCAATGAACACGGAACGGAAAAACTTTGAATTTTGCACCATGCTATGACTAGGTGCGTTGAGCGAGTCGAGTTGGCTTGTCTGTTTCCACGGGACGCTAATTACACCGTTTACACTCAACGCCAGGAGCTCGCCAAAAAATGCTTATAATGTAATGTTGGTATCATTAGTTTTCGATAGCTCACAGAAAAGCGGTTATTCTTTGAAAAAAGAAGTACATCGTAATTAAGAAGTCACTATGTAAGCCTTACTCAAATTATATTGTGTATAATTCAATCACATTACATACAGAATTTTTTTTTACGTATAAAATCCTAGTGTACAAAATGGAACAAAACAAATAAAAAACGTGACCCCCAAAATATTTCAGTAAAGTACAATGAAAATAGGAATTCAGTGAGTCTTCTTGGATGTGGCCTGTACAGATCCTAGAATCTTGCGTCTTTGAGCAAACATATGCAGGTACATCTGTGGGAAAACTGAAACAATATTTTTTCTGTTACTAAATAAGCCTGTTTGAAGTGAAACTACATCTTGCGTTTCATGTTTTCCAACCATTTTATTTCCATCCGATCTCAAGTCTATACGATTTTTAGCGTTTGATGCGAGTGCTAATAACAGAAATCAATACTTACGTGGAATGTAGAGAAGCATGACGCCTATTAACAGAGAATTATAGTTGAAAGTAAAGTTCCAAGCATTTGGTAAAGTATAGCTCCACGCATCAGAATTAACCTGAGCATACTGTTGCGCGGCATAAAAGCAGAGTAGCTCACCAGTTACCCCAATCGGATACAGAGCAATAAAGCCTGTGTACCTGTAACCCTTGGACAGTTGTAATTCCTTTCAGATTGTGTTTTCCGAACACAAGTAATGACAGTGACGTATAAATTTATAGAAATTACCTGAGCCACACGACAAGATAAGGAACTTGTCCGGTAAGATTCAAGAAATAATATAAGTATCGTATGATTTCTGCAAAAGACCAGGCAGTTAGAGCCAGTGGAAGTCCGGGGGAGGCAGCAGCATACTCTAGAGGAGTAGCCAATATGACTCCACAGACTACCATCACTCTGCTGAAAACTTGGAATATAGTAATGAGAGGATTTGATGGCACCAGGCCAGTCACTGCATTAAAAATCTGAAAACATTCATGAATTATATATATTATAAAGGATGTATTTCACATCTGGGGTTGAAGCATGTATCACAGAATCTTTATTACCTCTAAAACAGCTGCATTTTGAAATAGGACAACTGTTGTTCCAACAGTGTTCCAGAGAGATTTGTTACCGGCTAAGCCCAAGTAGTAGCCCTGGATTTGGTACAATAAATAAGTCCATCTGAAGATTTGAAGGTCAAATCGTTAAGTACATCAGAAGTAGAAAAACAGCCATAAATCCTGTCCAGATGAGGATTTTGCAAATTTGAGCTTCATGGTAAAAGTAAAACTGCTGCTGAAATTCAAGCTCTGAAATGCAGTTCATGGATGGGATTGGAATAAAAATGACGTATCAGCACCCTAATCTTGTGAAATCAAGGTCAACAACAATTAATTCTCATCAAAATTTGATCGTTGAAGCATCAATTACCTTGAATAATCTGAGGCCTTCAAAAAAGCAAGTCATTAAAAAAAAAAGTTTTCTTACGTTATACGTCTGATGGAGCAATATTTCGGGCTACGATAAACTTTGGACTAATGTAATGATAAAATAATTTTCAATCGCCCCTTGATCTACGTAGGGATTTTGAACGTGCATATAAGCAGGTACAAGTCACAGTATTCTTTTATCACACTCACCCTAGAACCTGCCCCAAGTTGTAGGCAATCAAATAACTTTTCCCAATAATTCCAGGCTCCTTGTTTTTGCTACCTTTACCCGCCATTTCAATAGATATTTTGATCTCGATTCACCTGTAACAACCACGACTAAGTTACAACTGAATATGGCCGATGACTTGCGACGATTATAATGTACTCATTAGTATTCACCAAAAAGTCAAAGGAGTTAATGAGATTACCGGTTATTGAAATATGCAGCATCTACAAATAAGTAGGGGTCAAGGTTGAATTGGGTCCGCCTTACAATCATGTCGTAACTTCTTCTTTATCCGTTAATGGCTACATGCCAATGCTAGATGCCCTTAGTTGTTGACTGAAGATTTTTCTTCTTCAGTCAACGCCTTAGTACGGTAGTACCACGGGATAACCACGGGTAGTACGGGCCGAGTGCCACTTCTGATATGGCATATCCTATCTCAAAAAGTTGATGACCAATCGAAACTCGCATTTCGAGATGGAACGAGACGAACCTCGTGTTTCTGAATTCGCGCCGCGAAAGAAAGTTGGTTATAACGAAGCGAATAAATGTGAATATGATGTTTACGATAACCAAGATTATCGATTCACATTTGGCTTACAAAATGACACATGCGTCGGCGTGAATGTCGATATAATATTATAATAAAAATTACATTCGAGTATACAAATGATTAATTTGAGAACATGGAAGCAGAAAATGTAAAAAAAAAATATCATTTCAAAGGTGAGCCTGAAGCAGTAGTCTGTTTCATTGTCTCTGAGCGACTAATACATCAAATTGTAGAGTTAGGTTCAAATATGGCTATTTCTCTCATGGCAAGCCAAATTGAAGATCTAACAATAAGTGATGTTGAAAATTCTATTACTAATGACAATTTTGCAAAACGAGTAGAAACTAATAATATTTATACCGAAAGCAATAAAATTGATAATCATTGCGCCAATTTCAAAAACCAAGTCGAAAGGATTAGTACTGTAGAATACAGACAACAATCTCGGACAAGTCAAAGATTACACGGCAATTTGCGAAATGTCAATATAAGTAAATTTAACGAATTCGTACAGCATTAAATTGGGCAAATGAACGTGTTGTGTGGTAAGTGCTCTGCTAAACATTTTGCGGTAGTAAAAGGGTGTCAAATAAAAAAACTTAAAATGATTGTTGGTCACATGGAGACGTGGTCCTAGAGCAAATACCAAATCCGCGAAACGAGTTACGAGAGTTATTTGAACATTGCCATGTTAAATCAAGACATTTTTCGGAAGAATAAGGAGTTATGATAGTTCAGTTTGTTTTGCTTCGTTTAACGGTAACTTGGTTATTTTCAGAGAAATACGTGATGGACCGTATTGTAGATGCAAATGAAGCAACAGATCATAAATTACACAGAGAAATAACGAGCTGGACCGTGAATTATTGCATACTTTCGATCGGTTAATACGTGAACACAACGTGTTTGCCAAATCTTATCAGATGATGGGTGATGAAATGGAAAACCAACGCAGATCAACAATCCAAATGAACGAGATCTTACCGGAATTACAATTAGTATTTACGCTAAAGCCGGGAATGGATCGTCGTAGATTTAATTTTCAAAGATGCAACGAAGTTGCAGCAGTTTTCTCGACTACAGCTGATAGCGAAATTCCAGAAGCTTTTGTAAGTATTCGGAATAAAAGTACAAAAACATTACAAAATGTAAGCTCAATAGATCCTAATGTAGAACCATGGATATACCCACTATTTTATCCGTATGGTACTCGAGGTTGGAGTAGAGATTTGACGCGTGTCGGTAGAACTGGTTCAACGTGCAAACGTTCATGCTATTACACGTTTACCCGATCACTTACAAAATGAGCAAAGCGTAGATCAAGTTTGGAAAAAACAGGAATGTTATCGGATTACTTTGCGTTAAACGCACGTGAGCCTCAGGCTAGGCAGTATTGCTATACGTACAAAAAATACAAAATTAACGGAAATACCGTCCACAGATGGGAACGACGAAAGACTAAATTCAATTGTATTGGTCGTATGTATTCTGTTAGTCCGACGCAGGTTGAATTATTTCATCTGAGATTACTGCTACTGACGGTCAAAGGTGCAAAAAATTATATAGATTTGAAAACAGTTAATGGAAATGTTCATCAGACATTCACAGCAACGTGTTTAGCTCAAGGTTTAATCGAAGATGACGAAGAGTGGAAACACACGATGGATGAAGCTACAACTTGGATGATGCCACGAAGACTTAGAAGGCTGTTCGTTAGAATACTTATCCACTGTCAACCAGTTCACCCAAAAGATCTTTGGGAAGAATTCAAAGATGAAATGGCAGAGGATTATTCACGCAGGGAGGAATCGTCGCGTGGCCGAGCACGAGCCTATGCACAAATCAGTGAAATGTTGAATGCAGAGGGTTGGAGTCTTTCTGATTTTCCGGAAATGGAACAAAAAATAATTAATTTGAAATCGAACAATGAATTACTTGAGGAATCATCTACAATCGGAGTGCGACAGTATGAAAAATTAAATTCTGAACAAAAAGAAATTGTTGACGCCGTATTGGATTCGATTAATACAGCCAAATACACCGGCGGCGCTTGCTTCTACATCGATGACCCGGGTTCATTCACGGGAATTTCAGCCACATTGTTACAACAAGGCAGAACAGTTGATATGACGTTCGGATTACGTGTTCCCCTCTATTCAGACTCAACATTTGCATAAAAGTTAAATCTAAACAAGGAGAATATTTGAAAAAAACACACGTTATTGTCTGAGATGAAGCTCGAATGCCACACAGGTACGCCTAGTGTGTTTGATCTTGACCCTCCTAGCGGCCAAGCGCGTCGAGTTAAATCGGACAACCTTCTACTGCCGCCGGCCGCCTCGATTGCCGCCAATGAGCGCTCGCCTTTGACGATCACGACGAGCCTTCATTGGCGCTCGTTGCTAGCGACCGAAATGCTCAGAGTCAGCCCAATGCACGTGGCCGCTAGGAGGGTCAACATCAAACACACTTTACGTACGTGTTAGAAGTAATTGATGAAATATTACGCGACATTATGAACGATGATATCTCATTTGGTTGGAAAATATTGATAATGGGTGGCGATTTCAGACAACTATTACCATTAAAAGTGAGAGGTATGTACACCAAGTGTGTTTGATGTTGACCCTCCTAGCGGCCACGTGCATTGGGCTGACTCTGAGCAGTTCGGTCGCTAGCAACGAGCGCCAATGAAGGCTCGTCGTGATCGTCAAAGGCGAGCGCTCATTGGCGGCAATCGAGGCGGCCGGCGGCAGTAGAAGGTTGTCCGATTTAACTCGACGCGCTTGGCCGCTAGGAGGGTCAAGATCAAACACACTAGGCGTACGTATGTATGTACATACGTACATACGTACGTGCGTACTACACAAACCGTGTTCATAAGTGGAGGATGTAAACATTGCGCGATTTAATTTAAGTTCACGCAAAATATCACTAGTCGAATTTACAGCAGCGCCACAGCAGAGGTCGGGGAATCCGGCGCCGCTCGACTCGCATCAACCGGCCGCGATCTGTTATGATCCACGGCGTTGTCACCTCACAAAACTGACACAGCCATTCAACGATGATTTAACGATAAACGAGACGCGTTGGCAGTCTGAAGGAGTTAGCAGTTAGAAGTTAGCATGCCATTATTATCCTTAATGCGTCTCGTTTATTGTCCTTTTCTTACAACACTCATTTCGAATGCATCAATGGCAAGTGTTTACTCTGTCATCAACGGAGATCATCCTATCCTATTTAATTCACCATGTCATTTCTCTGATCAAGATAACA
This sequence comes from Athalia rosae, assembly GCF_917208135.1. NCBI lineage: Eukaryota > Metazoa > Arthropoda > Insecta > Hymenoptera > Athaliidae > Athalia > Athalia rosae. The sequence continues at coordinate 12,585,365 of NC_064029.1, read as the reverse complement.
ACATCAGTCGTGGTTTCTACGATATTATCGACAGATAGATTCTAATATTTTTGGTAAACATGCCGTGGATCATAACAGATCGTGGCCGGTCGATGCGATTCCCCTACCTCCAACGAATTCAGCTCTGAATTCGTTGCCTACCTCTGCTGTGGCGCTGCTGTAAATTCGACTAGTGATATTTTGCGTGAACCTAAATCAAATCGCGCAATGTTTACATCCTCCACTTAGAACACCGTTGTTTGTTTAAAGCGGTCTTTTTAGTCGTCCGCAGATGTCCCTAGACTGTTGCTCATATCATCTATACTATCACATACCATTGATAATAGATCTATTCTCAATGCTTGTACACTTTTGTGTTCAGACACCGGCTTTTTCTGGCTGCTAACAATCAGTGCTAATCTCAAATATTGTCAGTAATTCAGACAACAGTGGCATTAAAAAGCCACGAGCATTTCGTCATGACTCGTGTATTTTGCGTGTGGTGCATCCGCTCTGTTGTCCCCAATTTCAAGCAACACTTCGTAAATCATCTCCTGGTCGGCAATCGAGGGTTTGGTGTTGATAGTCATTCTCTGGTTTACAACGACGAGGTGACGGAAGCCAAGAAAAACGATCGCCCCATTGTTGCCTTGGAATCGACCATAATTACACATGGAATGCCTTATCCTGATAATATAGAAACCGCCTTACGAGTTGAAGATATAATCAGAAAGCAGGTAACGATAGATCTCGTTGAAGGGAATCGGTGTTGCTGGAACTTACCCACCTGCCTACACAAGATCGGTCAAAAGTTAAAATAAAACTCAACAAGAAACCCATAAAAACGCGGAGCCTTAAATCGAAAATATGAGAGATCTCAAATGTGGCTTCCTATTCGGTCATTATTATCATTCAACAAGAATTATTCAACAATTTGTGTGTTCACCAATTTCTTATATGAAAGGAAGTCCCTTCACATTTATCTGTTCCGCATTATTGAAAACAGAGTCCCAAAGTTTTGCCAATTATAAACTCAATGAATCGTTCATATGTCCACATGGTTTCTAGGGAGCATGTCCTGCAACAATTGGTATTTTGGGTGGAAGAGTATGCGTAGGTATTGACCAAAATGGATTGGAGAAACTTGCTTCAACGGAAAGCGCAAAGACTGTGAAATGTTCACGAAGAGACTTCCCCTTTGTTATTGCAAATAGGCTTAACGGGGGGACTACAGTCAGCGGAACGATACTGGTTGCAAATCTTGCTGGTATCAAGATTATGGCTACAGGGGGTATTGGCGGGGTACATCGATTTGCTGAAACAACATTTGATATCAGTGCTGATCTAATAGAGCTAGGACGTACACCAGTCGCAGTTGTTTGTGCTGGCGTAAAGGCTATTCTTGATATTCCCAAGACTCTAGAGTTCTTAGTAAGTGAAAATTAAGCTTAACCAGCCAACTAATGATCAAAACAGGTGATTCTTCATTATTTATCACTTGCTACTATGTTCGGTAAAGTCGTCAATTCAATGCAAGAAGCCCATTTAACCATAAGCGTATATAGTAGTATTGTTTACAACCACGGTTTGAGTAAATTTATTGCATTCATATATAGTTCTTAGACAATTACCATCGACTATTAATTATGAGTAACCTTTGTAAGTACTTTTGTGTTATACCTTTTTGCAGGAAACTCAAGGAATACCTGTGGTGACTATAGGAGAAGAAAAAACATTTCCTGCCTTTTATTGTCGCAAGACTGTTGATAATATCCAATCCCCTTATCAAGTTTCAACTCCGGAGGATGCAGCAAGTCTTGTCAAAGCACAAAGAGAGCTTGCATTTGCTGGTGGAATATTGTTGGCAGTACCAATACCTCTGGAACATAGTCTCGATCCTGCAGAAGCCGAAGCTGCAATACACGAAGCCTTGAAGGATGCTGCCCAGAAAAATATTAAAGGGAAAGATACTACTCCGTTTCTTCTACAGAGGCTCAACGAACTTACTGCTGGAAAATCTCTTCATTCTAGTATGACATATTATTATTGATACAGTTTATCCGAACTTGAATTTCTTGAGTAGAATGCCCCTAATTGGAAAACAATTGATTCCAACAGTCCCATTCATACAAATGCAATGTACATGAATTGTTCTAAGTATCTTTGTTCTTGACTGTATTTGTAGATAAAGTGCTTATCGAAAATAATGCCAGAGTCGCGGCAAAGATCGCGGTTCATTTATCCGTGCGGAAGATCGAAGATAATCGAAGCACGAGCGTTCAGTCCACCGTAGACGTTAAGAAGACCGGGCCTGTAAGCAAATTTTGATAAAAATTACGTCATGCATTATTCTCGTTATACTACAAATGGAACATATAGCGTCATTTCAGTATATCTGTTATTTTTTCAGATAGTTATTGGTGGAGCAATTTTTGATACAATAGTTCAGTTGACCGAGCCAACGATAAATGTAAGTAGAAGTTGAAAACTGACAAAATATTATACTAAATAACCAATTTTTATTATATTCATATCTCATATTAATCATTGTACGTATGGTAACATTATGTAATTACAGATGAATAGTTTTTATATACACGTAAGGGTAATGGAGTAGGTATTTAAAGAGAACTAGAAACGTAATACGGAAAAAAAAAAATGGTCACCAAAGAAAATATCAGAAGAAATCAGTTGTTCAAGTTTAGTGGCTGAATAATCTGAGCATAATTCTCAGTCTAGCGTTACAACATTTTTGAATGTTATTTGGATGTATCTTGTGCCGTTAATGTGAGAATATGTAAAAAAGTAATTGAGAATTAGTATTTGAGAATTCGGAAGTTTTAGAAAAGAATAAACAAGAACATAAACTATCTACATTATGAATAATTTTTTGTAACAAATTTCTAATTTGCGCGTAATTGATTGTTTAATATATAATATTCCGTCAAAATTGATAGATTTTCTTCCGATTCTTGTGTCAGAGTAATTAAAGTGATACAGTGAGGAGCTGAACGATTCTGTTTCTTTCTTCCAGTCTAAACTAGCATGGATATATTGAACGCGTTCATTATATCTATGCTTGTATCCAACACTATTCTTCTATATTTTCTGTGACGAAGATAATATTTTTACTAACGTATAGCATATTATTTCATTTAGTAGATAAATACAGTATCTAGCATTTTGGTAGTTGTCAGTATTTGGACTTAAAGCAGGCACTATTCAAAGCTCTCTCTCTCTCTCTCTCCCTCTCTCTCTCTTTTTCTCGCTGGCTCTCTGTTTCCTTTTCATTCTTACTGCCCTTCCTAAAATCTTGATCATTTGTATCCTTTGAGAATTGCTATCGCAAAGTCTAGTAAACGCATTCCGTTTCTTTCTTCCATTCCTTCTTTTCAGTTAATATATCATTGACAATTATTTGTTGGCTATCATTTACTGAACATTAGAAGCCTTAGTTTCAATGATACTGTGTATGTATCAAGAGTGAGTGGACCAATTGAACAAAGCGAGGAATATAGAGTATATAACAATCATGATACATCCTTGAACTTTATGCTACGACTGTTAAACTACCAATCAACCCAAGTGGAAAATATCTCGATAATCAAAATATGATGATTCTGATCTATTTGAACCAGGTGAATAATAGTTTTATCTTTTGCCATGAGATGAAATAATCCGTACTTGCTTATCAGTAAGTTCATTTCTCAGTATCAATACCGCCTCTTTTATCCAATACATATTTCAATCATACGCATTGATTATGATTATGATTTTTGTCTTTGCAATTAAGTGATATGACATAATTTAGTAGGCAAGCCTGAGCATTCTGCTATCACCAGTTCCCATTGCAATGTAACAGAATCACTGTATGCATAGGTACATTTTTGCAGTTTTGTCATTTTGACAGTTCGGTAATAATCACTGATTCTTCATTCCTTTCATTGGTATTTTCAAATTAACAAACTCGATAATATATTCCCGACAAAAAATCTTAAAACAGTACAACCAAAGGTGTGAATGGCTAAGAAAAATATGAAAATCCTAATATTATTTGATCCACCTCGCTTTGTTATTTGGCCATTTGTAACAGACTAGGGTAATTATTATTTAGCGCGTGTCTTTGGTTTAGGCAATTTTCAACAATGCTGCAGCTTTCTAAACATTTGTAAATGTGAAATCATTAAATAATTGTATTTACACGCAACTGCAAAGGCTGTGTTTTAGCGAGGTTTAAGCGTTGACATTTTTATAATCATATTACATTTAATAATAATCTAATCTCATATTTGTAAAAAAACCAAGGACGTGTAAACCAGTGAGAATGTCATTACGTATTTCAGGTACTACTGTTCAAGTACTTTGCTGTAATTAATTATTTTATCACCAAACAAAGATTAATGGGAAACTAGCAGTTGGTACAATGCCTCTTTGGTTCATTCCTTTCTGGCTTGATAAAACATATATGTATATTTGTATCCATTGTAGTAACATCGGATATACCCGCATATCTTTAATATTCAGATGAATCAGTACTTGTGGCATTTCTCAAAAATAAGCGGTTTAATTGTAACACTAGTTACAGCATAATATATACAGTCTACATGTAGATGAACGCATCCATCGCGTTGGCGCTTGCGATTCGATGATCGTAAAATTTTTATGTAATCCTAGCTAGGAAGCCAATCATTTTTATTACCTTTGATTTTATTATATATATATGCATATATGTATACATACACACATATATCTACATTTATATGTATTAAGGATGTATCTGAAAGTGAGGCATTTATTTCAACATATAAATCTCACCAGAGTAAGTCATTTAGCCAAATATTATTCCTATCAAAGTTATACGATAACGGAAATACAGGAATACAAAGTTTCCGAATTTAAGTGCATTTATGAACTCTTTTCACATTTATTTCTGTGTCGTATTTTTTTTTCGAACTTTTTTTACTTGTTAGTATTCTTGGAAACATGTTCTTTAGTATTATTAATGTATCAGTATTTGAAACTTTGCATCCCTGTATCTCTGTTATTCTACAACTTTCATCTGAACAATATTTGACTAAATCATTTACTCTGGTGGGATTTATATGCTGTTGAAATAAATGCCTCTCTTTCGGATTAACCTTGTACATGGAGAATTTCACCAATTCTATGAACCCAAACCAGTGACCCTCTTCGATTCTTTCAGCGATTTTTCATATCATAGCTCTTGGTTCAAAACACGTCTCTGATCGTCTCCAAATTTTTGTGTCCAGCTGTTTTTGAGTTATGAATTTTCGAAAATTCAAAATAGCACTGTGATCGATGTTTTTTGGAAAAATTCTCAAAGATACTATGGTTAAAGATGAACAATTTTTGTTGAAAAAATTTTACCAATTTTTGTCTCAAAATAAGTAAGAAATTGGTGGTTTAAAAGAACGAATGTTTGTGGTGGTAGAAAAATTGAAAAAAATAGCACAATATTTTCTAAAAACAATCTGCCCACTTTTTTATTTATAAGCGAAAAATTTTCGTCACTGGCCATAGTAATTTTTAAAATTAATTATAAAAAAATCAATCACAACACTGGTTTCAGTTTTCGAAAATTTAGAACTCAAAAACGGCTGGATACAAAAATTTGAAAAAGATCGAAGAAGTTTTTTGAACCAAGAGGTATAATATGAAAAATCACAAAAAAAATTGAAGAGGGTTTTTGGTTCATCGAATTAACGTGGAATTCCCCAAATATACCTATATACATGTATATACATATATATTTAATTTTTAATTTTATGCTTCGTAACACGAATCAACGCAGAATACTTGTGCCAAAGATGCTGTAGCCTTACTATTTCATTAAACAGCACAACCTAGTCTTTAATAATTCCTCAAATCTTTGCTTACTGCAAAGAGTCGATGATATAGTTTGATTATATAGAGAAAATACATATCATTTGGTGAGCCACAGGCTTTTTGTTTGTTCGGCAGCCTCTGTAGTATTTATTCCATGGTATTTTCGTTTTAAAGTTATTAAGGCTACTCACCTGCACTCCCTGTTTTTCTCCAAGGTCTCACACAATCATGAGGTCTCTCACACAATCAGTAGCACTAGTTTTCTGTCTTGTTGTGTACCTATATGAGTTCCTAAATCAACACATAACACTGTTCTTAAGCTCCTGGCTTAGTGGCAGATTAAAAACATTAGGTTTCTTTTACTTATATAACAGTGCTTGGGAGGGCTGTCTATTGTTGCTTCTTAGAAAATGGTTCCAGGTGTATCGCCACCATCTCCATAGTCAGGTGTGTCTATTTTGTGCCGAACCTCCTATTCCTAACACCTGACTGTTACCGTTGGATAGTAGCAATCTTCGGTTGAATTCCCGCATCTCGTAGTTGTTATTTCCATTGCTTTTTTCCTTTGATGTACAATTATGGTTCCCCGGTGATGGATGAGTTTCTTCCAGTATCAAAGCACAATGACTATTTGTGTCACTGTCAGCACCTGTATCTTGTAAGGCATTTGCTAACAACGGATGCCTACCTCCTCCACATTCGTCAGGTTGTAACAACAGCGTCGCATTTCCTGTAAAACAGAAAGACATAAGAATATCAGTTGTGACAGTATAAATAATACAACATAGTCTAGTTCCCACAAACACAATTCTGTGTTTCAACCTTCATTGTGTTCAGTCTCACTCACCAGAGTTAGTTGAAGTAGGTTGCAGAGTTGTACGGCGTAGGATACTTCCATTATTGTTACTTGGATCGGAAACGATCTGAGCTAGGGGTTGTGCAAAGGGTGTAGCAGCAGGTGGAGGTTCTCGAAGTAGGCGTATTTTCTGTATCATTTCTCGAATCTCATACCTCAGTATACCAAGAAAACATAGTTTGGTGAATGCAATGACACAAAATCCAAGAACAAATAGTAAATCGGCAGTTCTTCTCAGCCATCTTATTAGTGATTCGTCACATCCTCTGGCATAAGGTTGCTGACATGTGTCACTAATGTTGGCCATTGTAAGACAACAGCTCTGTGGCCATCGAGAGCCAAAATCTCTTGGCCCAGTTACACCGCAGCATGCAAATTCCCGCTGAAGTCTGTCCCATTGCTCGCTAAATCTTGCCTCCTTAGCATATTCCGTCTGTAAGCGAAGTCTCAATATTGGCCTCAGCTCTGCCCTCATTTTCTCAAAACGGAAGACCCAGGCAACACCTACAACTGCGTCTCCAAATAAAAGAGCCAGGAGCAACAACCAGTAGGCATTTAAAAGACGCGCACTGAGTCTCCTAGCTGCCACGCAGCCAAGTAATTGTACTAGACCCAATTGTGCAGCTAAAGCAAGAACTGCGTACAGGGTTGTAATATCAAAGGGCCCTGGAACTCCTGGAACGAGGCGACGTCGTGCATCTCCAGAAAATAATAGAGTTCGAGCACCAGCCGCAACAAACCCCAGGGCACTTCCTAAGAGGACGACGTTGCAGGCGTATATCCAGAGCCGATAATATCGCATTGCGATCCCCTCGCCAGGAAGTTGGCCAGCAGCTCCGATGCCCCCTCCACTATCAAAGTTACCACCTATTCTGTTGGGGGGCGAGGTAGCGGCCAGGGTGCCAACAACCACACTATTGTTACGATTAATTGTAGCGCTTTTATTGTTGTTATTTATGTTGTTTCTCTGTTCTGTTGTACCCTGTTCTAGCAGGAATAGAAACGGAGGTTTGGCGCTACTGTTATTGTTGTTTGGACTGTGCGTTGATTGCGGCGACGCGGTGCGTTGCAGCAGCATCACCGTCATACTATCAATCCTCCCTTATTTCACTTTATCTTCGAACAACCTTTCCTTGGTTCAAGGTCACTCAGTTAGTTCCAAATGCATGAGGTAACTGTCTATGCACTTGACTAGGTCTTGGTCCTTGCTTTGGGAATGCAAGTACATTCTGAAACAGATACAATATGTACTTTAATAAATTCTTTTAATCTGCATTTTCCTGCATACATAACAGCATTCTAACATCGTACTTGAAATATAAAACAAGAAATAAACCAGATTACAAATAAAGCTTCATTTCTTATATTGTTTCGGTGTTCGGTGGAAATGGAGAAAAGATCTGGAGATTTAGCAAATCGAATTTAGGGCACATGCACAAAGGCAGAATAACTCTTGGTAAAAAAAAAATCAGCAAAAATGACTTCGTAATTGCAACAGAATAAAACAAATTTTGCAAAGAACTATACCACAACTATTTTCAGAGCAAAATTGAACTATACAGAGTTGACATTGACTCGCGCATTTTTCAAATTCCTCTTTTGTATCTGGCAAATCTATTTACATTTGTCGAGCAGAGCTTTAAATATATCGAGAGTATAATTGATTATGTAATTTTCAATACTTATATAAAGACTATTTGGCAATGCGACTAAATACCCGGCAGAGCTCTTTTCTTCGTCTCTCATTCCATTACTAATTATTACATTGCAGTAGTAGGTTTGCAATCAGTAATCACTATCTACATCACACGTAGTATGTATATACACATATTGATCTCACAAAGAGAAAAACAAACCGGAATTATTTTTCCCCTCTTTCATAATAAAATATTCATTTATCTACCTCGTTGATTGCATATCGTAGTCATCTCCTGCTTTCGAGTACGGGCAATGAAGAGGATTCAATGAAATCGCAACCATATCGGAGTCAGATTTTAATTTCACTGATTCAAAAATGCAGATAATCGATTGTTCAAATAACACAATATTGATTATATGCTTTCAGCACATCGCGTCGACCATCAACTTTACCTCATAGGCACAAAAAATGCCAACAACGCGAGGGATAAAATTTTGTGAATCGTTCATTCTTCGAAGTTATATCCTTCTGGCGGCATACAATAGCTAAGATATATTCTATTCTAATATCGATTTCTACAACTGCCAAAGTGCCGCGCACGACTGTTCGCAAGCTTCCAACTATCGGCGAGCAAACCCCTGGACTCGTATAGTTGCATTATATTCGTTATGCCACTGCCTTAATTTTTACGTACAAAATCGTGGGATCCGTAAATCCGAGGAGATGTTAACCTTAACTCAGCATCACCGTGCACTACACGGTGACAATTTATCAACTGATTTTTACATTCAACAATTTACATGCGCATTCACGCTGAGTTCATATTTTACCCCATTTATAGAGACATATATATATTTAAGTGTCGCAAAAATTATATCATAGTTTTTATGCCCGAATGATTTGTTGCAAAGTTGTATGTCAACGTATTGTAATTATAGCACGCGAAGACATTCGAAGCATCTTTCAATTAAACACCAAACACCTCAAAAATCATATGTAAGGGTGAACTGAATCGATCGTTTGACGGTTTCGCGCCTGCCCCAGCCCTTGCGAACCTTACGCCCATTCCATTCGCTTCTTCGGTGCAGATTTCTTTGATAATAATCGTAATAAGAATAACGGCCGCTTTCGATCGATGATTAGAAATTATATTTTCCCTAAATAGGTTTCCATATACCTACTCATCTGCGTTCGAAATGGGATAATTCTTGGCGATGTGACCAAGAATATAGTGAGTTCAAACATTCTCTTCGACTAATTGTTGCAGGAATTCTTGTTGTCGCTGAATATGGCGTATTTATATTGTGTGTGTCATCGTATGATACCTTATTGTTAGTTGAGTTTTTCTCGTTACAGATGGTATGAAATGATGCTGCTGCACTCACCTCGGATATGATAGATTAATTTGCACCTTCTTCAATAAATTTGACATCGTTAGACGACACCGTATTGGATTTATTCATCCGCTTCGGTCAAATTACAGGAATTAGAGCAACCATTCGGATAATACCTGTAATTGTGGTCACGTTACGTCTACCATCGCGTTTTCGGATATTTTCACCGCCACACGAATCGTATTGACTAAAGTTCATGCTAATGTGCGACGGAATTTCGATTATGTGGAAGCGACTTCGCGAAAAATTAACTTACAACAATTTCAATATGATTTTATAATTCTTACGTACTTTCTTACACTCAGAATTTTTCAGTTTGACATATTTACTATATCAAGATTTGCGGCAGCGAATCGTTGTTAAGTACGCCGGAGAAGCGATCGTTAGTATTGTTTACAGCACTGATCATGACCTGTGATTATAATCCGCGTTTTGATTTTCAAATTCAATTTACAACGTTGGTTTGCCTTTTTTTACAGCCAGGGGGGAAGACACAACGCGAAGTAAGCGGACCGAATAATCTATTTAAAATTATTTGACCAGATATCTCGATTCCCTGGCTGTAGGCAACCCAACTGACCAAATTCACCCTCTCGAGATGCTTTCGCGGTCGTCATGATAACTAAAATCTTCATTTTTTGTCGCTGCGTGCGCAAGGAGGCAATTGCAGAGGGAGAGGGTCGCAAAGTGGGATTAATCCGGGACGTTTTCTGCACGATCAAATAATTATGTTCAGAGGAGATCACACCGATGATACGAAACTTTGCACTCCCCGCTATCTTACATGTTTCTAGAACTGAATTTGCAATTGTTTTAGATATTCAAATTTTTTTTGTGTTTTTGTTTTCAACTTTCCGCTTCAGCCGAGAAAGTTATCGTATACACCCGGAAAATGAAAAGTTGAGCTTCCTCACCTCGATCCGACCTTGGAACTTGGAACAACTTTCTCAAAATCATTAGCATCTGATCTAATTTAGAGCTGATTGAATTTTGAATCTGATCGGCTTGCTGTTTCTTGATTACACAATAACTTCTCAATTTCTTTCTTTACACGATGATATGAGCAGGATTGATCTAAATTCTGATAATTTTTTCTTTGAGATTTCATATGAGCTTTTTGTACTCAATTAGTTAGGACCAAAAATCAAAGATTATGTTTACCTGAATTAACTGAAACTTATTGTTAGTGAGAGTTGGTTTATAGGGTCCCTTAATCTATTTTAGTTGTTTAATTTTACAGTTTGACGGAGGAACGCACAATGGAACGAGCCGTGAGAGTTGTGGAGGTGTTGGCCGAAATGTAGCTGCTGCACTGATCAATTTGGGAATTAAGAAAACGCGATTGTTATCCGTTGTTGGAGACGACGCTGCAGGGAAGACTTTAAGAGAAAGTCTTAGAGGCGGGGATGAAATGGTTGAAGTTCTCAAAGATGTTAACACTGCAAGGTAAAGAGAGCTAATCTCAGCTCAATGAAGAGAGATGAAACCATTCATTTTTTAGCTATGTCCAAGAACATCAACTTGATTCTTAAATTTTTACTTCCTATGAAAGTTCATTGACGCTGAGTATATCCGATTATTCGTTCAAGTTTCTATGAAATATCCGTCGGTTTCAAGGGATTTTACATTCATCTTCAAAACAGCATGTACATACATACATCATTGTACAATGCATCAATCTGCTGTTATCATAGCTTGATTTCTATCCAAAATCATTCGGCTGGTGTTATTCAAAAGTATTTGACCATACAAAATACTATGAGACATCAGTTACTGTTGGTATAATTTGAAAATTGTTGAAATCATTTTGTTAAAAATGAAATCAATGTAACTATAACCCACAATATACTGAACAGAAATACGCATTACCAGATATATGGCGCTGGTCGACATCCACGGAGAATGTCAATTTGGGGTTGGTGAAATGATGGCTCATAAAAAAATTAGTCCAAGCCTCATACGAAAATATAAGTCCCAGCTGGGAAAGGCAACTATACTTGTATTGGATGGGAATCTCCCTTTGGAAACATTATCAGAAGTCTTCAATATCTCTGCCCAATTCAATATTCCAGGTAAGTTTCATTGGTTTAATCAGTATTTACTATATTCTCAACTAAATATTTAATTCATCATCCATCATAACAAACGAATTTCAAAAATTTCACACCTGTCTGAGGACAAACGAATTCAAAGGAATCTCAAAATTGGTGTCGTGTTTTGAATTTTGGTTCAATACATCTATGATCATACTAATTTCTTAATGATTTTCGACCATGATGTTTGGTCAAATGAGATTCTTTGTGAACGTAATAATCGGGATAACAATGCAAATTCAAATATTTATTTGTAATACAAAAGGATCGTACACACGAATGTAAATATTAATAGTAAAACTAATACTAGGCACGATTAGTGGACGGAATGTGCAAGTTGTTACATGGAGTGATGCTCATAAACATACAGACTTTTATACCCCCTTCGGGTGTGTGCTGTAATTTTTTTTCATAACTGAGACGGATTTGAGAAACTGAGTTCTCAATTTAGCAAAAACCTCAATTCTAATAATTAACTGTTATTATGCCATAGCAGATATAAAAGAATGCTCTTCGAGGGTATTTCCAAACTTATATAGCATTGATGAAAATATTTCAGTACTACATCACCGTTCGAAGAGATTAGTACGCCACAAGGATAGATTTCAACTCAAATTAGAAGTTTTTAATAAATTTTTTCAACATAATCCTATGATCTTATGAGACTAAGAAAGGTTCTCATACATACACTATTAACAATTATACTGCATACGGACAGATGGTGTAAAATGGATTGATTTTCAAGGAGTTTAACGTAATGTACCAATAGTATAATCGATTTCGATTGTATTAGAATTAGCTCAGATATTTTATTCTTGTTAATGCTGAAATGATAAGTAAAAGTCAAGTCAGTATGCAATTTTGATGAAATAAATGTACCATAAATGCATATTATTAGTTCCATGGTAAGTTATCATTCAAGTTAACTTACAGTAGATAAAAGATATAATTTCAAGCCTCAACTTATGTGACTGATGACTAAATTTGAAATCCTATTGCTCGATTTGTTGTGAATATAGAAACAATTCTTGTGATTTTTTTTCTTCAAAACAACAAAAAGCTTACAATCCGAGGTGTAGCCGTTTTAGCGCATTACTGAAGTACTTAAGAAAATGAACAATCTGCATATTAAAGTGGAATCAATATTAATAACCAACAATCAGGATTTATCAGTCAGTTGAAAAATATCATTTTACATGAATATTGTGTATAGATGCTATGGACAGAAAATATAATTATTTGTCGAACAAAGCTGCAATTGAATGGTTGAGAAAACTCGTTTTAAAGACATTCAAAGTCTTTTAATTCCAGTCCAGTAAATGTTTCTAAAACAGATTAAACACTTAAGCCTGAGATTCCAGTTGGAAGCGTGTTTGAGATTCTTTTAGATGATCACGTTTTTTACACTGAACATTACTTTCGACAAGAAATAAAGAACTCGCTATTAATAATAAGATGCTGCTTACGACACCCAGACCAAAAGACCAGCCCAAATAATTGTTTTCATGTCCAGGCATCCAACCCTCAGCATTTCCCAGACTTGCAAAAATGATAACAGCAAAACATCCGCAAATTCCAGCTACCAATAATAGGTATCCTATGATTCGTATTAATTGAATGTAACGTCGTTGTTCAGGGTCACAGCATAGCGTATACAGTAGTACCAATCCAAATGAAACGACACACAATACGAAAGCCACTGTAAAGAAAATCTGCGTCGCTACCATGAAAGCTGCAACACCAAATCAAAGCTCACATCAATCCATGTTTGGCATAGAGGTTATTTTGTAGCAGTCAGGTGAATAATAAATTCAAACAAAACAAGGAACCGAGTCCGAATAACGATCTTTGTCATTCAGATCCAAAGAGGTGCATCTAATAAATCTTTTAGTGCCATTCTAATTGAATGTCTGAAAAAAAGAGATTGTGTAAAGAATGTCTGGGTTAAAGAGGGAAATACTTACGAGGTAAAAGGAAGCCTCTGATATCAGAATATTTTTTGGTGAATGGATCGTAGACCCATCGACATCCACTGAAATAAAGCTTGGGTGCGTCAGCCTCTTGTGGATCAGGAAGAGAGCGGAAACAGTGGGTCCACAACCCGAGTTTATCAAGCTTTGCTCCTGTTATCCTGTAATCACTGACGAGCCATGCCGGGGTGCCAAAGCTCACGCAAATACACACTAACCCCGTTAAAAACAAAGCCACTCCCACCTTTCCAGATAAGCTTATCTTCTTTGATGAGGAACTCATGGTTACTACTTTTGTCGTAAATTTTATCACTGAATGACAGTCGCCCGATGCGACACAAATATCCTAAACTAACATTAACAAAGAGAACCGATTTTATACTGGAACACCAGTAACCACGCCCTGCTGCTGTTACTCTTGCATCCAGTACATTCAGTTTACGTTGACAGCGGCCATATTTACGTTTGAATAACAGCATTCATTATACATAGGACCGAACAAGGCCCCATGAAACGCACATACATTGATGCAATTGTGTAGGTAGGTGGGTATCATTTGCGGTAGGCATGACCGAATTTTATGGGCGCGCCCCAGGGTTGCTAGGATCGCTTAGGCGTTTGCAACAAACACGGCAATTATTGTTTTTCAAGTAGCGAAATTTACTCAGAAAATATTGTAACGTGCATTTCTATATCTCCTCTCATTCAAAATAAATTATCTTGTAAAGGCTTATTTGATGACAAATTTCTTCCAAAATAAACTTACAACTGTATATCTTCTGTAATCGAAACTCATATGTTCCAGATTTGATGAAAAATACTCAACTAACAAATGTTTATATTTGGGCGTATCTTAAAGTCTTTAATAACTAGCATTCATCACATCAATGATAAAACGCAAAGCATCAGGTTCCCTGAACCTTAGGTCCGGAGCTGTTAACATATGTTATATCTATGAACGAAGCTTATGAATTAGTCATACTTGCTATGAAACTGATACATTGCTGACACATAGATGAAAGGAGAGACGGACAGACGCATCACGGATATAATTATTGCCACTATTTTATAATTGTTGAGAGAAACTACTTGCATAGCGTTGATGTGACTATGAACAGCACTGGTATACCTTAAGGGAAAGGTGATTCATAGGTAGATCTAGGATCAGAGGTCATCATTTGTTCGCTGCATAGAACTTGACTATTATATTAGCTTTCTGTTGTTTTCATGGGAGAATAGGTTGTTACGCAAATGCAACTGACGAGAGTTGAGTTTAATAAGTTAACATATTTATTACAATAAGATCTCTTTTCATAAATATAATATAAAAGGTACAAAGGGGTTTAGAAAATACTTGTATATTTTTCAATTATTCGCTTAGTTATGTTGTAGTTGCTTGAGGCACTTTCAAAAATCTATGGTTATTATACAACTAACACAGTAGTAAAATGATTATCAATACTTCACCATTATGTTTTTAACAGATAATTACACTTAATTGTGGACGGATTAAAACCAGGAAAGCATCGGTAGATCTCTTTGAATTAAATTTAAAATACTCATATACTTGTAATTTATAGTCAAGCAATAAAGTTCGTATTGCACGCGAAATTCATTGGTTCCAATCAATACAGACATGAAACGTATTGCTTGTCTGTACATTGAATTGAATGTAACGCTATTGACACTGTGTAGAAACAAACCAACACCTATTACTGGATACTGATCTCAATAATCTCGCCACTCGAAATCTATCAATATAAATTGATACTATAACAAATCAGGTGTCTTTTGGAGATAATTATCAGACAGCAAAACTAATTCTTCTGCCTTTCATAAAGTGCACCATGACATTTCAAGAATAGCATTTGCGAAGAGTCAATCGATTTAGTATGGCAATTATGTCATATAATTCGAAATTAATAAAGTCGATTTCGGTCATTTTAACAGGCGTTAAATATCCAAGCCGTACAGACGGGCTGGAGGTCTAAATAAAAGGAAAATATGAACCATGAGTACTGAACTCCCTAATTCTAGTGATTGCAGTTTCGTATCTACCTATACACTTTATGGTAAATACAAATTAAATGCTAAGAGGCTTGTTTACGACCGCTCTCAAAGTCGATATTTGAATAAAAATAACAATTTAGTTCTTGTAGCTTCCTTGCCTTTAAAAATCGCAAACACCAATCCGTTCTTCAGGTGTGTCAAACTCAACAATCAAAAGCACTTTAAACCACGGAATTTATTATTTAAAGTATGTGATAACAGCTGGAGAGGCTGAGCACCCTAGGGGTGGTAAATAGTTGGAAATAAAAAAAAACACCTAATCTAAATACAAAAGCGAGAGTATGGATGAAACGCTTCTTTTTTGGAATGGTCGGATAGATAACTACCTGTTACTTCGATAATTAAATATTGGTATGAGTTCTTGGCTGTTCGACAAGAATATGTGACTCTTTCTTCCGGGTTCTCCGAGCTTCGATCAGGAACAGGATGCCCCCAGTATAGAGTAAGACTGAACCAACTACTGCCAACGCAAACGACCAGCCAATGTCATTATGCTCCCAATTAGGCATCCAATCACGACCGTCACCTTTTGCTCCAAATATTATAACTGCAATTAAGCCAAATGTAGCAGCAAGAGTCAGAGTTCCCCCAGTAGCCCAAAGATATAATTGATATTTTTCATGTTGACGAGATCCCAAAGTGCACAGGAGCGTTAAAAAACCTCCAACTAAAAGCAGTGTCATACAGAGTGTAAAGAAAAGTTGCACCGCCACAAAGAATCCTGGGAGTAGAAAATCCTGGATTATGTAATATTCCTCTTCAAATATCCACCAACAGTCGTTGAATCTTGTGTCGTAGAGATGCCTTATGTCTTTGAAGTTTTTGAAGCATACCTGCCATAGTCCTGTAATTTGAATATCATACACATAAACATGTAGGATTTCATTGTTTTGAAAAAAATTTCTGTTGTTGAATAAGAAGTCTACATTCTTGAAAACAGTAACATACAATGAAATGTAGAAGAGTTCACAAGTTAAGAATCTATAATACTTTGCATCGGGAGATTAATTCAAATAATAGGCTGCAGATTGCAATAAACTTAGGTAAATGAGTGGTAAATAATGTGACTCGAAAATTGAATGGAAAACTATCCAAATCACAAAGGAGAAGAAGATTCACCCTCGTCATGTGAATTTTGAAAGTGGACGTACTCCCACAGTGTCATTTTATTCAATGTAGTTATAAAATTGTTATTGTAAAATTACCGAGTCTGATGAACTTTGGCTCTGCTAGTTTACCATCCGTTTCTAGCCAGTAGGGCGTGGTGAATGCAATAACCACAAAAACAAACGCTAGCCCAGTACAGATAGCAGCCACCTTTGAAGTTCGAGACTTGCCCATTATATTAATTTTATTATTACGTTCAATTTTGTTGATTTATTGTTGGGATTATTCGTTTGTTTACTAGAGCGTAGGAAATGCCAGACTGATTACGAGATTACACAAGCCACTGATATACAAGCTCGTACGTACATACGTACGTATGTACATACAAGCTCACAACAAAACTGTTATTTTTTAGTTCAGTAAATGCCGCACACTTCACGCATATGACGATTGATTCATGCAGGTCGGCCATTGGCGAAAACCAATTACAGCCTGACGTCGTTCCTGACGTTACTAGTTCATTCAACCCTTCATTTCAAAATCATTTGTAAAATTACCACACAATTGATCAACCTATTTTTACTTTATAAGTATAAACTAACGCTAGGTCTCCTATTTGAACCTTTTTCTCTATTTAATATGGTAGTTTCGAACCGGATGTTGGAATTTTCATTTCAAATTCAGACACACTGATTATCAATGATAACGACAAACCGCTTGATTGTCAGAAAGTGAAATAATAACAACAAATCCAGACGCTATTCTTGTCCCGACTATTATGAAATATTGATTTTATTATGTTTAATGTAACAAAAGGTAGATCATTGCTACTGATATTATTATGCCTTTTTACAGTGTGGTACGAACCAACAGACGCGAGGAAGGCAACAAAGATTTTTCAAAATAACGAACACTGGAAAAGTCTGCTACACTTTGTTTCCCCCAACCAAAATGAGTTGTTGGCCATTGCTAGATACTTGGAAATTCCTGTACCTAGTGACTCTTCAAGTCTTAATATAGACACAGTTAAGAATATTACTGAGAAGGTGGCGGAACACATTCCAGTTGTTTTGACAACACTTGGGTCTCAAGGGCTTCTGGTATAATTATTACCCTGCTAATAGAATATTCAATGATTTCAATTGAAAATTCATAGTACAGCTGATAATGAAAAAATTATAACTGACTAGACGTATGAACTTCCAAAAGGAACTGGATTTCTTCATAATTTAATCAATTTTCCGATTTTATTTCTCACAAAATTGAAATTTTTTCATAAATCATATGTTCAATTCACAAAGTCACATTGATACCATAACTGTAGACTCTCAGGAATTTCTGATACCACAGTATATTAAATTAATATTAGTATTAATATTAGTATATTATTAAATTACTATATTGAAATATTAAATTACTGTACAAAACTTACATCATCTATTTACAGGTATCTAGAAAAGCAACAAATACAGATCCCTTTTACGATGAGAATGGCCACCTTGTGCTACAAGAGACCAAAGTTCAAACACGACTATATTCTGCTATTTCTCCATCTGGAGGTAACCAAAAAAACATAGTTAGTGTCAGTGGCTGCGGAGATTGTCTTGCTGCAGGCGTAATTTTTGGTATTGAACAAGGATGGGGTGAAGCCAAGTGCTTGAAACTAGCCCTCCAAGCTGCATCGCTCTCTCTTGTATCCCACGATTCTGTTCCAGCAACACTTTCAACCATTGCCATGTCGTTGAAATCTAGTTGATGCATCAATAGGTAAATGATTTTATCTTATGAGAATAGATGTTGGCACTGCTACACGAAGTTTGTAAAAATTAATCAATTATGTTAGAAAGGCCATAATGCTTACATATAATGTCATAGTTTATGCTCTCATGTATATCTGAAAGGACGTGAAAAAACTTTTGAACTCTTCATTACATTCCAGAACCCCCAATGAATTCTGCGTATGTGAGATGGCAAATCTTTTGTATTTTTTAAATGATCTACGGATTTTTATGGCATCTTTCGAATAGGCGTGGCTTGAATATCAGTCCTCTGGTGGCTAAAATATGAAATACTACAGATAGGCTCCTACGAATGTTTACGACTATTCCTCCGTAGTTTAAATGGTATTTTTACTTATTGTTAGACAGATCTATTCATGTTTCAATAACTACGAATTAAACAATGCGTGTGTCAATTCAAGAAATTTGTCCTTTCGTCAATGTAACACCTCAAAGCAGGAATTTTACGGGCGGTGAGAACATCATTAATAGGGCTCTTGTTAAACTGCGGTAAGGTTACTACAATACCTAATTGCTTGATCCATTTCTCGATTTTCAAAAGCTTACCTATTTTTCTAAATTTAACCTATGCATTTAAACGATCGAGTTCTTCTTATTTGTAACAATGACTACACTTTCATTTTTTCGAGGAAAATTGAAAAAACGCACCGTATCATTTTTGCACTGAACTCTATACTAAACTGGAACGCGCGCGAGCCTATATTTCGTGTAGCGACCTACGGTGAGAGAGAGATAGTTGTATTTGGTGTCGAACGCACTTGTCTAATATATAGGAACTATCTTACATAAAAACATTGACTATCAGAGCAGAAAATGGTGTTTAACACTCATGTAAATACTGAACTTTAGAGTTTAATTTAAAAAAATTGATTGCCAAATTTACTGGGAAAGTGGTACGAGAATCGACGAGATTGCTTCAATGATACAATGATTGAAGATACAATGTTAATTTTTCGATTTTTTATGGCTAAAAATAGCGTAGACCCCACTTGTAAATAATTACCGAAAATCTATGAAATCTACAATCTATTTCTATGATCACTAAAGCTCGGTGCACACGACGCTTTTTTTGCGGCTGGATTGCTTGCTAGATTTGCCGCTGGGATCGAAGTTGGCAGCGGTGCTGATTGTGAGTGCTATGACGTTGAGTGTAGATGCTATGATGACTTCCCTGCGAGATTGGCTTCACACTGCTTGCCGTTATGCGCGTTGGCTGTGCTGTGGCTATTAAACTGATTCCTTAAGCTGTGGAATTTGTTTGAACAGTCTTTTGCCGTCAAACACTGCTCTTCTTTGTATGCGTGTATTAGGACGTTTATTTGCTCCGAAGACTACTTTGGAGCCATTGATTAATATTTCAATTAACGAAAAACCGCGAAAAATATTATGATCTTTTCACTTTACGAGTATCACACAGTGTAAACATTCCTGTCGTAAGCGACCAATCCGGGCTCAGGGATACACCAGAAATGTTTACAATGGAAAGCTGCCATTCAATCTCGCAAGCAAGCCATAAAAGAAAATAGCAACACAATCTATCACCGAAATCTAGCACGCGAGCACGCTTCGGAGCCAGCAGTGACGTCACTTTCTTGCCGCGCAGCCAGCAGAGTAGCCATCCTGGGTCCTCGCAAGCAATCCAGCAGCAAAACAAGCGTCGTGTGCACCGGGCTTTACAACCATACACATAACAATATATTACTTTTACTAGGTGTTGATGGGAATTTCGTTTTGATAGATTAAAAATGTTCCTATAAGTTGACGAAAATAATTTTGAGCTTTATAAAAATACAATAATTATGAAAACAGTTGAAATATTTGCTATTGATATGATCTGACACATGTGAACATTCATAATTTAGCCTACTTTGAGAGGTTACAGTAGTAGCCACTAGTTGGCGTATTAGAGTTCTTTTCTGTCTGTGAGCCTGAAATTGAGCTTGAAATTCTGTGCCTGAAGTGAGGAGTGGTGTAAGGGTAAAACCACTGAAATAGAGTTATCTCTATTTCAGTGGGTAAAACCAACTAAAACCTAGTAAAACCAAAACCGTGTCGCGGAATTCACTGCCGTTCGATAACTTCACTTTTTTTAGATTCTTATTCACTTATTGGTTTCTTCAACTGGTAATAACAGTCCGACCGATTCCCAAACGTTTTTCTTTCACCCCGCATCCCGACAATCGCAACCGTTGTGTGTTTGGCAACAATTGACATCCACTTGTAATTAACCTGTTTATACTGTTGGTTTCTACACTTCAATCTTTGAATATTTGGACGAAGTGAACTAAAATTCGTCGATTCTTTCACCATTTTCTTCACGTTCAATGTATTGAAAGCAGAACATAAGCTTGCTAACTATTCAAAATATTGGTCAGTAGCGATCAACATTCTATGATATTCCATAGATTACGCTTCACATTCTGCGTGTATTTAATCTCTCGTCATATTATTCACCAAAATACCGCCCCTTTTACCTAAATTTTTTGATCACTTGTTGAGAATATTCCCACTAGTATACACAGAATTACGCAGCTGTATTTTCTGTTGATAAGTTTACTAGTCATTAAAAGCGTCAGTTATGTGTAGTTAAATTCTTTTTAGTGGTTTTGAATTTAATTTATTTTAATTCTATCTATAGAACAATGAATGGCCAACATCAGGTCATTTAGTGAAAGAAAATTCCATAATTAGCTGCAACCTGCTATCCATAAATAGCCATCATAATTAAAATAACTCAAACTGCTATTTTTAAAGAAGCTGATCAAGACCTGGAAAATTTGAACCAATTGTTGCACCATTAGCATAAAAAATTCTAGGTATTTACACGTATCATTGTTTAATGTACTATGAAAACTTGGTAAAAAAAAGTAATACTATAGAATAATTTATATAGTCATTAAAACTAATCTGTGCTTATAATTATTTTGAGTTTCTTGATCTTAGACTTGGACAATGATGTGTTCGAATTTGGAGTGTAATATTTGAGACATGTCAAGTTATATAACAAATGAGTATGTTGGTATTGATAATATACATATGCTGTCACTTTCGACAGTAAATCTCAAACAGAAAATGCAAGAAATCAAGCAAATTAACAAGTTCAGATGACACGATGGAGTTGAAAGTCTGGGTAGAAGGATTCCAGCGCATTGTTTGCGGAGTTACTGAGACCACAACGTGTCAGGTTTGGCAATCTTATCGCACAATATTAAGATGACTACTTGAAAGCTGATCATCAAAATTATTACTTGATAAATTTTGCTCTGTTCAAAGGATGTGGTATATGCGTTAGCTCATGCAACTGGCCAAACAGGCAGATTTACCTTGATTGAGCGTTGGCGTACCAATGAACGTTTACTAGCTCCATATGAAAATCCACTGAAGGTATGTCATTTTCCTGGATTTTATAATGTATCGAAACTGCACAAGTATGTCAATTCCTTGTGTTTGCTAAAATGCAACCATTAGAGCCAATTTGATTAGTCAGTGTGTCGAGTCAGCTCCATTCCAATAACCAACGAAACGTGTGGTTTTTGGCGTGTTCCACACCATTAGATAATTCTAACTTCTGGACTCAATCTCACAGATTTTGCTTAAATGGGGAGAATATTCGTCAGAAGTCCAATTGATATTAAGAAGATCGTCACCTGAAGGAAATAAGACTCAAGGACCTTTGGGTGGTCGATCCACGCAGAGATCTCAAGTAAACGGACTTCCCAGTCCACAGCCTGACAGTACTCATTCCAAAGAGGGAAAACATACCAGTTCCGCATCTCAAGAATGGCAAGATTCCACGCGCAATCCCATGATCTCCATTTCTCCGGATATCGATGACTCCAGAAGCATGGAACGAAGTCATGACATCAGAACATCACTTACATTTGGTGGACTCTCTAGTAATATACCGGACAGCGCTTCGGAGGTAAGAAATTAAATCAGGTAGCAAAGATATCACATCACAATGGTTCCAAAACACCGACACCGTTGAAACTCAGTTTCAGTAACAGAAATAAATTTTGATAAGCAACTTTATATAATAGTATTCATCGTTGTCTAGTCTACTGACACATGATGAGAGAAAAGAATCATGAACACTCATCATTTGTTCAAACAATCTTAGTTTTGAGTTATTAGTGCATGGCTATTGCACCTATTCACTATACTGTTGTCAAAAATGTTTAGGTTCAAATGGAAAATGTTGCAATAGTCCAACCGACACAGCAAATGAAAACAAAAGAAACAATTGCTCATAAAGCAGTACATAAAGCAAATCAATCTCCGAATCGAGCAAGCAGTAGCGAACGTAAGTTCCCATCATCCTCATGACAGTTGTGATAAAGTAATGAATTTCAGAATCCTGCCGCAACTCTGGTTTTTTTCAGATAATGCGTATATACAGCAAAGGAAAATACGGGAAGTACCTCCATACCGAGACCCACCTGGACTAGTGTCTCCTGTTTTGAGGACTCTTCCACCCTACAGAGATCCACCTCCACCAAATCTTAGCAGCCCCAGTAGATCTCAATTTTCGCCAATGTGTAGCGGAGGAAACTCACAGCTTCATAAAGAGGAACAATCTTCACCAAATAACTCTACTAAGTTAAAGAGGAATTTGTTCAAGGTTTGTATTGATGAATTGTATTCATCAGGGTCCGCACTTCAAATATGACTTTTTCAAAACCGAATACCTTCTGAAAATAGTTCTCAGGTATTACATGAGTACCCCAGAAACAGGCCAAAGAAAAATCAGCTCTGTGACCATAGCCGTCACAATTTACTGATCAATAAAATACACTGTCAATGCAATTGTATTCCATAAAAAAGAATCAGTATCGGAGTTCAATACCACAAGCCTCCAATTACCTGTAACTTTCTAGGAATTTCACGAGCAAAAGAATCAGACTCAAGGCGGCAATCAAGCCCCGGGACAGATGCAAAACATGGTTACTGTTGCCTACACTCAGCGATATGTTGAACTGGTGAGATTAGTCAATAGACAACGTGACACCATTAATGCACAACAAGCAGACTTGACAAAGGTATTTGTGAAAAATTAATTGTGTATAAGATTGGTAAAGTACATATTGTGCTCATTCATTCATTTTCAGTATGATGCAGAGATATTGTATCTAGAAAGCAAAAATAAAGAACAAATACATCAGGTGGATTTTATTTCTCATGAGGTGAACCGCTTCGAATCAACGGGTCGTATACTTGAAGAACAGGTACCCAAGTAAAATTATTCTTGTATTTGCACTTTTCAATACGTGATATTTTTTATAAAAATATGCAAGATTAATGACATTTATCATGAACTCGTTTATTGCAGCTCAAAGAATTAGCCCATGTAGAAGAAGAAAGTGAAATTGTCAGGCAGCAAGAGAAGACTTTAAAATCGGAAATAACATTGCTCAGGTCCAAGCTTGCTAATTGTGAAACAGAACTGCTGCAGTGCAAGAACAAAATTAGGTATTCAATCACATGAAATTTCGATACAATTTGACATTCTAGAATTCTACGCAATGTCTTTGTATCTGTAAATTACACAACAATTTGGAAACTTATACCTATTTAACCTCTAGACTGCCGGCATTTTTGACTGAGAATAATTGTTTGTTTTGGTAAAAATTCCTTTTCCATTTTTATCATATGCGTCACGATAAGTCTAGAGGTTTGTATAGAGGCCCGAATAGTCCTCTAATATAATATGAGGACGAGATGAGTATGAAAGAGAGACAGAATAAGGAGACGAAAAAAAAAAGAAGGAAAAGAAAAAGAGGGGAAAAGTAGAGCTGAATTCAGCGGACATTACAACATCAGGTGTCGATCAAGGAGATCGAGCGCGCTCCAATAAATAAAAAATGTATCATAACGACTATGCATTCTAGTAGCATTGAACATATATATCAAAATTGATGTACCAAAAAATATCCCCACAAAAAAACCTTAATCTATGATACAGTACAAGTTTGAACAACACAATATTCTCCAAAAACACGCAATCCATTTGAAGATTAACACACAGACATAGTACTCCTCAAACATTTCACCATCACACAATGAGCACATCAATCACAGCGACCATCATCAACGACAAGACACACACATATAAGGTACAGCTTCAAAATAACATCAAATAAAAAAATTTCCTCTCTCTCTTTCTTACGTAAAACACATAAGCATTTTCATCGATATACGTTTTATAATAAGGAATTTCAATCGGTTGAAGATATTCATTTACTTGTCTGTTTATTATTTCAAATCCTACTGTTCTGCCTTAAATTGAAATTTCAACCAATAACAACTTAGTCTAACTCAAACCAAAAAACGTGATTCTTACCCATTGCGGCAGCCTTGGGATTAATTAATTAACGTAGTTATGTTTTTATTGAATCTCCTAAATTGCAGGCTTGTGATAGAGGAGCTTTCATCGGAACAGCACACAATGAGTCGTGAGGTTGATGAAAGAAAGATGATGGAACGAAAAATAATTGGGGAGGTTGAACATTTACAGTCTGAAGTAGAACATGCAAAGCGATCAGCAGAACTGGTAACGCAGTGCGCAGAATCTTTGATATTAGAAGTGGCTGATCTAGAATCGACCATTGTTGAAAAAAAAGTACAAGTTGAACGTTTGGTAGCTGATATGAAGGAAGCTAATTTGCAAAGTCTTGCAGTTGCATCTCAGGATGACCAAATAAAACATCTCCTCGAAGGTGACACAATTTATCATCATTAACATATCGCATGTCATTTCATTATCTTCCAAAGTGAAAGAAGCATTTAAACAATTGCAAGAGAGAATTCCTAAAAGAACATTTATTTAATCAAACGCTAGTAAGATATAAACAATTTCAGGGGCACTCAAACCTGGAAGCACCCGTAAAATGATTGGTTCACCGAGGCAGCTTGAAACGGCAGTCCCTACCAGTAAGAATCCACATGGGGTCTGGGTTTGAAAATTCTACTAAATCTGATCAGTGGAATTTCTATCTCAAATAAAGCTCGTACTATATGAATCCAAATACCAAAATCTAATTACCATACACACACACATACAGCTGTAATTGCTAACCCATTTCAATTCTAACATACATCAAATCGGCATTGCTTTAATTATGCACACAAGTTGATATTAGAGCATGATACACCAGCCAGTGCAATAAGAAATCATCTCATCATTTGCACTCTATGTTCATTGTAACTATTAAAATCGTACTCACAGTACGTTTAGATAATTTTGTTTCATTAAAGTTTTTGTGGACTTACAATTGTTAATATTCAGAAGTACTTGAAAATTTCAACATTATTTTTTCAATGTGATCACCAAATAACTAGAGAGTAAAGACTGAAAAGTTATTTGCATTCATCAGTGGAATACTGTCTCACAAAGTTAGTTATTTGAAGAATAATAAAATAATTTCACTCACTTAATACTCCCAATTGAAATGGAGTTGGTACAGCTGCAAGTACATTTATGTGCATGTGGAAATTATACTACTTCTGTATTTGGCAGATAATGCAAAATTCGTGCATATCACTTAGCGTTTGTAAAATGTATTGATATTTTCATGACATACTTTAAAAATGCACAAAGCATCACAAAAAACTTCTGAATGGCTCTGAGTTAAACATTTTCTATTTTATTTCTGAAGTTGAAAAATCAAATTCCAATCACACGTCATAACTACCATATGACATTCATTGACAGTTTTTACTGAATAATGTTTAAATTGCTTTTAATCATGAATTCTAAAAATTCAATTATTTGGAATACATACTGTAGAAATATTGTATTATAAATTGAATATCTTATTCACGAGGATCTCTTGATACAAGCTCTACTTAAGTTTGAATAATGAGTAGTAGTAATTAAGCGTAGTGTGTATATGATGCATAGCAAACCTTAACTGCGATTTGTTATTCAAAAGACATGTAACCATAATCAGTTATATGTAATCAAAATCTTATGGTCCCAGTTATTTCATTATCAATAATCACGTATGTACGTACGTACGAATTACCGTAAACCTACTACCATTCTTATTACTCTTATTATTATTGTTATTGCCATCATCATCATCATCATTATCATCATCAGCATCATCGTCATTATCATTATTAAGATTTTTATTACTATTGCCATTAATACTATCATTACTATTATCTTTGTGCATGAATAAGATTTATGTGATACTCGTATAATTGAATCTCAATTGTAACTTTTTTTTAAGTTCCCTTATCAGTGTTCTAAACTTACAATGAATTGAAATGAAATATTCTAACAATAATATGACGATTTATCTCTCGAAAAAAATGAAGATATTATTTAAAAATCAACCATTTGTATGAACGTTGACTCAGTCAACGGTATGAACATCATTTTCCCTCATCATTTTTCATTATATAATTCCAGGTTAAAACATTTTGATACTGTAGGATTGGTAGGTTTATTGCAGGGCATTGACATGCTGCAAAAATCTACATGAATCGACTGTGTAGAATAGTGTCGATCAGCCGCTTCTGCCTATTTTACTCTATTTTCAGTGACCAGCTAAACACCTAATCTAAATTTCATATATAATTTACAAGATGTTAATTCCTTCTTTCTGTTTGACAAGAGTATGAAAATGAGACCGATAACTCCATCGTTGACTGAATATTGATAATCTTCAGTTAACGACTCTATACAGTTAGAGGATAGACCACTGAAATGTATGGCTGGCGAAACCAAAGGGTTAGACCACAGATTAGACATTGGCACAGAATAAAAACTCTTAGACCTCATTCTGTGACATTAGTGACATTGGTTCCGAAGGCGACTCTATAAGTCTGGCTCTCGGGCACTCTCGGCTGATCGGGTCACGTGACATTACCTGTGTATTCTATTGGTTAAAATATTTTGATTTCAAACATCAGAATCCGTTGCCCGTTCAACACAAAACAGCAGTTTGGAGGCAAGTGACCCTAGTAAATCCGCCCTTAGTTTACCGCGTGCCTGCCAATTTTGATTTTAACGGATTTCTAAGTTTTATATATCAACCGCATTGTGACTCAGTTTAAGTGGAATTAACCAGAATGTCGAAACACGAGAAAGACAACGTTATTCCAGATACCATTCACGACGTAAATACCGGCAAAACCTACATCAAGGGTCGTTTTTTCGGCAAGGCAAGTCTAACAGAAATCAACTTCTTTACTCTTTCTGTCTGTTTTGCTGGCCTACGAAAGCTGTTAACTTCACAAAGATACAGCTGAGCTAATCAAGCGTTAAATACATCGTAACATAATTGATGCTCTGATGGAATGTTGTCTGGGGCTTCACGGACTCCGGAAAAATTTATCAAACTTTGATTCTGGCACTAAAATAATATTTTCACGACGAAAGACTTCACTGTCTACCATCAAAAGTCTTTCCGTATACGAACTTGCTGGTCCCATAGTACACGTTAATGTCCTGCCACAGATGGATGCATGCAGGGATTGAAAAAATGCTGGCATTATTCTCTTGATCATATGTGTAGTGTATGTTTCATCAAGGTCGAAATCTGAAGTTCTGACTAGACATGATTTAATACAAGCAATCACCTTGAACTAATCTGTTGTTGATACTCTGAAGAAGGAATTATGAACTTTTTCCCACAGAATGGTCAACTGGAAGGATTTACAATCCATCACATTATTCCAATCTCACATGTTAACGATGAATCTATTCAATAATGCCATAATTAAAGTTTGTCCCCTATATTTAGTTCTCGGGTATGCCAATAAAACTTGGTACCCGATTCTGTGAGTTCCCAAGTAATTTCATCGGGGGTTAAGAAAATCAGATAAAAGTATGGTTTTCAATATAATGTTCGGTACTTCTTTTTTCAGGGTGGTTTTGCAAAATGTTACGAGATCAAAGAATCCAACTGTCATCATGTGTATGCTGGAAAGATTGTGCCTAGATCAATTCTAACCAAGAGTGTCCAGCGAGAAAAAATGACACAAGAAATTCGTATACACAAAAGTCTATCACATCGACATATCGTTGGCTTCCATGGGTTCTTTGAAGATAGTCAAAACATTTATATCATTCTGGAACTATGTCGCAAAAGGGTAATATTTATTTAATAATCTACGTTATACATCATATTCAACACTATACCCTTACTGCTTTTGTATCTCATTTTTGACCAACAATGGTTAGAGTTATTTATCTAATAAGCATACTTCTACAAAAGATGTCTACTATGATACGCGACTTTGAATTGATGCTGCAGAGCACTCAACAATTTGATTACATCAGTTGAAAGTTACGTATTTTTTTTTTTTCCTTAAATTCCATGTCCTCAAATGGAACTGTTAAAAAACGTATATTTCACAAACTCCATCAATTTGATTCAAATTTCAGCTGAAACTCAGGTATGTTCACACTGTCTTAAAAATAAGTTTAGAGTTGATGTTAATGGAGTTCAAAACCCTATATATGCTCTTGTGAACTCACCAGTGATATTAATTATTTCGGATAACATCCTCCATTGTCCTTTCTTTGCATAGATTTTGGTAGTTTTTAGCTATGGTTTCAGGTAATGTCAATGTTGACTTTCAGAGTTCTTTCGCAGAATCTGATCCTACAAATGAGTATTTAGGTTGAAGAAAATTCTAGAAGTGCCAATAAAGAGAAAAATATTTCTTAACCATTTAGGCTCAGTGTAGTTGGTCTTTCTACAAATACCTAATATTTACCATGTTTTAAACGTTCACCAAATTATTTCAGTCAATGATGGAATTGCATAAAAGAAGAAAGGCTTTGACGGAATGTGAGACTCGATATTATATGAAGCAGATCTTAGATGGTGTCTCCTACTTGCATAAGAACAAAATTATTCATCGTGATCTGAAACTAGGAAACCTTTTCTTGGATGATGAACTGCAAGTAAAAATTGGAGACTTTGGGTTGGCTACAAAGTTAGAACACGATGATGAGAGAAAAAAGTAATTTCTAATAATCTAATATTAGTTTATCTAATATAGTCTTAGTTCTACATCAAATTTAACTTAAAATATTTTATTTTTTTAATGTTCATAGAACATTGTGCGGCACACCAAATTATATAGCTCCTGAAATACTAAACAAAGCTGGTCATTCCTATGAAGTTGATGTTTGGAGTATTGGGTGCATAATGTATACTCTACTTGTTGGAAAACCCCCTTTCGAAACGGCGAGCCTTAAAGAAACTTATGCTAGGATTAAACAAGTGCAATACAAAAGTCCGAGTTACCTAAGCAAATCAGCTATGAATATGATTGCCAACATGTTACAAGGGAATCCTACTAAACGACCTAGCGTGAACAAACTTCTTAAAGACGTCTTCTTCACCAGTGGTATTAAAATTTTAGGCAGTTGAGACAAATATATGACTAGCAGAGTTTAATTTAGGTCATCAAATACAAATAAATAACTCATTCAATGAGATAGATTGTTCAGTACTGCTTCATCGATCTGGATCACGAATGAAATATTAATACATGAAAATGTAGTATTATTTTTTTTGGCAGAAATTTCAAATAGAGCTTGATGAAATTTTCAGGTTTTCTACCAACGAGTCTTCCAATATCTTGCCTCACTATGGCACCTCGTATGGATGTGCTAGAAATGCACAATCAACGAAAGCCCCTAACAGAAATGAACGGAAATGGTGGCGGAGATGTGCAGGATATATTGTTTCGAGTTCCTCGTAGTCCTGCTGTTAAAACCAAGGCCCATGAAGTCAATGACGAACAAAAATTACATCACGACATCCGAAAAATGTTACAAACATTAAAAGATCAGCTAGCAGCAGTCTTAAAAACTAAACCTGCCAGAGACACGGTCAGCAGTGGAGGTATGAGATGCTGTAGAATGCCAATTGTCTTCTACATGTCCTTTGCATATTTGTATTTTTCGTTTCCTACAACCCTTCATAAGCACGTTAAAATTTTGATTCACTAATTGATTTTGTCCCCCTAATATAGATCTGCCAAGACCCTATCAGATTATCTTGGAAACCTCAGGCATGCTCCATTCCTCATAAGATGTTAATATACAATGTTCTTGCATTCATTACTGGAGAATTTAGAATTTATCATAACTTTTTTGAAAGCCTGTCAAGTAGTAGTTCGCTCACCTGCTGCAACTATTCAGGCACAGAATCATCTTTTTTACTTCGCTATGATTACATACATATATGCTAACAAGATATTGCCTTGTCACTGTGACACATTGTATATTATCACGCCGTTCCACCTATTCCAATACATCGTCATGTCTAAGCCTATGCTTTTGTATTGCCTAGATGAAATGACGGATCCTGACGCTCAGCCGTTTGTTTGGATTAGTAAATGGGTAGACTACTCGGATAAATATGGTTTTGGTTACCAATTGTCTGACAAAGGGGTCGGCGTAATGTACAATGACGGCACTCGTCTAATAATGCTTGCCAATGGTTTCAATGTTCATTATATAAATCGAGAAGGAACAGAGTTATATTATACAGTCAAGGATTACCCCAGCATTTTAGACAAGAAAATGAAACTGTTGAACTACTTTCAACGGTACATGAACGAGCATTTGATGAATGCCGGCAGCGATATTGCTGTCAAGCCGATGGATTCAATGTCCAGAATTCCCTACATGCATCAATGGTTCAGAACACAAAGCGCTGTTGTTATGCAGCTGACCAATGGATCTGTGCAGGTATTTATAATATAGTCATTTTTTCTTTCTTAACGTTTTTTTATCCTTCAAGATGTGTGCACATGTTTCTGAAGACCGTCCCTCTCAAATTGATTTTGTAAGTGCTTAGTGCGTTCTAGAGGTGTTTCAAATTGATTTTCAGATTAACTTCCTTGACCACACAAAGATTATTATGTGCCCGCTGATGGCTGCTGTTACCTATATTGACAACGAAAAGATTTGCCGAACATACAGATTCCAGACGATTCAACAGCATGGCTGTATCGCCGGCCTGGCAAAGAACTTGGCTTATGCCTATGAGAAAGTTGGTATTATGATGAGTGGTACACAATCCCGATAGTGTTTCAATGCCTTTAGGATTGATTACAAGAATTCGATGATTCATTTTGTATGCTATCATTAACTTACGAGTGAGCAACACTACGTCCAGTGCAACAGATTTTAGCATCATTTAAAACTTTTTTTTTACGAGATTTTTTTTTAATTGCTGCTAGCTAGGTAAAATGATAGCCTGTTAATTTTAATTGTTTTTTCTTTTTTAGCTATAGGTATATAGTATTTTGCTATAAGGTATTTTATATGCGCTGAAAAGCTGTGAAGATGATCGATAGAACTAAGTAAATAAATAGAGACAAACTTTCGTTACTGTTTTACTGATGCTGTAGGTATTCCTAAATGCGCAATCTCTTTTAATAGCATAATTTGTAAGAGAAACCCTCTGGCTAATGAGGATATGGGAGAAATATGTAATATGTAAACGCATCTCAATGAATCCTCCACAATCCGTCATAAATCAAGATGCAGCAATTTATTTTACATTCCTCAACTGTAACATGAGAAGTTTTTCAAGACCATTAGTAGCCATTAAGTGCCCTATTGTATAATTTTCAGCATAATTGGCTGCCATTAGAAATCGAGATACTCAAATTTGCAAGTGACAGTTCTATGAGACGTGATATTATAAAAAAAAATTAAATGGACGAGTATTACTCGGGTCTTTCAAACGTAAGATTATTTTGGAAATCATACAGATTAAGCGTCTCGGAGAAAAATGGAAATAATAAATGAATGGCAAACGGAAGACGATAAATTTTTACTCGAATACTGCAGACGTGTAACGTAACGTTAAAATTATTTCAGCGGTAATGTCAAAGTATCTTCAACGACCCGGTTAAATTTAAGCACCTGTAAATACTTAGTTATTGTTATTATAAACATGTCCCTACAAGGATCTACCTACACAGAAATATCAATGTTAGCGATTTATGGATAAAACGACAATATTTTTGAATTACGATTACGGAAATTTTCCAGTACTATATTTTTGTGAACAATTGTGTCGACAGGGTGTGAGAGTACAATGTAAACTACCTACATGTATCAATCTTTGTTTATAAATCATCATGTATTCTGCATGTTTCTAAAATTTGATCGCTTATGAAAAAGTAACTTTTAAAGCGTGCTGCTAAACTTGCAGTATTAACTGCTTGTAAAGGAGCAGATTATTCTTTCTCATATTGATGTAATTTCATGAAAAGAGAGGTTGGCCAAACTCGTTTTGATCATTGTCAAGTGGCTCAGGAAAGTTGTATTGATGATTATTCTTAAAAGCGAAGTTTGAACCCAATGATCTGTCATTTTCTCAATGGATAATTTTTTTTTTACTGTAGATTTTAGAAGCATCGAATAAACGATTACGTGCAAATATTCACACACTAGAATATGGAATTCTTAACTCTGTGGCAAATGAATTTCTTATGTCATCGAGTAATATTCTGATACCTACTCAATTCCTAATCACGTAACCGTAGGCTGCCCAAATGAGTTCTAATTCTGCTGCGTACATCCGATAGCAGTTATTTTAATTCAGTCCAATTGACAATAATAATTATTTTTACTTTATAATTAGGATCCTGAAGAGTCAATTGAATACATATACAAAGGCGTTCCTATGCCAAATCTCAACGCCTTAACGTTGACTGAAGTTTTGTAATGACGTTCACTGAAGTACCAATCTTCAGTCAACGAGATTAGTAGCGTTGACTGTTAACTGAAAGAATGGGTTGGACTCGTTGACTGAAAACGTTGCCGTTGATAGCAAACTTTTTCGAATATACAATTCAAATGTACCGGCAGTGCGTACCGGGGAACTCGATCGCTGCATTTCGAGTCATCGATATTTAACTTCCGGCAGCAGCTACTCGAGTTCCTCGGCTACATCCGGTGTCCACCGTCTACTCTCAGGCCTGCTAATTTTTCGTTCATTACGCCCGTTTATCCTGCTGAGGTAAGTTCGTAGATTCACCCTACTTTTCTCCCATTTTCTTTTTTTTCCTGAATATATTGAGGTTCGGAATTGAATCATTATTCTGGTTGTGATGAATAATGTTCATTCTATATTGTCTAAACTAAGAGAAAATCAACTTGATTTATCAAAATTGTATAAATATCAGTTGCGAACATGTGCTCGAATGCTAAGTTGTCGACCACGCTTCAAACATACGCTACATCCGTTTTTTATCCGGCTGTTTTACTCATTATATTAATTCCTCCAGAGCCTGAAAGTCATGCAACTTGTTGAATAATTTAGTTTTTTCTAAGAATAGCATATTAATTCGACACCTTTGTTTTTTCAGCCCTTAAACTCCTTCTCGGTATCCCTACACGCACCAAAGATGGGTAGGGAGGACAAAGCAACATGGAAGTCGAACTACTTCACCAAACTCATTGTGAGTACACATTTCATTATTATGAAATTCTTTGGTTTTTTGAATACCTTAAGAGATTGCAAACAAAACAAAAAATATCCTTGTGGACTGCCTGCATATCTTACAATCGTATAGGCATCGGATGCTGGCGTTACTATGGTTCCATGCCGGTGTTGACAATGACAAAAGTTTTTAAAATTCGACTGCATGGATTTCGTGTAATTGTGTATTCCAGAACATCTAACCATCAGAGTGTAGTTAGTAAAATGCAGTTTTGAAAGTTTGCCATTTGATAAAATTTAGTCAACACTAAATTTGGTAGAAATTATACGTGTAAAGTGATGGAGATTGTGTAGTAAATAATGTCTCTGTTCCCAGCAACTTCTGGATGATTACCCAAAATGTTTCATCGTGGGTGCAGACAACGTTGGCTCGAAACAAATGCAGCAGATTCGTATGTCGTTACGTGGTAATGCTGTTGTGCTCATGGGCAAGAACACCATGATGCGGAAAGCCATTCGTGGTCACATTGAACGCAATCAGGCACTTGAAAAACTGTTACCACACATCCGTGGCAATGTTGGCTTTGTATTCACTCGCGGAGATCTTGTAGAAGTTAGAGACAAGCTGATCGAGAACAAAGTTCGTGCGCCTGCTAGGGCTGGTGCTATTGCACCATTGAGTGTCATCATTCCTGCTCAGAATACTGGACTGGGACCTGAAAAGACTTCATTTTTTCAAGCCTTGAGCATTCCAACCAAGATTTCTAAGGGTACTATTGAAATCATTGTGAGTTGATGATCTTGCGATACATTGTAATGTAGTTTGAAACAAAGGTATCAGGTACATTCAAATAACTTTGAATTCATTTTATAGAATGACGTGCACATTTTGAAGCCTGGAGACAAGGTGGGAGCTTCAGAAGCTACACTTCTAAACATGTTAAACATCTCCCCCTTCTCGTATGGTTTGTTGGTTGAACAAGTGTATGATTCTGGTACCATCTTTGCTCCAGAAATCTTAGACATCAAGCCTGAGGATTTACGTGCTAAGTTCTTGGCTGGAGTTGCCAACTTAGCTTCTGTCTGCTTAGCCATTAGCTATCCCACAATTGCCAGTGCTCCTCATAGCGTTGCTAACGGATTTAAGAACTTGCTTGCTATTGCTGCAACTACAGAAGTCGAATTCAAGGAGGCAACCACTATTAAGGAATACATCAAGGTAAATTTTTCGAATGCTATTAAATTTGACGAACTGATGTATTACATAACATGAATATCATGCCTTCATGATGAAAGCCCAGCGCGTCTGAAGAAAAGGAATAACACGTTAGAGCTAGAAATAGCTGAACCCACTGACGTGCCTGCTCTCAGTTGATAAATCGCGTGAATACGCTGTCTGAAAATGTGTCTATATCCTAGTTACTATTTCATTGAAACCTGAGCTACATCTGAAAAAGGATCTATATATTTTTTAAACGGAACTTTTTGGCCTATGTTATATTAGGATCCCAGCAAGTTTGCTGCAGCTGCCGCTGCTACTGCTCCAGTCGCTGCTGCCACAACCGCTGCTGCTGAGAAGAAAGAAGAAAAGAAAGAAGAATCTGAAGAAGAAGATGATGACATGGGTTTTGGACTGTTTGACTGAACAATAGCCAACTGTTCGTATCTGCGGATCTTGCTGACAAAATTTCATGCTGGCGTCTGAATAAAGTTGGAAGTTAGAAAAAATAAAAGCCCATTTTCTTATTGCTCGAAGTGTTTTTCTAATTATAGAACGTCTGGCATTTAATCTTGGTGGATAAACTCAAATTGATTTTTTACGAATTCAGTCACAAGCTTAGACCTATTTAACTCACACATGGTGCAATTTGGTGTGATGAATATCAATGAATTTTCACGCTCTATATCATAACGCGTAAGTATTTGATAAACAATGAATCGTCTCCCATCAAATGAATCGTTTATTGCTGATCGTTGTGCATTCATGTGGCCATGAGAATAATTTCAGTCTACAATACTTGATTTTTTCGTTGCAAGGATATGTCAAGTGATGCCTGTATACATTCGTTAACAATAAGATAAGTAGACTTCCAAATGGTGCGTGAGAGCTTGGAATATTTAAGCATGAGAGCATCCATAACTAATAGTTGGATGTACTTGTTCGTCGTCAAAAAGTATATGTATATCAGGTTTTACCACACCGAATTCAAGAGAGTCTTATCAGGTGCTTGGCAGATGATTAACTTTGGCTGATGAGTGTAAATATTCATATATTATATGTACTGTAGAGTACAACAAAAGGAATTCAAAGATCTCACGTGATGGAACTCCGATTTTGATGTAAGGTGGTCTGATCATCACCCATGTAATTCTTACTGCTACAATATCAATTTCACAGTTATATTTCTAAAACGATATCTGTCCTGCGACGTCTGTCCGCATGTCCTGTATGTAATATATTGAAACACGATCGTATAACATCCCCTTTCCAACTTCACAGGAATTATAATTCCAACTGGAGTTGATAAGCATGACAATCATTGTTATCCATTTGTGGATAAGTATCATTCGATTGCTGTAATATTTCAGTACTTGGATACAGCAGATCTGAATTGTAGAAAATGAAGTCCCTTCATACGGATGATAAATCAAACATTAAATTGAATGACAGGACAAGTACCAATTCTCTTCGCGCAGCCTTGACACCTGTTGACCTGAATAAATCATAAAACAACTAACAATGTTCCTTTTTTTAGCAATTCATCATGAATGATGAATTGCTAAAATTGTTGTGTGAATGTTACTGGACGTGCATACCTCAAAGAATAGTGATGAATTTGCCTTGATTGAAGATTAAGAATCTCCGGTCACTGTTGGTTGACAGAATTTCGTAGAGACTTTTATTTTCACTCGCAACGACGGTTTTCAGTAAATCTGAAGTAAATCGACCGAAAACATTATCTGCTAGAGCTGGTACCAATCTGCAATTATCTGAAATTCAATATTGCTGAGTCATGTAAACGACAAATGAGAAAAAAATTTCGTGTTTCTTGCGTAATTTATTTTAACGATAATAACATTGAGTACAGATAGTAGGTACAATCTCTTCCGCAGTAAAGAATTGCATCACATAACGAAATCTTATAAGCAGCAAGATGCCTCAGTGGATTTCAGTCGTCATTAGACCGCACATCAAACACGCGGATTATTGAAGTAACTAGCGATTGACGTTTCGAATGTGGAACTTTTTTGATTGAAAC
This sequence comes from Athalia rosae, assembly GCF_917208135.1. Taxonomy (NCBI): domain Eukaryota; kingdom Metazoa; phylum Arthropoda; class Insecta; order Hymenoptera; family Athaliidae; genus Athalia; species Athalia rosae. The sequence goes on along the minus strand of NC_064029.1, from coordinate 12,547,920 downwards.
CTATTCGATTACGAAAAAAAAATATTCAAATAAAATACAAAAAAACATAACAGAGCTCTGCTTCTTATTCAATCGTTCAAGTCCAGTCATTAAGCTTCAAGCACTTTAGTTGCTGTGCCGAATCTGCAGTGTTGGGCGTGCGATCCTTCTGTCAACAAAACGTTCGATCTCGTTGAACATTTGTGTAGACTTTTAACAACGCCTTAATAGAAAAGAAACAATCCGTGAAGATGGGCTTATTGACTGAAGGAAGCCCCATGAGCTGGGAGGATACCAAAGATTTATCCGATCATGTACGAAAACACGGGATTGTGCAATTTATTAACCTGTACAAAAGGCTGAGGGACAGACAGGGAGATATCCTCAAATGGGGTGATGAGGTATGAGATGACATTGCAATTATGTGCGTCTAAGACTACATGACTTTCATTGTACGTACATTTTCTTATGAGACACTTAATTCTCTCTGGCCCATTTGGCGCAGTCACACCAAATGACTCAACTCTCATATCACCTGCACTAATCTTATTATACCCAAACCATTATTCACCAATTTATAAGATATTCACTTTTCGGTCTATCTATACCCTCGAAGTTAATTCGTCGCCTTTCAACACAAATGAATTAGATCCATAGTTTCTTTTAACTTCAATTAATAAGAGTGACCCCAATCATAGACTTGCGTTTGGAACATTTTAATACCATGAAAAGATAAAGCATAAATCAGCAAAGTGAACAAGTTTATGCGTACGCAGTGCTCTCATATACTTTTTTTATCTTTTAGGATCCTAGTATTGCCATATATGTTTGCAGTTCTCGTCAGAAGTAATTAAATTGATAAAATCATTATAGGTTTCAAGCTGTATATCCCTTTCATGTAAAATGTACTTTTGAACATTTCATAAAGTGAAACTACTACCCAAGTAACCCATAGAATCCTTGGTATGTATTACAGGTAGAATATGTTCTGGTTAAATTCAATGATGAAGAAAAAACGGCTAAAGTTAGTTTGCGAGCTGAAGAAATTTTGAATACTCTTAATGAAAAAGAACTTCAAGATCCAATGTAAGTTGAATAGACTATGCATTTTCCATCACTAGATGGTATTTGAAAAGCACTACATTCTTGAAATCATAGTTTAACATTTTTTCTTCAAAGATTGAATTGGGAAAACGTTTTTCTAAATCTGTTATTCAAAGTTGATCAATTTAAATTTTATTGCACTCTCTGTTGCAGAGAAATTCTTCAAAGTTACCTTTAGTTAATCAGATCCAGATATAGAGCACACCTGTAAAATAATCTCAAACAGGAAACTGTAAATGGCATTTTCCGAATTCAAATTTTGAACTTGGCCTTTCCCATGTCTTTATGACTGTACAACAAAACTGTGCATTACATAATTTTGTAGAGTAGAGAACAAATCATCTTTTAGCGGGCAATGAATTTATTGATGAAGTATTTAGCGACACATGTCTGCCACTTGTGCATTATTGTGCTTGTTTGCTGAGATAAGATTATAGTTATTTGGAGTCATGCTTTCGTAAGAAAGATTAATTAGATTTTATTCCTCACAGATGTAACCCAGCATCGAAAAGTCTTCTACTCTACTTGAGATAATATAAAATTATGGCACAGCAGATATGTATTTTGTTTATATGTATGAGATAACTTCCATTTTTACACAGTAATGTGAAATCGCTATGGAGACCAGAATATGGAGCATATATGATTGAAGGAACACCTGGAAAACCATATGGAGGATTACTTGCACATTTTAATGTGGTCGAGGCAAATATGCAATACCGAAGACAAGAGGCAACTATGTTGCTTCAACCTGGTGAAGTACTAATGTCATTGACAAGTTTCCCAAGGTAATTACAGACATATTGAGAACTTTTAACAAGAATATTTTAGTTGAAACGAGACACCTAATGTGATAATTGAGTAATGAACTTATTTTGCCTCAATTGAAAATAACTGGTAGGTTGGGAGCACCAGATTTCACGGATCCACCGACAAAGCCCACTCCAACCAGTGGTGCATCACACAGCTTATTCTTTCCTGATGAAGCAATATTCCCTGGTCATCCAAGGTTCAAGACTCTGACTAGAAACATAAGGCAGAGACGAGGTGAAAAAGTGGCGATAAACTTACCGGGTGAGTTAAGAACAGAGATGCATCCAGTTGATGAAATCATTAACGTTTTTTCCCGGAAGTTCGTTGTTGTTTGAATAGTTAAGTTGGCAGCATTGACGAAATTCATTCACTTTGCAGTTTTTCGGGATGAAAAGGTTCCCCAACCATTCAAAGAAGACTTAGCCTCGTTGGGAGATGATGGGACGAGTGAGCAAGCTGCCAAAGAAGATCACGTCTACATGGATGCCATGGGTTTTGGAATGGGGTGCTGCTGTTTACAATTGACCTTTCAAGCATGTAATATACAAGAGGCTCGAACATTGTATGACCAACTTACTCCGCTTTGTCCAATAATGGTAAGTCGAACAATCAGATCAAGCAAAGGGTAAACTATTTTAAAGTCATCTATAAAACCAAAGTCGTGCCTCCAGCAATGAAGGTACTAAAAAACTCTTTATTTCTTTTTCCCATGCTAGTTAGCTCTAACAGCAGCAAGCCCTTTGCATAAAGGTTATGTAACTGATGTTGACTGCCGATGGAACGTCATATCATGTTCCGTTGACTGTAGAACAGAAGAAGAACGTGGGTTGAAGCCACTGAAAGAGAATAAATTTAGAATTAGCAAATCTAGGTATGACTCAATAGATTCTTACTTGAGTGAACAAGGTGGTAAATACAACGATGTTCCTTTGACATATGATGAAGAGATATTTAAGCAACTTTCAAAAAATGGAATTGACAAATTACTTGCACAACACGTTGCTCACTTATTCATCAGAGACTCGGTCTCGCTATTCACAGAAAAAGTTCATCAAAACGATGAGGAGGACACCGATCATTTCGAAGTAAGTTTCAGTAACGGAGTTGAAAACGTTTCATTATCAATAATACGAAGGAGTACAGAAGTTTTCAAATTTCAGAACATTCAATCAACAAATTGGCAAACAATGCGCTTCAAGCCACCGCCTCCAAATTCTTCAATCGGATGGCGCGTGGAATTCAGGCCTTGCGAAGTACAAATTACAGACTTTGAAAACGCGGCTATAGTCTGTTTCGTGGTTTTATTAACTAGAGTAATACTTAGCTACAAATTGAATTTGCTTATACCGATTAGCAGAGTAGACGAAAATATGGCCAAGGCTCAAAAACGGGATGCGGTCAAAAAAGAAAATTTCTGGTTCAGAAAGGACATAACGTCCGATGCCAAGCAATGTGTTGACACTGAAACTGAGTACACCAAATTTTCGGTTAATGAAATAATTAATGGAAAGGTATATAATTTGTTTCTGGACCACTTGCTTTAGATGAGTAGATGAATATTAGATTCTTTGTTTTTAAAAAAGCGTTTTCTATGAACATATACATATACGTAGGTACAATAATAGATTCGAATAGAATAGTAACTATTCAACTTGCTCCTTCTCCAAACAGGACGGTGTTTTTCCTGGCCTGATACCATTAGTCAACTCTTACTTGACCAGTATGGATGTAGATGCAGATACACATTGTACCGTTCAAAGGTATTTGAAATTAATTCAGAGACGAGCTTCTGGCGACCTCATGACAACGGCCGCATGGCTAAGGAATGAAGTAATCACTCACCCAGAATACAAGTGCGTATAAATACGAACGCTAAATAAGTCGTAACAATTTTGTTTGTCTTTTTCCCACAGTGCTCAATACAATTCTACTTTCAATCTTTCATTTCAGAAAAGATGCGGTCGTAACTCAACGTATAAACTACGACTTGCTAAAGAAGGTTCATTCTATTCAAACTGGCGAGTTATCGTGTACTAAACTTCTCGGACCTTGTACACGGTCCAGAACCACAGACACCATACCAGCAGCTGTTGCCAAAGCAGAAGAAATTCCGTCTGTAGATATGTGAGGTTCCAAGAAGAGTTGAAAGCACAGTTGGATCGATTTTTTTTTTTCTATAACTCATCAATGCCAAGGTAGACAAAACACGATAGATATGACCGCATATTTAACAGCACTTAAAGATTGGCCAAGGTACACAAAAAGTATATCAAATAAAATAAAAAATGAATAAAAACAACACTGCCTTCGGGGGTGATCTGTTTTAAAATTCATTGAGGCATCAGTCTGTTATTCAATTATTTTTTTCGAAAAACACTCTACTAAATGTGTGGTAACTCTAATGATATAGTATTTATCTCAAATCAGAATTCCCTCATTGCTTGTCTACGCGAGGTTGATGAGATATAAGTAGTGCTTCTATGTACAGACAAAAAAAAAAAGACGTGTAAATGTTGACTTGCATCATCACGTGTAAATTCATGCCTAATTTTGTTGAAATTTTATGCACGTGTGTGATATAATATCTGATCCAATATAAACGCCGCAGTTACCATCCGGATATACAAATGCTGATAAGATATGAATCGGCTATCGAAATGCTGCTGATAAGATATGAATCGACTATCCCCTCGCTGCGATAGAAGGTAATTCACGTAAAAAGAAAGAAAAATCATTGATAATTCTTAAATATCATTTTATCTCTTATCAAAGATTAGATGAACTGAAAACTGTGATGACCGTATTACTTCAAATTTGATAATTCCTACTTATTAGTTACCTTGTTTATTTAAAAATTATGAGAATTTTCAAAATGGAATTTGTTTAATGGTGGTGGTAATGATTGATCATCAACGAAATCCAATTTAATATTCAAGTATTTTACCCATAATGTACTTACTTAATATGGAACCAATTGACTAGTTAGGATTTACTCAATTTAATTTTACCCAACCTATCTACTGATCTATCAAATGATGATTATTACATTGCCGAAAATGTGATGTTGATGAAATTCACAAAATTCAAGATTTCCGCAATGTCAATAAGTATTTGATTTAGATAAAATGTGCTATTAACTTAATAGCCCCAAAGGTATTCCTAATTGTACAGTAAAAATACACCACGATGCGTAATCATTCCGAACGATATATATAGAAAATACTAATCTAGTTCATGCGACGAAATTCAGATGAAAACAAAGATGACGAAAATCGCCGTTTTAGCAAATATTGAAATTGTTTGTTCACCTACTTTTCGCTGCACCATCTAGTACTTAGTACGTAAAGGGTATTCTAAAAATCTAATTTACTCATAAAATTTGTAAATAATATGGTAATGATTTTTTGAACACCCCCCTTTACACTTTTTATATTCACTTGTTACGTTTTCGAAATATACTATTATTTTGTAAATGGCACGAGACAGATAAAATTGAAATAAATAAATAAATAGCTAAATAAAAAATCAAATATAAATAATATTTATAAATGGAATTCACGCAGTGTGTCCCTGAAATACCTTTCACTGTTCGTTTTAGGACATTTTACATATTGCCTATTATCATCTGTAGGATTGTGTATGTATCTATACTATAGTAGGATTAGAAAGAAAGAGAAAAAGGTTTAGAAAGAGAAAGAGAATTGGGAATAAAGAGAAGAACGATGAGGTGAGAAGAAAGTGAAGAAACTAACATAAGAATGGAAAGAGACAGTCGGCATCCAACCTTGATAGCAGCGTATAGCAGAGGGGTGACCAGGGAGGCAGTGGTGACAACTGGGGCTAAATAAAGCGTACCCAGTCATCATCATACATATTAATATACAGAGATAAAACAGTGTGGCAATTGCATCAGGCCAAATTTACATGCAAGCGAACGACACAGCAGACCCACTGAGACGAGACGAGAACGAGTACACCCCACGAGTTCTCGGCGTTCAACAAAAACGAAATTCATCACGGACGCCGTATCACTAAGCAATCTAAATTAAACTGAGATACCTGAACGACATAATGACTACTGCTTCTGCCGCCGACACCTTCATATCTACCCACTCAAAGGACGCTCATCTACACCATCATTTGACAGAGACAGACCTGATCCAAATACACGTGCACGTAATCAAACACCCACAAAATAGACCTCTTGCTCTTAGTAATTAAGTAGAATGTTTTAGTTTTAAGTTTATATACATTGACCCGGGGACGAACGCAATGAAGCCAAAACTCTTACACATCCACAGTCAAGAGTTAACTTTTGAGAGACGATCAATTTCCACATAAAAGTCAATTTTCGGTGTTGTAAAAACTATCATCTTATTGATCATGACATCAGAAGAGTGATAAGCCCATTCGAAAAAAGGCGATAAATTAATGGTCAAACTTTCAAGCATTGTTGTCTTCATTAACACGAATCTGAGAATCAGAGTGTCTGATCATTATACATATGTATGTTACCTAATCAGACTTTTTTCTGACAAGCCGCTTAGGGAAAAATGTACTTCATTTATTTCTCCACACCTTGCTTCATGACATTTTTTATGACTGTGTAACTATACAAATGTTTATTGCCTCAATATTTATGTGCGTCATGCTAGTAATAATGGGCATATTTATACCTATGCACTTCGAAGTTTCTTTTACAATCTTATTATTGAAATATCAATACACTTGTAATATTCATTTATAGTCTAGTTGCATGTAGAATAGCAGCTTCTGTATCGTTCGATCCTTCACAGATGACATCAGTTCCATACATGCTAATGAGCGTCAATAGACGCGTTTCAACAGAACGATTTGAAACTGTCCATCAAACCACATTATGCGTATTCGTGCACCCATACGTATTGTAGGCACAGGTAATCCCAGGTTGGGATACAACCGGTTTCCAGTTGGTTTCCATATTGCAAAGAACAGGTTGTTTTTCAAGAATGGTCTAATGGTTGACAAAGGCTGCAAATACCCCTTCACCTTTCGTCACCTACTTCGTAACATTCGATGACTTTTTATATTTTATATTATTCGTATTTGTGATAAAAATTAAAATGGACGAATTTGTGATATGAACACGTGGGGAGGAAGTCCATCTCATATTGTTAAAGCTCAGACAATTAATTATAGCCATATCTTCGATATTATTTTGCAAAAATGTTCCATAAACTATGTTTAATTATTAGCTAAAAGTCCCATCTAAAAGAATACTCATGTTTCACAATCGTGATTATAGTGGGTAATCATAAAAATACCTACACGAGAGTAGAGACGATCAAAACGATACCTTTGTTATAAGATTTATCATCAACTCTGATGAGTTATGTACTTTTGTTATGAGGTTGTACATCCCGGTTTGTCCTATATGAGATATACGTATTCCAGAATATAGCGACCGATTGTACTACCAACACTTGGTATTCCAACCGAATGAAATAAAAATTAGCTAATTGAACCATGGGCCACAGCTGTAGAATATGATAGAAGAATGCATTATTTATACGTTAAAATTTACATAGTGGCATACTATATGTATATTTTTTGTAACACTACTTTATTACCTTGTAATTATTGAACAATATGTCGAAGTAATCACTTTTCAGTTTTCGTTTTATTCCTTCAAAATCCTTTCCTTGCAACTTTCCAATAACTGTTAATAATACTGTTATAAAGAAAGGTGCAAAACATCCTTGATCTAACAGTACCTTTTTCAAAGCAGCTGTTGAACTTTTAGATCCAATATTTCTTTCCAAAATTCTATACCAGATTGACGTTGTAGGACCCTAAAAATTTAACGTTTTTCTACAAACGAAAACTCAGTAAATCTGTCTTAGTTTTCAAGTGTCATCTCAGATTCACTGCTTATACTCGTATGATGTTCACTTTTTTACTTATTAGGTTTTAGTGAAAAAATTGTTTTTTGTTTATTGTTGCTATATATGCATGTATGTGCGACTAACTTCTCAGAACAAATATTTTCTTGAAAATTCTCTTTTCCTAGGAACTGTTTGACCGGCCTTACTTTTACTCATAACGACAAACTCAGACACAATTTTAATAGCAGTTACTTATCCCACGCTCTTATTCAAAATTAATGATGATATTGTAAAATGACTGAACTGATAAATCATGAAGTGTAGAGCACTGTGAACATGAGCTTTGCTCTAATAAAATGGTAACATCTATATTGTTTACCGAAGTATAAATGGTAACATCTATATTGTTTACCGAAGTATAACAATAATGACTTACTGCCAGGAAAGAGCCAATACAAACAAACTGTGAGCTGCGGTTGAAATCTAGGTCCTTGAATTTGCGTTGTTCGACGAAGTTCTGAGCAATTTGATCACCAGTTCCCATTAGAATGCCTGTAATTGAGGTCAACCTATTTGAGATTTTTTCATGTTTGATTGTTTCCATGACACATTTAACACTCGTGAGAAAATGAGAGTTATACCCACCAGCTTGGGCTGATTGAACATATAACGGGAATTTTGCTAATAGTCTTTTGTACAGTTTAAGGATGCCGCTCATCGTTACAAGAATATTTTCAGCTGTCAGAAACTGTTAATAAGTTAAGGTGCCTTTTCAGTGGCCATGTTTACACCGTTAAAGATTTGATACTCGTACCGTTGAGTGTAGAAATGGGTATAGAGGTGAAGCTAGTGCGAGGGGCTTGACCAACCTGAGACGGCAGGGGAAGAACGGTTTCGTATCCAGCCACCAAGGCGCGCTACTAGGTATCTTGGAGCGCTCTCGCGTACATGAGATTACCACATGCAAAGGCTCACGGACGGCCCGAGCTTTCCCTCCCCACTACTTGGTGCGCTGCAGCTCTTACACGCATACGGGTCCCTGTAAATGATTTGCACGCACACAATCGATTCTCGCTGGCGCGCGGCGTTCCGATTTTGATCTTACGCGTCAATCGAGAACTGGCAATTGTGTAGCTTGCGGGGTTGCGAAAAGCGCATACAGAAAGTAATCGAATTAGCACTAGGTGAATTTTTTTTATTTCCTAATTGTTACTGTCAAAATAAGAACTAAGTAGTACAATATTATTTGCATCTTTAATTATATCATTCGAATAAAAAAGTAATTATAAATTTTTTAGTTCTGTCATTCGGATAAGAAATTTATTTTGAAACTCCTTAATCCTAATTTTTGAGTTAAGAACCCGTTAAATTGATTCTGTGCCTGGAACAGAGTGGATACAACATATTTGACATCATTTCATTTTAATTTCGACGTAAATGAGATAAACATTGAAAAAAAAAAACCAAAAAATAAACCCCACACACACAGAAACGAACCCACGAGCCTCATGCTACGAATCCGAACGCTTGCCGCTGCGCTGATTACTATTTGTTTTACACATCAACTTAAAAAGCTTGTCTACTACGCATAAAATGTTTAAACAATAATATCTGCGAAACGCTTAGCCATCTCGTCTTTTTACTTGGCTCACTTTAAGTTCTAGTCGAGCCCAACATATACTGTGAATTTGATCGAAATCGGTGACGACGAGTTCTCAGCCTCCCCTTGTGAGTTGCTCGATTGCTCTGATTCTGGCAATGAGTTGAAATCGCGGAACGCCGCGCGCCAGCGAGAATCGATTGTGTGCGTGCATATCATTTACAGGGACCCGTATGCGTGTAAGTCACCGACTGCAGCGCACCAAGTAGTGGGGAGGGAAAGCTCGGGCTGTCCGTGAGCCTTTGCATGTGTGGGCCTTCTCATATAGACGAGACCGCTCTGTGTGTGCGTAAAATCGGGCAATTTTTGTCAGCGCCATCTACTAATGGGGAGGCAAAGCTCTTGTATATAAGGAAAAGTACATAAGCATATCCCCACCACGTCTTCCGCACCTCTATTCCTATCTACACTCAACGAGTGTAGTACACTCAACGACGGAACCGTGGTAATTTCAGTCACGTGGCCGAACTATGGAGGAATAGGTTAGTTCCTCCATGACGGAACTAATGGCATTGGAATCAAACCCCAAACCAGTGTGGTTGACTCAAGGCAGCCGTCGTTGAAGGCATGTCGTTTTCCATCGACAAGGAGTGTGAAATTTATAATTATTCGCTGAGTATTGGATGCTGTATTAGATGCAGTTTGCGTTTGTCTGGAGTTCGAAGTCCGAGCCACTATGAAAATCCTGTTCATAGCCCTGTCACGGTAATATCTGACAATGAATTCAAGAAATTGAACGTACATTTTCACTTTTTTTGGATGTTGCGATCACTGGTTACATTGAATATAATATTTACTCATATGTTCTAGCTGGGCTATACCAACAGTTCTGTGTCAGAAGTTAAAAATAACTACCCATGTATTGCTTGTCTGGGAATACTTGATGATGAAACATTGACCGCGGCAATAGAGAAAGTATTTTATTTTTGTTAGTAGAGAAAGTGCAGTTGGATCTGCTGTATCCAAGCACTGTTATTTCATATACATGTTTATTCAGATTGCTGCAGAGGTCAATAACCAAGAGTATGATTGTGACGTCTTCACATGTGCCTTGACAATTCCTATAGCTGTACAGCTCAGGGAACGCTCCTTACAAATAAATCTGTCACGCAAATTTGAATTTTCCAAAGAAGCTGCCGCTGGCTTCAAGCGCACTGTTCCTCAAATCAAAGAAGTATGGAAGTGGATAGTCTTACCAGAAGTTGAAAAGCTGATTGATAAAACTGGAGTACCTATCTCAGCTACTTGTCCATTTGTAATTGATGTATTCTTAGCATATTCACAGGATGAGGACGAATGCAAGGCTTTGTGAGTAAAGTAAATTCAAGCCACTTAAATAATCATTTTTCCTAGATATAAGAATAACTATTCTAATTTCACCCATTGTTGATAGATTGAAAATGTGTGGAAATACCTTTAAAAAACGGTTGCAACAAAAGAAAAAGTATAGTGATGGAGTTTTCAGTCGCAAAAGTGTAGAAACAGCAATGATTAACACATTAGAAAATCAGTTTGTGGAACACTACCCTTGTCCTCCATCTCACCCTTCATCGCAAACCTTTATAAATGAAGTGACATGTGCACACTCAAGTTTTTTTGTCGGTGGTAGGTATTTCATTGTTAGGTTTGACATAATCTGGCTAAGTCTAATGTACACGTGAAGATATAAAATCCTGTTGTATTATTTTATATTTTTGTAGGCAGATATAACAAATACTCAAGAGAGTTGAGTCAAACTCCATGGTTTATCTGTGGGCAAAAAAAGATGGAAACTTCGGTCCAAGAACTACTCTGCGATCCTATTGTAAAATTTGTCAAGGCTGATTGTGAGTGAATGGATAAATTTTTAAATTTGAGAAACTGTGATACTACTAAAACATCGAGCAGGTCTGGCATTCTTTCAGCCAAATACCTTTTCAGAAAATTCAGTTCGATGACTGATATCTTCAAAAACGTCATTCAAGCTATAGCGTCTTGAAAGTTTGAAATACTTGATAGCTAACTCTCTTCAAATTTGTTCGATGCAAATACAGTACATCATCAATGAATGATTTTTTTTAATAGCGATGAAATTTTTATCTTCTGGACGAGAGGATGTGGATGTTAGAACGTTACATTCTGGTCGTCCATTTGCCGTTGAACTTCTAAATCCTAGAATAACGAAATTGTCAGAGGCAATTTTGCAGGATCTTACGCAAAAAATAAATACATCTACAGAATTGGTTCATATTGTTGGAAATCTTCAAAGTATTTCAAGGTAAATATTTCATAAAAGTTATGTAAGTTCTGAATTCAAAAGACTCGTTTTAATATTCATCCTTTCATCCTCAATCAGGTGAGGTATTCTGATTCTGATAAAAAATATTTCATCTCAGGGACAAACTGAAGACATTGAAAGAAGGCGAAGATACAAAAACCAAGACCTATAGAGCATTGTGTTTGTGCCGTTCACAACCATTGCCTACTCTGGATGTTCTGAACGAAATCCGTGATCTTGAAGTAATTCAGAAGACTCCAGTAAGAGTATTACATCGTCGCCCTCTTGCAACTCGATTGCGAACAATACACGCTATGAAAGCAAGTTGGATCAGTTCAAAGGAAACGATCAACTTACAATGTCGGGATCAGGATTCGAATAAGAACCCACTTGTAGAAGTAGAAGATGAATTGCTAGAGAAAAGCAATGACTTGGCAACCAACCTATTCATTTTGGATTTAACAACACAAGCTGGAACATATGTGAAAGAGTTCGTGCATGGAGATTTTGGTCGGACAAAGCCAAGCATCTGCGAAATTTTGCAAATTGAAGTCGACATCGTAGCGCTTGATGTGACGAGCATCAACTTGAATTGGCCTTGAAAAATAAATCTTTTGATATCAAACTGAAGTTTTCTAAATTTCGAGTAATTCGCTCATCTTTAAGGGTTACTTGTTATACTTTCAGGTTAATTCATGCATTTTCAAGCTGATTCCGATACACCAACCACGTTATACGCATAAGTACCTCACTCATCTTGGCGACTCTGGTTGTTGCTGGTATTCTGTATAAAGTATGACAAGTTAGGTAGTGACAAAATGATGAAAAACGAGCCTGGTAATATGTTATCGTGTCATTTTCTGGTAGAAGATTTGAAGTGAACAACTCTCGTTTATACACTCCTCAAAATTTCCTAGGAAACACCCATTTTTTTACCAAAAAATTGCTCAATTTCAAACACTCGAATCGCAGTGAAAAATCCTCGTAGAATATTGAAAAAAAAGCATTTTAAAGCTTAGAGTCTTGACTTTAAGAAACTCATCGAAAAATTGGTCTCAGTCACTCGTGGCCGAGTTGATGACTCTTTGGATTCGGAGAAGCGGAATCACCCTAACGATTCGTTGAGATTACAGCATCGCATGGGACGGGGGATTTTTTTTTCTTCAAATGTTAGACGTGTCAACTGAAGGTCAGTATTTTAGCTTCAAAACGATTTTTTGTAAACTGTCGTACGATTTTTTCCCGCCGAGTTATTGGCGTTTTAAGCAGAAATGGACTCGAAAAGTTTGGCTGAACGTAGCAGATGCCTAGATCATCGCAAAAGGACTTGTAAAAAAAGAAATTGAAGCTCCATTCCTCTACTTTCAAACGCTTGTATCAAATTTTAAATCCCTCCGGTTGAGCGATCGTAATCTGCTCTGAAAATAGATACTGGAAATACGATTAATCAAACTCGTACTTTGATCTATCGTAGATGCGTGAAAAGATCTAGACAAGATGGCCCCTTCTGGGATTCTGATGCTTGAAACCAACCCTTCAAAATGCCGTTTGGTTCATGTGGCTCCGATTTTTTTGTGCTGAGATATTCAACTTCGAAGCTATCGAAACATCGAACAAAGCTACCGCCGGCATTGGCGTTATCCAAGGGGAAGAGAACCGTTCTACAGAAATCGTTTCTACTAAGCAAAAGTTCTACAGGTTCTTTTCTACAGAGTTCAGTCCTACAGAGTCATTTCTACAGAATTCGGTCCTACAGAGTCGTTTCTTCAGAGTTCAGTCCCACAGAGTCGTTTCTACAAAATCGACGCGAGAATGTTCGTTTCTACAGACGAACTTTGGTGCGATAAAAATGTGCGACAATCACAGATATCGCGGGAAAGGCAATATATTCGAAGTAACGAATTCAGAAAAGTCTGAATTCGTTGATTCGAAGTAACCAACGACAGCACGTGCTATGACTGAGGTTAGTATAATTATTATATGATGAACAGTAGTGGTATAAAATAATTCGTATAATTATTTTATCTACCGTGATGTATAGATAACGTTATTATTTTCAGCATACGGTTATAAGATGTAGTTTCTGCATGGACGAAGTCGACGAACCAGACATCCCAGATCACCTGTGTATACAAGGCTACAAACATATTGTCATAAACGATAGCGGATTATTCTTTCCTTGTACGGATAGACATATAGACACATAGATGACTGTTCTTCACGGGCTGAAGTATCAGTCGGCCCTGAAATCGACATCGAAGAGATGTTGATATCAGAGGTACGGAACCGCCCAATATTATGGGATCACAGGTTATCGATCATTTCATGGGGAAAAACGGCTACAGCAACTCAATGGGCAGAGGTTTCTAGGGCATTGAATGGTATGTACTCTATTGAAACACTGTATTCTTTATCTCAAATTTAATTAGTATAGTCTACTTTTAATCCATAGAATATTTTCTTACAGGTCAAGTAATGGCTGTTGATGCAGCAAAAAAGTGGCAGCTGTATGCAGTTGACTGCGTGGAGCTTTTACGTCGCTGAATCAATGGTTAGCAACATAGTTTGGGAAACATGCCAAGTGATTTGGGATACATTATCACCAATCTATGTCAAATCGCCAGACTCACAAGAAGACTGACGAATGATCGCTGATGAATTCTACCGGCGATGGAATTTTTCAAATTGCTTCTAGGTGCAATGGATGGAAAACATATTACCATACAAGCACCTAACAAATCTGGGTCACAGTATTTCAACTATAAGAAAAGTTTTAGTATCATCCTACTTGCGGGTCGTGATGCAAATTATATGTTTACAATGGTTGATGTAGGTGCCGTTGGTTCGCAAAGTGATGGTGGCGTCCCCAAAGAGTCAGTATATGGTAAAGCTCTGGATCAAAATATTTCGGATGTACCAGAATCGACGTCTTTACCAGGGACAAATACAAGATCTCCATACTTTTTTGTTGCTGATAAGGCCTTTCCGTTGAAGAACTATATCATGCAACCCTATCCAGGTACACACTTAAACAGAACGTAGCAGATTTTTAACTACCGGCTATCTCGAGCACGTAGAATAATCGAAAATAGTTTTGGTATATTATCTAGCCGATGGAGAATACTTCGCTCAAATATTATTGCCGAGGTTGAAACTGTTGAAAGAATTGTTGTGCAACAATTGCCTTGCACAATTATATTAAAAAGACTGAGAATAATAAGCTCGAACTGGCTCAATACTATTGTCCGAGTGACTACGTCGATACGTATGATTCTGATGGAAATGCTATCCCAGGAGAATTGCTGAACACTTACCCTGCTCATAGTTCCAACAATATAGGTCGAATGGGGTCGAATCATCCTGGTCGCTCTGCAACTAACCAGAGAGATATTTTGTGCAATTATTTATCCTCGCCAGAAGGTGAAGTTCCATGGCAATAAGACGATATTGATAAAGGGATGGTAATCTGAATCACGACGCTGAAGTGGTATACGTTGCGATATTTTGGCAATTGAAAACTTTTTTAATCACCCAAATGCTGATTTATTATAACTCAATCATATCTTTATTGTACGTATCTTACAAAGGTAGAAAATTAACGTAATAAAAACTGTTAACAAAAAATAGTGCAGTGTTATACTCTCTTTTTGCATTTGCAATTGTTCTTTAATAGGCTCATCGATTCTTAGGTAAATATTTGTAGATAATAGCATTTTTTTTCTGCAATGATATTAATTTCTTTCGTCGCTGTCCTCAGACTCGTTTTCGAATAGTATCTGGGTAATTTGCATTTGCGTATGCTTATTTATTTTTTTTTTTTACTTTGTTTCCAGTGCTCCATATATCATTGTACGTACAGAAATTTCAATTGAGATCATGGCTTTTGTCTACACTTACTGCAGAATAAAATTTTTGTATTTCACTCAATGTTAAACCTATTTGTTTATCAATTGTATTTCCTGTTGGTCTATCACTGTCATTTCTTTTAGCATGGCTTGGCGCTGGACTATTTTTTTTGTGTCTTTTTGCAGACTGTACGGCTTGTTCAACATTCGCTAGATATTGTCGTACATCTTCATCATCTTTTAAAAATTCTGGCTCAGGCGTTTCATCTGTGGTGTCATTATCATCAAATGTGGTTTGTTGTAGACATTTCATATTTCCAATCGTTCTGCACAGATAATTAAAAAGTGTGATAGCTACGAATAAAGAAAACAATGATCTACTGGTAAATATCTATAATATTATAAGAAATATTCGTGTACCTTCTTCTCTCTACATGGGCCAAAAGGAATTTTAAAGCATCGGAAAGCTTCCACAAACACTGGATCAAAGTCCCTGCCCAACCTTATGGGGTGTCAAGGTTCTTTTTGGTTTTTGAAAAACGATCCCTCAACACTTTCCAACATCTTCTTGCATCCGCAGCTGAAGATTATATTGAAGTTTATTAATAACATTACGTTTTCAGTACATGTGAACTAAACAGTAAACATATCTGATATTTGTAAATTTCTCGCGATTGAGGTCCATGAATTGATTTTTTTTACTTTATCTTTATATCCACTAGCACTGCACGCGCGCGCTCCGCATTTCATTTCGTTCATCGTATTAATTTTTCACCCGTAGTTTTGTCTCGATCTCATATCATTACACTTCACACACAGGTTTTTTTCTGTCAGTCTACATTATTTTTATCACAATTGACGTGATCATCAGCATCATTCAATTTGTCATCATTAATACAAGATCTGTTATAGATTCAGAAAATTCTACTTCATCAGATAAATTTCACATATTTTGCGTTTATTTGAACTTTTTAAATTATTTACGTAGAATACTACATTTAATCCATAGGTTAATTGTTTCATTACGTGTACCTCTCAGTTTTATTGGTAGTAGTTGTCTGAAATAGCCACCCATTATCCAAATCTTCCCACCGAATGGTATCTCATCGTTCATTATTTCGCGTAATGTTTTATCAATTACTTCTAACACGTACATACCTATGTGGCATTCGAGCTTCATCTCAGACAATAACTTTTTTTTTTTTTTCAAATATTCTTCTTGTTTAGATTTAACTTTTATGCAAATGTTGAGTCTGAATAGAGGGGAACAGGTAATCCGAACGTCTTATGAACTGTTCTACCCTGTGGTAACAATGTTGCTGCAATTCTCGTGAATGCCATTGTAATCACATTTTTTCCTTTTGCTTTCAATAAATGCCACATAGTTTTGTAAATGTAAGTTTTACCAGAGCCACCTTGGCCATCGATGTAGAAGCAAGCGCCGCCTGTGTATTCGGCTGTATTAATCGAATCCAATACGGCGTCAACAATTTCTTTTTGTTCAGAATTTAATTTTTCATACTGTCGCACTCCGATTGTAGATGATTCCTCAAGTAATTCATTGTTCGATTTCAAATTAATTATTCTTTGTTCCATTTCCGGAAAATCAGAAAGACTCCAACCCTCTGCATTCAACATTTCACTGATTTGTGCATAGGCTCGTGCTCGGCCACGCGACGATCCCTCCCTGCGTGAATAATCCTCTGCCATTTCATCTTTGAATTCTTCCCAAAGATCTTTTGGGTGAACTGGTTGACAGTGGATAAGTATTCTAACGAACAGCCTTCTAAGTCTTCGTGGCATCATCCAAGTTGTAGCTTCATCCATCGTGTGTTTCCACTCTTCGTCATCTTCGATTAAACCTCGAGCTAAACACGTTGCTGTGAATGTCTGATGAACATTTCCATTAACTGTTTTCAAATCTATATAATTTTTTGCACCTTTGACCGTCAGTAGCAGTAATCTCAGATGAAATAATTCAACCTGCGTCGGACTAACAGAATACATACGACCAACACAATTGAATTTAGTCTTTCGTCGTTCCCATCTGTGAACGGTATTTCCGTTAATTTTGTATTTTTTGTACGTATAGCAATACTGCCTAGCCTGAGGCTCACGTGCGTTTAACGCAAAGTAATCCAATAACATTCCGGTTTTTTCCAAACTTGATCGTATCGTTTCCTCTTCATTGTCATCCGTGAATACTACGTTTTGCTTATTTTGTAAGTGAACGGGCAAACGTGTGATAGCATGATTTTTGTCCTGCAAACTTTTTCCCAAAATTCGCCAACTCGCTTCAACAGGTCCCACGTAACGTGTTTCTATGAAATTTTTTATCTCATCGTGGTCGATCACTGTATTTTCGTCAGGATTTTCGCCAACTGTTACAGCAGCTGCATCATGACCCTTGTAAATATATTTGTACAAGTATTTTACCATAGATATATTGAACTAGATCGGACAAGTTGCGAAAAGTGAGAGTCATAGGGTATTAAGTCGCAAAATAAGAGTGCCAGCCCAGAGCGCCCTCTGCGTTTCATGGTAAAACAGACCCTTCATCGACCTCTGAGAGATTATCGGTCAACCGCACGAACGATCTGTAGATCCAATCTTCAAATTCATCCTTATAGACGGTGACGCGCGACAAATATACCACGCTCGTCCGGACTATCGGTATTACGGTGCAGCAGATGAGCTTCTCTCATCACTAGGATGATTTCAGTGCAAATGGATATTATGATAATTTGTTCACATTTGAATACAAAAATCTGAAATACAATATTTTCTGTAAGGAGAATTATTCTTGTTCGGTTGAAAAAAATTTCAGTATAGTTCGCAATATTACGGCTTTGGAAAAAAGTAGTATTTCATGTTCGCTAACACAAACTATCGGTCAAAAAAAAAAAAAAAAACTGAATTTAACTGTTATTTTTGTTGGGGCTTGCGAGTAGGAGTTTGTTCGTTGTTTAGCTTTTTGTGAACTTGTTAATATGTCACGATGGAAAGATTTTCGAGTACAGAAAAAATTTAGAAAAAAAAAACCAAAATCAAAATCCAAAGATGCCGAGGAAAGGAGAATTAATTGAAAATCAATTGGGAAATAATGATTTCTAAGTGAGAAGAAAACTTGTAACAAGTTTTTCAAAGAAATTAGATTGTTCAATTAATTTTCACTGGAACTTAATTCTATCATTAACGTGTTGTCATTTTCTTCGATTCATTTTCTTTAGTTAGTTTATTTTCTACCGACCGACTTAGGGTCGTTTGCATTTGTATCCAAACGAACCTAAGTCGAAATTTCTTATGTCCAAACGAACCCTGGGCAAATTTTCTCCGTAGAAACGGATTCTGTCTAAACGATTTCTGTCCAAACTAACCTCACTCACACCAGTAACCAGGCTTTAGCTCGCCGCGCATCAAAGCGACGACACTCGCTTCCCAGCAAATTATCACTTTTGCACCTCGCTCTTTTTTCGTCCTTCTAGTCCTATAGTCTAGTCAACAAGTGCCTTTTGGTCAAATTTGAGTTAGCCTTCGCCGAATTCAATGTTGAGGTGATTTTTGGATCCAGAATGAGCTCGAGAAACTTCAGAAATCGCATGACAACGCGGTTGAAAAAATTACAAAAGTAATAAACAATTTAATGATTTCAATATATCTATGATTTTACCGATTTTATACTTGATACTATTTCCACGTTAATGTGACTATTGAATGTAATTGATAGTTGAGGACAATATGGCACAACGTACTGTTTGTTCACCATAAATCTGCCAGGTCGTTCGAAGAATAGCCCCGTGTCTCGTCGGCGATAGTAAGGATAACCGTTTTCATCTATTATCGTTTCTTCCCTAAACTCTTTCGGAAAGTTTCGAACATTTACCGTTTTCCATACACCAGTCTCCACATGGGCCATGTATCATGTGTTTCATCACAATATCGTGTAAATTTTTATTCTCGTTTTCATCTGGTATTTCCGCAGAAATTTATTTATCTACAGCCTCCTTTGTTGTTATCTTATCACCTTCTGCCAACGTTACCAGCATATGAATGTGCGGCAAGCCACGTTTTTGGAATTCAATCACATAAACGTATGCTGCTACTTTTCCAAAGAATTTCTGGCGGACAATCATATCTATCAAATAACTTTTTTTAGCACCAAAAACGCGAGCACAGATGTCTGGTCTATCTGTTGCCTGCTGATGTTCAAAAATATTTTCATTTATCTCACGCCATTTGGGATTACATGTCATGGTTATGAACAAATCTGGTTTTCCGTACTCACGTACAATAGCCATCGCATCTTGGTACATTTGCATCATACTGCGAGGCAAACCAATGAAAGATGAAGGTAAAACTACCATTTTACCAACACGACCATTCATGTTTTCCGCTCTTTTGTCCAAATAATCCACTAAATCTTGATAAAATTCGGCACGCAACTCTTTCTGATGATTTTTGCAGTAATCTATCCGATCTTTTTCAATTTTAACGTAAGAATCAACGATCCACTGCTGAAATAATCGTCTGCCGAGTAAAAAAACATTAAATTCAGTGTCTCTGATCGCAATTCTGTATTTGACATATACTGCACGGCTAATACGTTTGTACATACATACGTTCAATAGTTCAATATATCTATGATACGTTGAACCAGTTCTACCGACACGCGTCAAATCTCTACTCCAACCTCGAGTACCATACGGATAAAATAGTGGGTATATCCATGGTTCTACATTAGAATCTATTGAGCTTACATTTTGTAATGTTTTTGTACTTTTATTCCGAATACTTACAAAAGCTTCTGGAATTTCGCTATCAGCTGTAGTCGAGAAAACTGCTGCAACTTCGTTGCATCTTTGAAAGTTAAATCTACGACGATCCATTCCCGGCTTTAGCGTAAATACTAATTGTAATTCCGGTAAGATCTCCTTCCTTTGGATTGCTGATCTGCGTTGGTTTTCCATTTCATCACCCATCATCTGATAAGATTTGGCAAACACGTATTAACCGATCGAAAATATGCAATAATTCACGGTCCAGCTCGTTATTTCTCTGTGTAATCTATGATCTGTTGCTTCATTTGCATCTACAATGAAAAGCTGACCATAACTTGGAATGTCATTCACTGCTGGATACAACGCAGTATTTACTTGATAATATATTTGTCCATGAATTTTGAAACAATACGGTCCATTACGTGTTTCCCTGAAGTTAACCAAGTTAGCGTTGAACGAAGCAAAACAAACGGAACTATTATAACTTCTTATTCTTTCGAAAAAATGTCTTGATTTAAGATGACGATTTTCAAATAACTCTCGTAATTCATTCGGCGGATTTGGTATTTGCTCGAGGACCACGTCTCCATGTGAACAACAATCATTGAAAGTGTTTTTATTTGATATCCATTCAACCGCAAAATGTTTAGCAGAACACTTACCACACAACATGTTCATTGGACCAATGTAATGCTGTTCGAATTCATCAAGAGACTCGGTAGAGTCTCGCGCCAAGTACATACATACATTCAAAAGAAAAAGGACGCGCGGACTACCGATCAAGAGACTCGGTAGAGTCTCGCGCCAAGTACATACATACATACATTCAAAAGAAAAAGGACGCGCGGACTACCGAGTATCTGTACCGGTAGGGGATAGGAAAAACGCTATAGCGCCGACTGTTTTATTAAGTATTTTCCTAAATCATTAGCTTTCTGGTAAATTTGAATACACTTTTGCGATATAATGTGAAGTGAAACTTTCATTTGAGCCTGAATTGAACGGAATTGGTGGTCGGAGAGTTGAGATCTGATAATCTTTGATCACCGGCAGACTCATTTCATCAGATTCACCATCGTCGTCATCATCGTAACATCCGCTTATATTTTTGCGAATAAGAAACCTTTTCACATAAATGTGATACATGTGACACCGCAAAGTAGTAACTGTCGCGAGTGAGAAAGGTTCTACTTTCTGCCGTCTGGCAGGTAGTGTCAGCGCACCGAGTTTGCAACCACACAGCGAATCCTATTCGTTAACCCCCAGAAAGGCAGCGTTTTGATTGGATACCGATCACCGCGCTGGATGCTTGAGGGATATACAGAACTAGCGGAAGTGAAATGTCCGTCGTCTGTTGGCAAGGCTATCATGGCGGCCGTAACGTGACAGAGATAGATTCGTGATCGCTGGAACGTAGGACGTATGGTTGTACGGTACATGGCCCGTGACAGACCTTTCAGTTTCGCAAATGAACCTAAATAAGCGCAGCTCGTTTATCCACCTTATCGATAATTGGAACGTCGGAAGTTCACTCGTCAGAAGGTCGACTACTTGTAAGGTTACGAGGTGACAGCTCGTAAGTAAACGGTAATCGTCACCGGCAGTGAACGCGTAATAAAGTTTCCAATGCATCGCAATGCAGACGTATTGAATTAAATAAGCAGGCCGTTCAAGGTCGTCGTATCTGCAAAGCAATTATGTGGGTAACAAACATCATGGATGCAAGACGATCACAAACTTTGCATTTCTAACGTGCCCACTGTATCGAATCAGAACTAACATCTTCCCCCAATTCCCAAGCACATCGATATTGGAAAATACAGCAGCTCACATTCCGGTGTTACAAATCAAGGGTCCCTAATCCCACAGGCAAAAACCAACGTCGAATGATCCAACACCACCACCTGGATATTACAAAAAGACGCTTTCCCTCCTGGCACGTCACAAACTTGAGTGTTCCTTTCCAATCCTACTCGGTTCTGAATACTCTAACAGAATCAGAGGCAGAAAGACTCGCCAACACAGAAGTCTTCCGCCGATGCTTCTCATCGTTACACATCGCAGTCCACAACACCCAACATATTTCCCCAGGAGTTCATCGTAAGTCAACCATAATTCATACTTCTATGATGTACCTGCTGTACTGTTTCAACACGATTAACACCTTCCTTCCAACCCCAAGCATACCAAAGGATCCTACTTCCATAGGTGTACCGACACCTACAAATTCATCGGCACTACCTATACAAATCCGTGAAAGAAGGTACCTCTCCAGAAACGTAACGAACGCAAAGCTCCTCTTCAATCCCACCCGCTCAACAAAGATCCAAGGACCCGGAACCGCGGAAGACTATGCAAAACAAAGAAAGTCTACATCCAACAAGGTCCGACGCAAGGTAAAATCCCGATCATGCACTAGGGAGTTCTCGGTAAGCCAACTACGACCTTTGTCTTTCATTAGTGCTTACTGCATCGATTCATCACAACTACCATGTGACCATTTCCTATCAGCACTTCAATGTCAAAGAATCCAACAAGTGTTCATGAGTCGGTCGTTTTATTAACACTTTTCCTTATAGTTCATATCATAACCAACACCTTCCTTTTTTCCAATAGCGTACAGATGTAGAACGATTCGTCAGAACCTGATCCATTGCAACAAACCAAGAGCCTTTTCCCAAAGACCAATTCTGAGCGAACTGATGCTGAAAAATCCGGAGCTTACTTTCACCTCACCTCACCTGAAAGAAACCAATTTCTCTCATGGCACATCACCCACGAAAAACACCTTCCTCAGCGCGATTCTACCCGGCAACGAGAACGGTAGCGAATCAAAAGGTGAACGAACCTTCTAAACGTAGATCTATTTCGGATAAATCTTGCGAAATCGAGTCCAGGCCATCGGACCAACGATTTCTTGTAATTCAAGTACGATATTCATTATCACTCTCTAAACTTGCCGTACGAATCCGTAATGCCTAACACCATCCTCTCTCCTCCTAGCATACCGATAACGATGGAAAAATTGGTTCCCGTCCCGATACCAGCAAATCAAAAGTTCCTGTACCCTCAAACAAAGGGCCGCCGTAAAATTCAGAGTCTACCTCACGCTACTCGGAAAAAGACGGTCTTTTTTCTGGCCCTTCACACAACACGAGCTCTGCCGTAAACGTATGCGCTGATCAAAGCTGTTGTTGAACGAAATGGTTGAAGATCCATTGAATTAACGATACATCAACGATGGCTAGACGCTGTCTTGTAGTCACCTAGGGAACCTATTTTATCGACTCGCAAGCATTTTCCTCAGATGCCGACGCACTGGAACAAATGAGCATGCATGCCGATGCCTCACGCAACAACCGGCACATCGATTAACGTTGTGACGAAGGGTATCGAAAGAAAAGTGTGAAATTCGTGCGGAAGCGTTTGTTTACGTAATTCATGTTACCGGCAATAACAAACAACATCCACCACTAGCCAATGTCGACGACTACCGTGCGCGTCTCGTAAAAGTGGCCGCGATCTACGCTTGCGTCAAAATATTCGAATTTCGCAGTCCACGAGCGAGCACGAGCCTTGCTGGAGATAACGTAATCACCGGCGTAGGCGTCTTGTTGTGGGATGTCACCCGCGAGAGCTGATTCGACAGTAGATCAGCCCTTATAAGTGACATCTCACAACATTATGCCTACGCCGGTGGCTACGCTGACTCCAGCAATAACAAGGCTCGGGCTCGCTCGGAGACTGAGAAATTCGAATATTTCGACGCATGCTCTGATCGCGGCCACTTTCACGTGAAACGCACGGTATAAGCATGTCATGTGAGCGGAGTACTGTGTCCCAAAGTAATTGCTGTACATGATAAGCATTAGAATGATTGATCTATTTGACGTAGCAGTGATTGCAATGAATGGTAATAAATGGGTATTCGAAACAAAAGACACCATCAATGTTATTTTCAGTTCTGGCGTTGCATTGAAATTGCTGTATTGTAGTCATCTGAAGGTCAAGGACGGTTGAAGCGGTATCCAAATGTCAAAGGAAAATCGAAGCGGGTTTCCATATAGCGACGGGGCAAAATAAGGTACCGTTGACAGACCAACTTGTTATATAACTGGTTGTATAACCAGAATGTTATAATAATTGGCAATCAGAAATCGAAATCATCGTTCGAATAAATGTCAGGCTAATCAAATAAGCGTATCGAAACAAAATACAAGGGCAAATAATGCTCTATATCCTCCCCGAACACCGTCCATAGTCAAAAGTCAGGCTTAAGACTGACTATCGTTGTTTACAAAACAAAGATCTTCAGTCAATAACCGATTATAATTCGGGGGTAAGTTCAGTAGGCGGATATAAATAAAACGAGCATCGTCCGGCAATGTCGACATTATTGACGAGGAGGATCATATGTCAGACGTTCATCTTATTCTTGCAGCGTCAAATGTGAAAATCAAACATTGTCCATAAGTACAACAAAATATTTAACGCATCAAATTAACAATACCGACACAATTACGATTGACAAGGAGGGAACTCGTTGAATAATCCGTAATTGTAATCAGCAGAGATCGCGGAGATGAAAATGATTTCAATTCAAGATTTATGGCTGTACGAACTGCAGCCCAATCATGTCCAGGTCACCTGTCTAGCAATCATTTCTGAGCCAACTACAATATATGCCCTTCGTCATACCAAGTATACTGATTCATGAAGTTTAATATTACGTTCTCTCATTTAAGCATACCGATATTGAAGGACGTATCAGTTTCAATTCCAATACCACAAACCAAAAGTTACTGCTTTCTCAAACAAATAAACTGAAGTTGAAGTGAATCAAATGTATGAAGTTAAAAAATCTCTACGTTACCCTTTGGTATAATCTGCAGCCAGACTGAAACCTGGTCATCTGCTTTGCAGTTGTTAATAAGTCAACCATAATTGTTTTCTTTTAGTTCATACTCACTGTACTCATTCATTATGACTAACGCTCTCCTCTCACCCACAATCATACGGATTATGAAAGAAGTATCATCTGCTGTTTTGGTATCACAAATCAAGCTAACTGATGCGGCTCAATTGGACTTTTACTACCATCTTACCGAAAAGGAACTGATCTCTCTCTTGGTATGTTGTCAAACGTTTATGAGATGCAGCTTGGAATCCAAGATCCATTTCGTCAAACAAATGATCCAAGGATAATGCGCCTGGTGACTTGTAATATAATTGCACAAATACACCTAGTGAACTGAAAAACCGTGTAAGCCAATTCGCAAAATAGCAGCTATCAAGCCTTTATTCAAATTGGACACATGATCTGATGTACAGGGCCGGATTTAAATTTTTGCCGCCCTTGGGCACTTAAAAAATACCGCCCTATCACTGAAATTTTACTTAAAGTTATACAGTTTTGACATCTTATTTTTGAAAAATCAAAGTCTTTAATCTATTGCAAACAATTTACTATGTATTAAATACTTTAACATAACATATAAAAATAATTGTGTTTAGAATAAACGTTAGATCTATCTATTAAATAATAAATGATTAATTGAAGGAATGAAAAAAACCTATTAAAAAATTTTGATAAAACTAAAAAAAATTTTTTCCAGTTTCTAAATTTTGCCGCCCCAAAAAATTTGCCGCCCTGGGCACTAGCCCCGACTGCCCCTAGTGTAAATCCACCGCTGCTGATGTATATAAACTCAACCTATATGTAGAGTAACTAATCGTTAGAATAGAAACGCATAGTACTTCACGGAATCTTTTGATAATTGCTTAACTCAGATGTGGTAGTAGCTGAATGTTTCCTCACCCGATGAT
Source organism: Athalia rosae (assembly GCF_917208135.1). Classification (NCBI taxonomy): domain Eukaryota; kingdom Metazoa; phylum Arthropoda; class Insecta; order Hymenoptera; family Athaliidae; genus Athalia; species Athalia rosae. The sequence continues at coordinate 12,521,794 of NC_064029.1, read as the reverse complement.
CATCCTACCACAATAGGATACTAAAGAAACCGTAATCAATACTGCAATATTCTTTGAGAACATACAAAAAGTTATGAAATCCCACAAAAGGCACCTACGGTGCAAAAAAGTTCGCCAAGTACATCAAATGTTCAACAGGAACTACCATCAAAATATATCTCATGATTAATTAGAAGAATGCATGAATAATAGAAAAAAAAGAATCCAAATCAATTACTGTGCCAAGTACATGGAACTTTGCTACACGAATAGAAATTCTAGAGAAGATTGGAATAAAAATGAAACAACCCTAATAATTAATTGAAAGATGACGAAATTGGAAAGAATTGATGAAAATCAATTCAATGAATCAAAAAACAAAAAAGATTGAAAATATAAATTAAATTAAAAAAAAATTAAAAAAAAAATTGGAGTACGTAGTTCTTGGCGGGCTAATGTTATATTGTCCTGCGAGAATTCTGAATTTTTTCTCCGAAATAGCCCGCCAAGTCCTACTACCTCCAATTTTTTTTTTAATTTTTTTTTAATTTAATTTATATTTTCAATCTTTTTTGTTTTTTGATTCATTGAATTGATTTTCATCAATTCTTTCCAATTTCGTCATCTTTCAATTAATTATTAGGGTTGTTTCATTTTTATTCCAATCTTCTCTAGAATTTCTATTCGTGTAGCAAAGTTCCATGTACTTGGCACAGTAATTGATTTGGATTCTTTTTTTTCTATTATTCATGCATTCTTCTAATTAATCATGAGATATATTTTGATGGTAGTTCCTGTTGAACATTTGATGTACTTGGCGAACTTTTTTGCACCGTAGGTGCCTTTTGTGGATTGATTTCTACTGGTATTGATATTTCGCGAATCGACGTGTAATCTTTGACGTGCGCGAGATTGTTGTCTATATTCTAAGTAGTCAGTACCAATCCTTTCAACTTGGTTTCCGAGACTAGCGCAATGATTGTTAATTACGTTGCTTTCGGTAGGTATATTACCTGTTACTACTCGTTCTACAAATTTGTTATTAACGTGTGAATTTGCAATATTACTTGGATCTTTAATTTGGCTTTCCGTGAGAGAAGTTTCCATTTTTAAACCTAGCTCTACAATTCGATGTTGATAAGTAAAAGATAGTTGATCATTGCATGTTGTTTTAGTTACGTTTTCAATTTGGTTTACGTTAGAATAGTCAATTGAATTGATTTCAGAATAGTCAATTGAATCGATTTGAGTATGTGTGTTCATTACTGTTTGTTTTGGAAAATTATTAACAAAGTTGATTTTTATGCGAATTCTTATATTTCGCGTAAACCATTATCATTGACTGATTTCTTGTTTCGGCATCATCGGTGATATTCACGTGAGCATACGTTAAATCGTACTGGTTTCCAGCTCTGTCTATTATTTTTTGAATGTTTCCAATAAGCATTTTCCACAGTGAATCGATGGATGTGAACATTATGAAACAAGCCCTTCCTGGACTCGCTTCTCTACCATCCAGTCCTCTGGAATGAGAATCAAATGACCAAAATTGATCATTAAACTTGCCAACTGCAACGGATATTCCATTACATGTTAGAATTCCAGAATTTGATTCACTAAACAAGCGATGTAAACCGTTTTTCAAATTAGGCATACCAATGTTGGTAGTGTCGTTGTGTATATGCCCAAAAATCACAACGTCAAATGTCAAATGACAATTTTTTGATAAAACTCTAATATCCGTCTTGAGGTCTGAAACTGCCAAGTAATTTACATAATCCTTATCCCGATGCACATTTTTACGGCTTGCCATACTGTCAATGTATAATTTGTCTCCACATGTCAATACACTATCAATTATATCATTGGTCCAAAGATTAGCTGGTTTTACAGCAGACATAGCGATTGAAACTGCAGCATTAGCAGTGCACTGCTTACCTCTGCTGTATGATGAAAATCGCTCGTTACCTTGGTGAAATGACCCATGTGTGATGATGATTATATTATGGTTGTAACTTACAGATTGATGTACGATGCTTTTAGACACCTTATTGGCATCCTTTCCGGTAGTTTTGATTGACAATTCTTTTTTACGGATATGGTATTCATGCTGCCACTGTGAACGAATTTTTTTAATATCTGCTTCTTCATTCAAGTTTCTCAAAATTTTTCGACGGCCCATTTTTTGTAGAAAATGAAGATTTTTACAGGCAGCTTTTACACGGGACCGAACCGCTGGAAATCTAGGGCAGATCAGCCAATATAATCTGGCAGCAATAACAGCTGTTAATAGATTAAAAATCTATTACAAATCTCAATTGTGAATTGATTAAATGGATTGGGTGAACGCCTTTGTATGGGCTTTCAAAGCTCAAACAACCTCAAATATTAGTCATAAAAACAAGTCATTGTTTTCGTCTTTGTCTTTAAAATCATCATCATTGTCTTTGTTAAATCATCATTATTATCCCAGTACTCTTTCAAATTCAAAATCAATCGAGAAAAATGGTGTGGTCACACACCAAATTCGGGGCAGATTTGCTAAGCTCAGATGTGGTGACACAACGAACTTATTTTGTTCTTGTGGCTTCAATGTTCGCACCTTGGAAGAAAAAAAATGGAACAGGTTCAATTCGCACACTTAAATAAGGAGTTTTAATAATAAGGCCACGGTTTTGAAACTATAGTGTAGAAAATAACAATTTTACTTACCACAAGATATAATAAACTTGACTCTTCGGTGGCAATGTACGTATTAATTTGGAATGTGTCTTTCAAACTGGTAGAGTCAGGGAAGGTATTGTGGTAATTCGGGTAACGGCGGAAGCTGAGGTATTCGAAGAGAGAAACAAGAAGAAATGCAGCCAAATTTAGTAACAACTTTTTCATTTCTGGGAGGCAAATTAAACTCACCATAAGTCGTCAAGCTTCGGAGGGATAAGAATTGCAGATCTGTCGTGTAAAGTATGGCGTATTTTGCACACTATAATCTTTTATTATGTAAAATATGTGAAATAATATTCTTCATATTCTTTTTATGATTTCTGTAAGCTGTCAAAGACACAAACAATTAAGCGATAAGAAAAACAAAGGTTTATCGCAGTATTCAAGTTTCTCACAGCCAACCAGCAAAAGAATCAAATGTCATCAATGTAGAGCGGCATAAATCACTTATTTCGCAATGAGTCGACACCTGTCCCTGCGTTCCACAAGTTGGGATTGATTTCTATTCAATTTTCCGATAAATAATGATAAAAAATGCGGGCTGGCTTTTACAGTAGAAGATAGAGCTATTTTTATTTTGAGAAACACATTAAGTTAAAGCTATTTATTAATTATAAAAATATTCGAAACTAATTTTAATTATAAAATGTTTGTGATAGTAGTTCACGATATTATCGTGATTCAGCCAAAACTAAAAATATTATTATTTTTGAAAAGTAGTGCACTCTCGAATTTCTTCTACTTTCGATACACGATTCAATGTAAGCATAGTGACCTTGGCTTCCAGTTTGTACGTAACGCATTACTTGATATTTTATCTGTATTGAACTCAATTTTACATAGCTGAAAATTTGAGTTACATTTTGCATTCGATTACGAATTTTCAGAAATAGAACATACGGTTGACCTACTGCATCAGGCTCAGTTTGAAAATGATGGTTTTCGTCATTTTCAGCTTCCATGTTCACAAGTTTATAATTTACAATTTCGAAATGGAATTTTTATTACGGATATATCGATGCTCACGCCGACGTGTATGTCATCATACATCGAATGCGATTTAATAATTTTGATTATAGTCGTTGCTATTATATTCATATTTATTATTTTTTCAAAAACCAAATGTTAAGTTTCGACAGAATTTATTAATCGCTCAAAGCAAAAAATTCAATATACAATCAGACAGACTTCAACAAATTGATACGGTTAACCTACTGCTACAGGCTCACCGTGGAAATGATATTTTTTTGACATTTTCAGCTTCCATGTTCTCAAATTGATCATTCATACACTCAAAATGTAATTTCTATTATTCACGCCGACGTGTGTGTCATTTTGTAAATCAAATGTGAATTGATAATCTTGGTTATCGTAAACATCATATTCATATTTATTCGCTTCGTTATGACCAACTTTCAAGTTTTAACGCAGCCAATCAGCAAACGAATAAAAACTCAGCTGCGTTCAACGGCACCAATCGGTACTCGCTCGTTTCGCTGCGCGAATTCAGAAACACGAGGCTCATCTCGTTTCATCTCGAACTGCGAGTTTCGATTGGTCATCAACTTTTTAAAATAGGATGAATGATGATGACTACACTGTTTATCAAACAAATGAGGGCATCTCTCGACCATCACGATTAAGCACCGATCGATTTCTTCAGTATCCATCGTAGAAATGATTAGAGCAAATTTATGGAAAAAGTTAAACAACAAGCGTCAACGTGTGCTAACATTTGACGTTTGTTCGTAATCTTTCAAAATATGTGATTCGCGGTGGAATCGGTTTGGGAGAGGGATGAGTGCATGATTAGCTGGACGTCTGCACGTTGACGCAGGAATTAAAATTCGGCTATTTTCGACGTCCCTATGCGTTGAACGTGTCATTGTGAACGCCACCATACAGAGACACATCTGAACTTCTTGCGTGAACGTGAACGCTGCGTCCCATTGACTAAAGCATGGTTTACAATGGACGCAGACGTTCACGTTTACGTGACGTAAGGAGTTGAGAATGTGTCCCCGTATGGTAGCGTTCACAATGAGGCGTTCAACGATACGCCGACGCAGAAAATAGTCGAATTTTAATTTCCGCGCGACGTGCAGACGTCCAGCCAATCATGCACTCATCCCCTCGCCAACCGATTCCGGCGCGAGTCCTCTGTTTCGAAAAATTGCGGAAATAATACGCGATATTAATACATTCTGTTAAATGTTATTACATGCTTTTTGAGACTTCTTTGTTTAACGATGGAAGCTGAAGAAATTGATCGGCACCTAATCGCGATGGTTGAGGGATGTCCTCATTTGTTTGATAAACAGTGTGCTGGATTGTGACGTTGCATTTGAGATTCAACGTCCCAGTAGCAACTGAAGCAGATAACGAAATTACGGCAGAAAGACGTCCGAAATACCGACAAAACCCTGGGAGAAATCAAAGTGACACTCATTAGGCAGGTTAACGTAGTTTTGATACGCTTTGTAATTTATGTTTGCATAACTCGGTAACTACGACTGAACGAAGACATCTTCATCGCATCCCGAAGACATCTCTACCGCACCACGAAGGCATTTCTACCACACCCGTGATTCTCTCAGTACTGCACCATGACTCCCTGCTATTTTTTATGCCACTGATATCTACCGCTATGGCGAACCTCACGGATGTGCAGCTCCGGATTGCTACGTTGCAAAGGCATCCGAGGGTAGCATCCCATATATGAGAGGGCTGTTGATTACACGGGTCAACATGAAATTTGACTTTGATTGCAAAGCATTAAATTTCGGTAGTTTAGGTCGTAATAAGACGGAAAAAAATATATGGCATGAAAAACTTTGCTTTTGTGCTTAGAAGACTGATTGAACGAAATTTTAAAAAATCTCGGATTTTAATTTTTGATTGAAAATAAAACTATTGAAATAAAAATGTTTATTATTTTTATTAAGTTTTACTATCAAATTAGCTTACAGAAAAGTGGAAAATAACTTAAAAGTGCACACTTTTACTTTTTCTTTTATGTTCATAGCTACTTTCTCTCAATAAACCCCAAATATAGTCGCCCATCATGTTTTCATTGTATTGGCCTTGATAGCGTTGTTCAAAATTCATGATGTCCTGATGGAAACGTTCTCCTTGCTCTTCGGAATAGGCTCCCATATTGTTTTTAAATTTATCCAAATGAGCATGCAGCATATGTACTTTTAATGACATCCTGCAGCCCATGGCCTTAAAATTTGTAAGCGTATCCTCAACCAACTTTTCGTAGTTTTCAGCTTTATTATTTCCTAAAAATCCAGAAACTACTGCTTTAAAACTGTTCCAACTTGCTTTTTGAGTACGATTCAGCAACGTTGGAAATTTAAAATCAATTAAAATTTATGAAAAAATTGAAAAATGAGTATTATTATTATAACTATCACAAAAGCAAACTTTATACCGAAAAAAGGTATTTTCTTTTCGTTTTTGTGCATAACTAACTGGAAAATAATAGTATAAACTTTAGGACAAAGAACGAAAATTTTTTTGTAGAGTCGTGTTATTTGTGGATCAAAACCAGATGGAGTGAAAAGATCCGCATACGACCCACTACCACTGGTTCTCGCTATATTGTTACGTCTTCGATGATAGGTCGATAGATAATTATCGTATCAATTTAACAACTCTAACTAAGGTAGATGTGGGTTTGTCAGCCACTACTAAGCGTAGTTGAAATAATTATTTAGGTACAAGTTCAGGTAAATTCAGTTTATTGCAAAGGTTAAATTTTGATCTTTGGTTATTTTTTATTAATGTAACTGGATAACAGATTTGATTTTATTTACTGAATTTAACTTTATGTTGTTTAGTACAGTGGTCTTGATTTACACTCGCACTCTTTGAATTTCTTTGATTGATTTCTTAACGGTTATTGGACTGAATGTATGATCCTGAGAATAACTGTTTTTATTCTGGGGAGATGTTTTACTCTTGAAAGTTCTGGATAGAAGAGATGGAATAGAATCTTAACTCAAAAAGGAAGGTTCGTATATTGGAAAAGAAGGGATAGTTTTAGTTTGGCGGGATGCTGGAGAGGGTGGTTTCATTGGCTGATAGTTCTTGGGTTTTTTAGGATTTGTTTAGAGTTTTCATGGTGCGAGTCGATTGGATAAGTGGTCCAAGCGACGAGGAATGAAGGGAGGTTCTAGGTTCTCAGGGGAAATAGTTGTCCTTATTTTCAATATAACGAGATTTTTCGTTTCAAGAAATTCTCCGAGTTTAAGTTTACATAAATGATATTTATGTTAATCAAGACTATGAGTTTGATAAAAGAATTGGAAAAAATTATGTCTACCATAGATAGTTTTTTCTAATTACATATTTCATATGAATGAAGGAGATGGATTGACTGTAGGTAAAGTGGATTTTTCTAAGATAATGAAAAACAGAAGATATGAATATAAACTAGTAGTAACCGTATGTCGATAAGTAAAGGTTTCTAGGGGTTGCTGGTGAGGATGTAACACCTCCCCCCTTAGAATTCGAGCGTCCTCGCTTGAAGTAAAGCGGGAGCTGTCGTACCGACATGAATATTCTAAAACTAGCGTATGGATACTTGGGCTTAAAATATAACTTATGATTAACGAGAATAATATGAATATTGAGTTTCAATTACATGATTATAGACTAATGGATAATGTTCTAATTTTGATTACATAATTATAGGTTAATGTATAGTATTCTAGGCTTGATTACATGATTCGATATAGTGTGGTATAATAATTTTGATACGAATATAATTTTGAAGAATAGTTAACGATTACATTGTTGAGGTAAGTGTGTATACGTATGAATTCATAGTAATTACTTAATCAATTATGGTAAGTATTAACTAATTGTAAAATTATTGTAGTGTAAAAGTTATTATTTAAACACATTATGAAATGTAAGTGTCTCGATTATTAGCTATTGTTAGTATATAAATGTAAATCAAAATTGAATATTTTTTTTCATGATCTTCATAGTTCTGTCCGTAGTTAGCAATTCGAGTTTTGCATATGTAAGATTTTCTCTTATTTTTTTTGAATAAGTTTATTCTTGAATTTCATGCTGGAGTTATACTGGATATTCGTGGGCGTAGATTTAGTTTATAAGGTGGGTACAAGGTTCAAAGGAAAAGGAGTAGTTCTTATGGGTATTTGGTCAGTCAGGTATAAGTTCAGGTATGGTTATTGTGAGACTGGTCATTGCATTTGCGTTTTTTTTTTTAAATAAATAAAAAAAAATTTAAAGTGTGAGTGGTCAGTTTGTGTTGATGGGAGTGGTTTCTTTTTTTTAAATTCTGCGTGGTCAGAGTTTATAAAAGCACGCGTTAAGGCGCGATATCGGCTAATACGATCATCTCTTTGTACCGCTGTGGTAGCTAGTAATTATAAAGCGAAGAAACAAAATTAAAAAAGAAAATGCATCCGACTTTTAAGAAAACTAATTTGCTAATCCCGGTGTCGTGGGGGTGTCGAGTAAGTGTTTATCGAGTTGTTTATTGAGTGATGTGAATCAGTGTTTGAATTGTTTCTGCGATTTAAGCTGGAATTATTTGTTATAGATCCGTCTTTTAAACCTAAAGGAGCACGGCCCCTGTATTTCTATTGCGAGGGCGAAGGCTGTGCGTCACGAGCGGCGAATGATCCGCGTTCACCGAAGCGGTGTTGAGGATGAGTTCGAAAGCGAAATCGGTGATCATCGGCCTTCGACTTGTTCGGTATAAGGTGGTTACACGCGGGACAATGGGGAAAAGATCATCCCGTCAACGATTGGGTCCACCCCGCTTGGAAGCAGGAAGGAGGGATTTTAAGTTTTATGAACGAATGTAATTTAATAAACATTTTATTCATTTAAGATTTTTGTTAAATTTCAAGTTTAATACATACGCTTATAAATTGATTGTTTCAAGATTTATATTTGTAGTTTAATTCCAATGATCTTATTTTAGACATTTTATTAAGGTATTAGTTCTTTACATGAAACGACGCTGCTGAGCTGCTGAATTAATTGTTGTTGTGTCTTGTGTTTGAGTTGTGGTTTGGCTTTCCGATTACTGGTTATTCTGCGAGTTGACTTGAATCATTTCAATATTTGTTTGATTTGCCCGAGGGTTGTTGGAATTGTCGTTTTCGTTTTCTGGGTTTTCTACATTAGTTTGAGGCTTTTGATTCATCCTAGTACGAGCTGAGCGATTATTATTAAGATGTAGAAGCAAGTTGGTTACAGAATCCCATAATGCTCCGAGAAGCCATAAGCTCCACCCGTAAATAGTGTGAAGGGCGTAGCCGCGAACAAGAGTATCTATTGCGAATTTTATGGCTCTGAAAGTTACCCATGCACCGACTAACGTAACACTAAAGGTACCGACTGTATAGAAAAAACTGTAAATTCGTCCCCAAGCTTTTTCAATGGTGCGCTTAATTGCATTTTCGTCTATTAAATTGTTAACTGATATTCCTTAATTTAGGGATTCTTGTCCCGTAGCCTCTCTTGTGATAGTGTGTAATACTGCTGGTTTTTCGACCGGGAACATGATACTGTTGCGCAATTTATCTAGATCTTCAATTGAATAGATTCCACCAGATGCAAGGTTAGAGGGGTTTTCATATTTCCACGAGCTTTTAGTTTGTGCCGAGATTTCCTCTGGTGCTATAGCGGTGGCTAATTGCGGCAGGGCTTGATACCAAGCATTATTAATATTATACATAGGAGCAAGAAAAGAGTTACAGTCGATTTGATTTCCAGTTTTTACGAGAATGTGCGTTCTATGTAACATGAATAAACTTTCATTGCCTCTGAAGATTGGTCATTCTTGAAAACATGCTTCGGTTTTACGGGTTTTTACCTCAACAGGTACACATTTAGCTATCCTGACGACTTCTCCCGAGATGTGTGCTATATATCCGGGTTTTTTCATAAAGTGGTAAGCGAATTCGGCTGGAGCTAGAGGAGCTAGAGCTAGAGAATTGTGCAAGACTCTGTTTTCTAATTTGCATTCTTGCATAATTACGTCGTTGTATAGGGATATTATTTGATTACGAAGGTGGCGTTCGAGGTAAACGAATTTTGAATTTATATAGGTGAACATGTCCATATTAGTTACTGCGATTCCTGTTTTACGTGCGAAAAAATCTCCATCCTCTCTATCCAGGATAAAGAGTCGTGGATGTTCTGTTTTAATGAGTTTATAACCACAGACTGGAAGGTAGCCCCTAACGGAAAGTGCGAAAGTTATTTCATCAGAGGTTAAGGAATAGATTTCTTCGCCATATTTATGAATTGAGTTGTCTTTAATTTTTTGGGCCTTCCCTTCGTACAGCACTGTGAATCTATGAAATTTGCATTGATCGATCGGGATTAAATTCCAAAAGGTATTACCACCTTCGAGATCCATACAATCTCCCGCGGAATAGGTGCATCGAACACCGGAACGAAGGATTATTTCGTTTTTCTCTAGGTTAACTGTTGCTAGATATTCTTGGATCGTAAAAAATATTTGGCCTTGAACCACTACGTTGTCCCAAGAGCCGTAGTGATCTGAGAATCGTTCACCTTTACATGTTCCATCACTATCTACGCTTCCTGCTAACTTAATTGTTCTAGAAGAGGTTGTATTCTGTGGTATATTGTAGAACACACTATTATCATAGATGTTTATTATATGTTGTATAGGATCTGGTGTTAATTATTTTGTTACATTCTTCGTGTGAAATTTCTATTATATATTCAATGTCCCCGTTAGATACCATTGAGATATGCGAATGCATACCGCAATGATATACAGATCTGTGTATCTCGATTTTACATTGTACTATTTTTACATGGGAAAAATCTGCGGTCTGTAATAGTTGAATTTTTGTAGTGTTAGTTATCGGTTTAGAAATTGGAATATCGCATTCTTTGATATTAAGCAGGGACAAGGTTGTAATATTCATAGATGGGGCGCAGCAGTCGTAGGCTATTAAACTATCACCTATCCGAAGAGTAAGAATTAAAAGTCCCATGAGGGTTGACCTGATGTTGGACGTGTCCATTCTTTCGGTCCTGGAAAGAAATGTACGCTGATGTGAGGGAATGTTCGTATGAGCGAAAGGATTAGTAAGTTATTTTAGCTCGATCGCAATGTATTATTTTTCTTTTGTTTTTATTTAATTCGATTTCTATGTCGTTTTTGTCTGGAAAAATTTCTGTAATTTTATACGGACCTTTGTAATTATCGTCCAATTTTCCGGTCCTTTGATTTTTGAATCAATATATTTCTTGTCCAATTTTGAAATTCACGGGATTAATTTTCTTGTCATAATACTGTTTGGATTTTAATTTTGCTTTTTCTAAATTTTCGCGAGCTGTGTTTCTGGATTCGATTAGTTTAAGTGTGAGATTTTTAACATGATCGTCATAGGTAAGCACTTCGTCTATGTATGGAAATTCTGAAGGTAAACGTGCATCACGTCCGTAGACTAATTGATATGGGCTATATTTTGTACCTTCGTGTATGCTTGTATTATATGCGAATGTAGCGTGTGGGAGCCATTCATCCCAGTTCTTTTTATTTGTATAATGCTTTAGATAATCAGATAGAACTTGGTGACTTCTCTCTAAGGAGCCGTTCGATTGCGGATGAAATGCTGTCGTTTTTATTTGATTGATTTTGAAGGCTTTAGCTAATCTTTTCATTACTTGACCAATAAATGCTGCTCCTTGATCTGTTAGAATTAATTTTGGGCATCCGTAATTGCATATAAAATTTACTACTAAGGCTTCTGCTATATTGTCTGCTGTTGCGTTGACTAATGGTATTGCTGAACAAAATTTTGAGTGGTCGTCTTGCATCGTAAGGATATACTTATAACCCTTATCAGAAGGTGTATTAATAGGTCCTACGATATCGAGTGCTAATTTAGCAAAAACGTTTGCAGAAGTGTCTGTAATGACCATTGGTTGTTTTGTTTTAATTCATACTAATTTCTTTTTCTGACAGCTTATACATTTTCTGACAAAATCTTCCACCTGTTTTTTAATATTGTCCCAAAAATATTTCTGTCTAATTCTATTGTAAGTTTTAGTAACGCCTTTGTGGCCTGCGATTGGTGATTCATGGTTTTCCTGAATTATTTTTTGTCTTTGCTCTACCAGGGGTATGATTATTTTGTCCTTACAGATTGTTATTTGAATATGGGTTTTTTCGAACGTTTCGCGGATTATATTTTTAATTCGTATCCAGGCTGTATCGTTTAGGTTGCTTCTGCCTCGTGATATTCTTGCGCTTTTTATTTTCATGTTTTCCATCGTTGATTTTAGATTATTGAATGCTTTATAGAAGTTTATTTCTTTCGGGGAATCTTGATCATTTTCTTGCGTTACAAGAGCGAATACCGTTTTTTTAGAAGTACCTGTTATAATTACTTGACCTATTTTATATTTATTTAACGGAGTAATTTTATTCAGGAGTCCAATTTCTAATAAACGTTTTCCTATTTCGCTTGATACTGTACCATCTGCAGAAATAAAGCAAATGTAGTTATCTTTTTTCATCTCTAGGTTATCCCGTGTTTCTATCAAGTTACTGAAATTTTCCGTTATACCGGGTATTGAAGGTCGTATACTAGTGTTTGGAATATTACGCAATGGTGTATTTGTTATGTTGGCATTTATTAATTGGTCTAAATTTTCGGATTGATTCTTCGAAATATCAGTTTGAATTAAATTATTTTGATCTATATTGTCCTTATCCTCGTTCATGTCGTCTTGTAGTTCTTCATTTTCTAAATTATTCTGATCTGTGTTATCTTTATTTTTACTATTATCTTCTTGTAGTTCCTCAATTTCTTCAAGAATCGCCGATATTTCAGGGATTTGAATATTCTGTCTTTGATCAGAAGTTTTATTTTGTTGACCTTGTTTTTTACTTATAGCAGTCTTTTTAGGTTCTTTCGATTTTTCTTTACGCTCTGTGTGGTTATTTTCACTGCAACTGCACATTTAGTCGGCTTACGTTGTCCTGTAGAGCGTCGAATTTCGAAGGGACGGTTGGTCATATATTCAGGCATCTGCTTTTTGTAAACTTGAACATTTGGTCTGGCTTTGGAAACCTCTTGAGCTTTCCTGGTTTTGTTTATAGTATCCGGTCTGTTTTGAATGATTATATTACTCGAGGGTTTCAATATTTTTTCGTCATCCGAGTCGCTATTGTCCGTAGGAATTTCTTCTATTTCCATAGCTTCTTGTTCTAAATGCTCGTCCATGGTTATTTCGTTTGTGATATTAAATTGGTTTTCGTAAGAATGAGTTGGTTCTTCAACTGCATGAACTTGTGCTGTAACTTCCATAGTTTGTGGACCATTTTTTCCTTCTTCAGAAGAAAATATTGCGTTACCCTGAACAACGTTATGATTCGGTGGTTCATAATTTAAATTAATCGGTTGAATCAAACTTCTGTCAATTTTTGGTTTGGTTCTCGATTTTGGAGACGGAGTGAATTCGGCTGATTTATATGAACGTTTGTTTAATAATTGTCTTGCTAATATTCGTTGAAAATTGTTTGTTGTACTTGAAGATTTATTAGTTTGAATATTCGAAGGACTTTGAGTGGTATCGGTTGCTTGGGATACAGGGGGTATGTTAGTCTGTGTCGTAGAGGGTTTATAGGGTTGGGGGCTGGAGTCATGGGAGGGGCTAGGAGGTTGAGCACTTAGGACTCGAGGGGGTGCGAAGGAGTCTTGGTTTGGGGTAAGGGAGGAAATAAGGGAGTGGTTAGGGTCTGAAGTATTAGTTGGAAAATCTTTTTTCTTTATGCTTACGTTCATAAGATTTTCTGAAATATCATGAGTTATACTATTATCAGATTCTTGATTATCAGAATGTGAGGATTGAACATCGGAATAGTCCGGGAGAATCGAGGATTCATTTTGTTTAACTTTTTCACTCAGACTTTCATTAGATGAAGATTGAGAATCGATATATTCAAAGATGATCGAAGATTCATTTTGAATGGATCTATGATTTTGAGTATGATCTGGACTACTAAAATTTTCAAATAATCTAATGTTTTGAACTAGGTTTGGATTTTCATCTTGAGTTTGGATTTCTCGCTTACTAGGAGAATTTTCATTGAGGTTGGTTTTAGTAGTAGATAGTTTAATATGGTTTCTAGGATTTAGAGTTTCTTCTTCCGAAGATGATTCCTTGATTTTGAATGGAGTAAAGCGTCTTGTGTCAGATTTTCGCTTCATGGCCGCTTTACTTTTTTTCCTACGAGAGTATTCTGGAGTGTTTGAGTTCGCATGGGACCTCTTGAGTGCAGGCTGACCGTCTGTAAATTCCATGGAAGTGTTTACAGCAGGAGCCTGGTTTATGTTAGTTTCGACGACCAAGTCTAAACGCGGTCCTCCAGGGTTTTCTTCATCTATAGACTTGGTTGTTTCACCAATTTTACGACTTCCACGTGCAGAGCCAGGGAAATCCTCGATGTTTGAATCTGAAGTGCTCATAAGAGGCATATCTTTATGACTTTCACGTGCAGGGCTTGGAAAAGTTTCTTTGTTTGATTCTGTCTTCATACTGGAATATTTATTTTTCAATTTTTGGTTCTTCTCTTCATCCGAAGAATTTGTTTCACTCGTACAACCGTTGTAAAATAGTCCGTATATCGGAATCAGACGATGATCTTAATCTGGCAACGCCTGGGTTGGGTTGATGGTTAAAGTCTTGGGATTTTCGCCATTTGAATTTTATAGGATATATTTCTCTATATTCAGCATTAACGGGATTCCGCGATAAAGCATCAGCATTCGTATTTATTTTACCGGCTTTATATTGAATTTTATAGTCGAATTCTTTTAGACGTTCTCTCCATCTCATTACACGCGACGTTGGATCATTCATTGAATTTACCCATACTAGCGGTCTGTGATCGGTGATTAACGTAAATTGTCTACCATAGAGATACGGTCTAAAAGTTTTTAATGCAAAAACCGTTGCTGCCATTTCCTTTTCGGTGGTTGAGTAGTTTCTTTCATGTTTGTCCAAAACGCGTGAAGCATAAGAAATAGGTAGGTCTTCGCCAATCTTACCTTGCGCAAAAATAGCTCCGACTGCATATCCCGATGCGTCTGTTGTAACAACGAAAGGTTTTGAAAAATCTGGGTATTGCAATATTGGTGGATTGCATAATTTATTACGTAAAGTTTCGAAGGCTAATTGAGTTTCTGAATTCCATTCAAATTTTTTATTTTTGCTTGTTAAATCCGATAACGGCTTGGCAATTTTTGCAAAATCTTTAATAAATCTGCGGTAATAACCTGCGAGTCCTAGAAATTGTTTGACGTTTTTCGGAGTTTTGGGTGTAGGAAATTTTTGTACGGCTTCTAATTTTTTCGTGTCTGGTTTAACACCATCTGATGAAATTATACGACCAAGGTATTTTACTTCTGTTCTCAGAAATTCGCATTTATCCGGTTGCAAAGTTAAATTAGCTTTACGTAATCGATCAGCAAGTTTTCTAAATTTAATCGAATGTTCTTCAAGTGATCGCGCATAGATCACGATATCGTCTAAGTACACGAATAAATCGTTTCCCTGTAAACCTAATAAAACCAAATCCACAAGTCTTTGAAACGTAGCTGGAGCGTTTTTCAAACCAAAAGGCATTCTATTAAATTCATAGTGGCCATGAGGGGTAGTAAAGGCTGTTTTGTGTTTGTGTTCTGGATCCATTTTGATTTGATGGAATCCCGAGGCTAGGTCAAATATTGAGAAATATTTGGCTCCGCCTAGTTGGTCGAGAATATCTGAGATTAAGGGCAATGGATACGCGTCTCCTATGGTCTTTTCATTTAATTTTCTGTAATCTATAACTAATCGCCATCTTTTATTACCTTTTGAGTCTTTTTTTTTGGGAACTATACATAACGGAGAGTTATATGGTGACTTAGATGGTTCTATGATATTCATTTTCAATAGATCCGAAATTTGTTTTTCTAATTCTGGTTTTTGAAAAGGTGGATGTCTATATTGTCTAGTATTTATGGGAATACTATCTGTAGTATTAATCTGATGCATGCAAGTATCTGTAGCACGAAGTGATTCTCCTGGAATATGGAAAAGGTCAGAGTAATCTTCAATTAAGTCGATAAACGATTTACGCTCTTCCGAGTTTAAGTGATCGATTCGCAACAAGTTAATAATCTCATTAGCACGGTTTCCTCGCGTCCGAGTAATTTTGTGCTCTGTGATTTTATTTGTTACTGAATTTTCGTCCTCGTCTACGCTTATATCAAAAGGATATAATGGAATTACGGGGATGTCCACTTCAACCTCGTGTTCCAGGGTATTTATCGCGTATAAATAAGCTATACCATTGTTATTTGTTACAATGGCTTCACCAGCAAAAATACCTTTGTGAAGATTTAATTGAGGTACATAACCATTTTCAACATTTGGGATTCCTACTCGAACGAACATGATAGTCTTTCGTCTGGCCGGGAGCAGAATACTTTCTTTATCCGAGAAAGGAATTTCAACATCATCGATGGTAATGGTATTCGATTTATAATCTATTTTTCCGTTGTGATTTTGCATAAATTCGGATCCAATGATTCCAGCAGAGATATCTATGATTCCAGTATAATCTAGTAGAAAGTTTTGCGGTACAACATTAAATTCTCCGAGAACATTATTTATTTCAATTAGAATTTTTCCTAGAGTCATTGGTTTATCAAATTCAGATATTCCATTTAATTCGTATACGGTTGAGGGATCGATTAATCCCGGATTTTTCAATTTGTTGATTCTTATTAAATTCAATTGGGATCCTGTGTCTATTAAAAATTTGTTATTTAACGAGTTCAAATCTATTGATTTTATTATTATGGAGGGTGATCTATGATGAGGCGATATTGAACCGAGTTTACATTCTGCGGTTTGAATGTTATATTCTTTTGTTTTATTTTTTATTGCGCTGAGGTTGGTGGTGTTGCTTGACGCTGGGGTTGGGAGTTCCCCGTCGCTGCGTCGGAACGAAGGGGAGTTTGTTCGTTTCCCGCCTGGTCGGCAGGGTTATTACCTGTTTGCGTTTGGCTTGTTTCGCGTTTGGCGTTTGGCGTTATTGTATGCTCTTTTTCTACAGTCTCGGATTATGTGACCCTTTTTTTTGCAGTAATTACATTCGAGATTCGCGTGTGGATTTTCCGTTCGAGTTTGGATAGGATTAGAGTTGGAATTTCGATTAGAGTTTTTATTACGGTAACGGCAATCATTTATAACGTGATTAGTCCGTTTGCAATAATTACAAAATTTGCTGTTATTTTGGGTTCGAGAGTTGGAATTTGAATTATTTGGATTGTTATAGTTATTAGAGTTATTGGGTTGATTATTTTGATTGTTATTACGCGGTTCAAATTTTTTTTGATTAGTTTCAATCGGAAGACATTCTTTTTTGGCAAGTTCTTGAAATGTGAATAATTTCGCTATATTCTTCATTTCCTGGTGATGCTTTTCAATTCTCATTGCTTCTGCGACCACATCAGGGAGTGAATTATACGGGCCTTCGCGTAAAAATAATGCATATCTTGGAAAAATTCCCGATACAAAGGATTGGATAGCAGCTTCTGTGGCTGCTATTTTTCTAGCTTCTACATTTTGACCACCTGCAAGCTCGATTTCTAAGACTGTTAATTGTAAATGTTTCCCGATTCTGTAATTAAAATCAATAATTCTTTCTGCTGGTCTTTGCTCAAAGTCATTGAATTCCCTAAGCCATACAGAAATTTGTTTCGTCTGTCTGAAGTGAAGATTGAGTAAACTAACGAGATCGTCAATAGTTTGTAAGTGTCCATCGCTAACGCGTTTTAATGATTCTCCTTTGCATTTCGAACATAGCATTCTAACTATAAATCTTTCTCCACAATTAGGTATGAATTCTTTGGCATCTTCGCAATCTTTAATAAAAGCTTGAATTGAGTAACCTTCGGAAGTACCGTCAAAATCTGGTATCGTTTTGAAAAAATCTTTGTAATCAAATCTCTTATTATTAATGTTAGTATCGTTAAGACCTAATGATGTGTTTGATGATTGTGATTGTCCAGGATTAGATTGAGACTGAGTCTGATTGACTCTGGAAATTTCCATGCTGCTTACGTCGTCGTTAGGCATTATTGTCGTAATTTTGTTTGACTCACTTTACGCAGACTGGTATGACGATTGCAGATGTGTTGAAAGAGCTTGTTTATCTGTGTGCGTTGCGGTAGGCAGAAGTGTTGAGCACTGTCCTCTGAGCGATGCGATGTCCGTTGAGCGGCGATGGATCAGGTTCAGGATCGATGAAATCAAGTAGTTTTTTTTGTCGATGATCTTGTTGAACGTCTTCTTCTCTTTTACGTGGAATATGGGGATGATCAGTCACGAAGATTCAGTATTTCTTTTATTTATCAGTGTTAATAATTTTCAGTGCAGAAATTTTTGTTCTTCGAAGAGTTAATTCCGTCAATCCTGGTATCTTGATGTTTCTCAATTAATTATTTCCGGCTGACGATTCCAAATCCGCTGCCACCAAATTTATTACTAGGTAGAGCTGTTACGTCTTCGATGATAGGTCGATAGATAATTATCGTATCAATTTAACAACTCTAACTAAGGTAGATGTGGGTTTGTCAGCCACTACTAAGCGTAGTTGAAATAATTATTTAGGTACAAGTTCAGGTAAATTCAGTTTATTGCAAAGGTTAAATTTTGATCTTTGGTTATTTTTTATTATTGTAACTGGATAACAGATTTGATTTTATTTACTGAATTTAACTTTATGTTGTTTAGTACAGTGGTCTTGATTTACACTCGCACTCTTTGAATTTCTTTGATTGATTTCTTAACGGTTATTGGACTGAATGTATGATCCTGAGAATAACTGTTTTTATTCTGGGGAGATGTTTTACTCTTGAAAGTTCTGGATAGAAGAGATGGAATAGAATCTTAACTCAAAAAGGAAGGTTCGTATATTGGAAAAGAAGGGATAGTTTTAGTTTGGCGGGATGCTGGAGAGGGTGGTTTCATTGGCTGATAGTTCTTGGGTTTTTCAGGATTTGTTTAGAGTTTTCATGGTGCGAGTCGATTGGATAAGTGGTCCAAGCGACGAGCAATGAAGGGAGGTTCTAGGTTCTCAGGGGAAATAGTTGTCCTTATTTTCAATATAACGAGATTTTTCGTTTCAAGAAATTCTCCGAGTTTAAGTTTACATAAATGATATTTATGTTAATCAAGACCATGAGTTTGATAAAAGAATTGGAAAAAATTATGTCTACCATGGATAGTTTTTTCTAATTACATATTTCATATGAATGAAGGAGATGGATTGACTGTAGGTAAAGTGGATTTTTCTAAGATAATGAAAAACAGAAGATATGAATATAAACTAGTAGTAACCGTATGTCGATAAGTAAAGGTTTCTAGGGGTTGCTGGTGAGGATGTAACAATATCGCAAGCTGACTGATTCTCGAAGCAGCGTGGGAAATAGGGCTACTCGCTACGGCAACAGGGTCCCGCTGCGGTCGAATCCCGAAGGAAGAAATGAAGTTTTCTCGAGGTAAAAATCAGCTACACCACCTAGTGTTCTCGTCTCCGGTTCCGACGTCATATTGGCCCTCAGAAAGGCCTATGATAGTATCGCATCCCAAAGGGAAGTAACCGTCGTGTCGATGGGTGAGTATAGCACCCCACGACGTCTGGAGGAGGAACAGGATGAGCGCAACATTCTCAGGTCTCCCCGTGCCACAGCTGATTGCTGGTTTCTGGTGAACCTTCCACCTGTGGTGTTTTTCTAGCTAGGGCCGGAAGGTCGAGAGGCTACCGCACCAGGGAGAAGCCCAAATAACGCACCTACACCGCATGACATACGCAGCAAGTTCTCGCCTGCAAATTCTACAATTACCGTACTGAGTTCCACATTTGCTGCACGAGAGGAAAAGAGAGCAGCATAGTGCATACGTCTCGCTACTCTCCGTCAACACCTAAGTTCCCGACGACTGACGAGGCGCCCCGAATCTTACAGCAAAAATCACGTGTGATGGATGACCAATGGTATTGCCTAATTGTTCTCCCCCACCATACCAGAGGACAAGGAAGAGAAGAACCACCGTCTACGAGGATCAAGATCAAGATCGATTCCTTCTTCTGTGTTCAGCTACAATTAACGTCGGACCATAGATATATTGAACTAGATCGGACAAGTTGCGAAAAGTGAGAGTCATAGGGTATTAAGTCGCAAAATAAGAGTGCCAGCCCAGAGCGCCCTCTGCGTTTCATGGTAAAACAGACCCTTCATCGACCTCTGAGAGATTATCGGTCAACCGCACGAACGATCTGTAGATCCAATCTTCAAATTCATCCTTATAGACGGTGACGCGCGACAAATATAACACGCTCGTCCGGACTATCGGTATTACGGTGCAGCAGATGAGCTTCTCTCATCACTAGGATGATTTCAGTGCAAATGGAAATGTGAAATTTGTTCACATTTGAATACAAAAATCTGAAATACAATATTTTCTGTAAGGAGAATTATTCTTGTTCGGTTGAAAAAAATTTCAGTATAGTTCGCAATATTACGGCTTTGGAAAAAAGTAGTATTTCATGTTCGCTAACACAAACTATCGGTCGAAAAAAAAAAAAAAAAACTGAATATAACTGTTATTCTTGTTGGGGCTTGCGAGTAGGAGTTTGTTCGTTGTTCAGCTTTTTGTGAACTTGTTAATATGTCACGATGGAAAGATTTTCGAGTACAGAAAAAATTTAGAAAAACAAAACCAAAATCAAAATCCAAAGATGCCGAGGAAAGGAGAATTAATTGAAAATCAATTGGGAAATAATGATTTCTAAGTGAGAAGAAAACTTGTAACAAGTTTTTCAAAGAAATTAGATTGTTCAATTAATTTTCACTGGAACTTAATTCTATCATTAACGTGTTGTCATTTTCTTCGATTCATTTTCTTTAGTTAGTTTATTTTCTACCGACCGACTTAGGGTCGTTTGCATTTGTATCCAAACGAACCTAAGTCGAAATTTCTTATGTCCAAACGAACCCTGGGCAAATTTTCTCCGTAGAAACGGATTCTGTCTAAACGATTTCTGTCCAAACTAACCTCACTCACACCAGTAACCAGGCTTTAGCTCGCCGCGCATCAAAGCGACAACACTCGCTTCCCAGCAAATTATCACTTTTGCACCTCGCTCTTTTTTCGTCCTTCTAGTCCTATAGTCTAGTCAACAAGTGCCTTTTGGTCAAATTTGAGTTAGCCTTCGCCGAATTCAATGTAAAGGTGATTTTTGGATCCAGAATGAGCTCGAGAAACTTCAGAAATCGCATGACAACGCGGTTGAAAAAATTACAAAAGTAATAAACAATTTAATGGAAAAAAGTAGGGTTCGGTTTTTTGCGGATATCTCGAAAACTATTGCGGCTATCTGAAATTTGATCTGAAAAAAATTCAAAAGGGGAAGAAAACACACTAAAAAAAAGTCCAACCTCCCTGAACTGCACCACGAATATTTATGATTTTAATTGAGCTATGAAAAAATGACCGATGACGCCTGATTCGGCTCCCACGCGCGATGCTCGTTTGGGAGACATGAGCAAAAAAAAAATTTATTCAACAGTTTATATATGAATATTGAGGGATAAAAAAATTTAGGTACTTGCTGGACACTTTAATAAACAATAATCAGTTGGAAAAAAATTAGAACTAGAATTACTCATTAACTGTTGATACGGCAAGTAATAATACGATAGTAGTAATTTTGGTAACAAAGGTAAGAAACTCGAAGAGAACGAAAAAATTCAAGATCCATAAATTTTTTAAATTAAAAAAAAACTAGAATTTTTTTTGTTCAAAAACCCACACACAGTTGTTATTGTATCATATTTAGTAATAAAAAAAAATCTCGCTCGAAAATTCATTTGTTTATAACAAATTGTAATGCGAAAAACAATTTGAAAATAATTGAGAAATTTTTTTCCTTTAGAATGTCAAATAACAATTGAAATTATGATTTAAACAAGAAAATGTTTTCCTAAAAAAAAAATGTCACTCCTTTTTTTATATTTTTAATTTTTCTCCATAGCTTCAACGAAGTGGAAGGAATTTGAAACTTTCGGTTTGTTAATTATCCGAGTTTTTTTGTTATTTGCCTATTGAGAAAGAGTTTTCAATTTACAAAAGCATAGTACATTGAAAAATGATGAATAAATTTTTTTTCCAACTGATTATTGTTTACTAGAGTGTCCAGTACGTACTTGAATTTTTTCATTCCTTAATATTCATATATAGACTGTTGGATACATTTTTTTCGCATATGCCTCTGAAACAATCATCGCGCGCGGGAGCCGAATCAGGCGTCATCGGTCATTTTCTCATAGCTCAATTAAAGTTATGAATATTCGCGGTACAGTTCAGGAAGGTTGGACTTTTTTTTAGTATGTTTTCTGCTCTTCATGAACCTTCTTTCAAATTTGGGATATCTGCAATAGTTTCCGAGATATCCGCAAAAAACCAAACGTGGTATATTGGAACAAAATTTATTCGAAGAACAAGCTATTTGCTTTTAATCGTGTCAATAACTATATTTTGTTAAATTTCATTATTATAAATCTCATTGATTATCGATCCGTTTTTTTTTTTATTTCTTTTTTTACGAAAAGAAGTTCATATTGTATTGTCATCCAGTTATGAGGAGTGTTTGAAGTTTCAAATATCTAGCTCATTAGGAAGTTGGTTTAAAATCGATTGCAAAATTTTTACTGAGGAGACAAACAGATGGACAAGAAAGCGGGTTAATAAAAACTTGATAAAGAGGAACGCTTCGTTACAGAGTCGTATCACCAATTGAAACAAAATAGATTCCACAAAAGCTCTATACAGAATGAAATTATTTCTTACCAGGTAGAATCTGATGTGAAATGTAAAAATAATTTTTCTGAGATAATTTTTTGAACAAATTTATGAGAGTAAAAAAAAAAGTTCTTTAAACAAATTTAAAGAAAAAAAAAAAAGCACTTCACCGTTTTTGTGGATGCGATACGATAATTTGAAATATCATTCTCTTTTTAATTCCAACACGTTATTTTCGTGGTCAATGGTGATCCGGCAACGCTGCGCATAAAGTTATCTCGAGTATATTGTAGAATCAAAAGTAGGAATTATATATATATATATAAATATATATTATATATACTCGGTGCAACATTGCCAAATCACAGGTTTTGTTTCAGTGTTCTAAGATTGATACACTATGATCAGATATTAGATCTTACAATCATCCTCGGTGTACAATGCATCATAAGCTGTATACATAGGCAATACAGAATACATATGGGTACGTATGTGGCAAAAAAAAATTTCTCTGAACCTTGTGAGAATATTCATCTGAGATTTGTGTAAAAATTTTAGATTTTTGAAAATTATTGATTCTAATTTCAGCAGTTCAAAGATAGCCAAGGATGTCATATTTCGGAACAATGAAAAAAAATCTCGATACACCTTTTTTTTTACCAAATTTTCCGTACTTTTTGAAAAAATTGATTTTGACTTTCCATGGCCTTTAAAATGACCCTCTCGGTCATTTCAAGTGCCAAAATTCCTCGTTCAGAAATTTATAGAATTCTAAACTTTCTAATATCTTCTCTTTGTCTTCTGCGATTTTTCTTCAGAAGTTTTAGTTTTTGCGTGTAAAATTAATTTTGTATATTATAATTGCAAAATGATGATTATGAAAAAAATGTTTTGTACGAATGCTGCTTAGCTTTTCTTGTAAATTACGAATCTGCAATACAAAATATGGATTTCCGCTCGGAAAACCAAGTGACCCTCAAAACCCCCATACAATCCAGCTAAATTTCAATATCTATGGTATTATTGAATTTTTCTTCTATGATTCTGCAATTATTGTTTCAAAAATTTTCCAAAATAATCCTCAGTTTTTGAGAAAACACCTTGTAACACTTTGAAAAATATATCCTGTTTACATGGAGGGTACAATCCACTATGCCGTGCATTCGTGCATTTTTGGATTTTGTGTTCTGCTTGTTGAGACATTACTGCAATAATTTATCACGGGTAAAACAGCCATGTATAACTGTATCTAATATATCACGTTAAAAATTTATGGATACCGTGTATAACATGGCTCATGTCGCTTGGTCACATATCTGTCGGTCAAGTCGAACAGTTTCATAAAATTATCATATCGACCTGTTAAGCAAATCATGGGGTTTAGGTAATTCTGTGAGTAAAACAGTGGCCTGAAGCTAAATCCTCAATTTGGGTTTTTTCGCCGAGCGCGCCGCCTACATTTAAACCCATACACTAGAATCCGCCATGATCTTGTCCGATCTAGTTCAATATATCTATGGTCGGACCATAGATATGTCGGACGTTGTTTTTCTGTTACCGCTATCGCTTAAATTCTATATCTGTGATCTATCTGCTTTTCTTTTGCACTTTTTCTCTGTTCTACTCGTCTATCTCTGCATTTAAGGTAAGGTCTATTACTCTGGTGCTACGAAATCTGAAGCCTCTCTGAAAGAGTATTTTGTTGTGTAGCGGGCCGATTAAGGGCCCGTGATTTGGTTCATTTATCTTTGATTCTGAGGAGCGACTTCGTGATTTTCTGACAATATCAGTAGATATACAAGGGGGGTTCTGGATGAAAATTCCTTCATTACCCACAATCTAGCTGAGACGCAAACCCGTTAGCCGAGACGCAAACCCGTCAGCCGAGACGCACGTGACTCACCGTCGATTCCCCCTCCCCCGCTGGCGAGGTAGCCCACGGTGTGCGCTCATCGTGAGACCGCCATTTTGTTTTTTCAAAAACGCCGGCGGTTTTGACCCGCAGCCCCCTCAACCCTTCTCTTTCTCGCTATCGCCGAGATGAAAGGAATTCGTAAATATTTTTTTTTGGTCGAATCTTCCGATCGAAGGGGATCATTTTACATGGGGCGATCGTCGGTGTCGTTGTTATTTGCAAACAAACAAATCATCGTGAGACCGCCATTTTGGTCTTTCAAAAACGCTGGCGGTTTTGACCTGCAGCCCCCCTCAGCCCTTCTCTTTCTCGCTATCGCCGAGATGAAAGGAATTCGTAAATATTTTTTTTTTGTCGAATCTTCCGATCGAAGGGGATCATTTTACATGGGGCGATCGTTGGTGTCGTTGTTATTTGCAAACAAACAAATTCCGTAGCGTCGGCGGGTAGGTTTGAACTCGCTTCGACCGAAACTTTGGGGGTCATCGAACCGGTCCTCTCGATCCCTCGTACTCCACCCCGCTGGGGAAGAACTGACGGTCAGGCGGGTCACCGATGCGTTAGCGTGAGCGTTGGTTACTTTATTTATAAACAATTACGGATTTCTAACTGTTATAGAGGGGTTAAGGGCTAGAGTATATAATCGGAACACTTCTAGACAGCGTACTATTCAAGCACACTCGCTCAGCACACTCACCTTTTTTGCAAGTGATCGACCAAGCTCATCATTGTCGAGTGAATTTTTTTGTGGAACATTGAGAAAAAGTGAATCGAAACGACAATCACAACAATTCGAAAGCGAACTGTCAAACGTTAGTAAAAAAGTAGATTCAGAGCCAATTAATACAAATAAAAAAAATTTTTTAAAATTAAAAAATTGGATTTGTCACAACTAAACAAAGTAGCCAGGTTGGATAATTTTCTCCCAACCAAAAAACTGACCGAATTTGAAGTAAACAAAACTTACAAAATAAGCGAACTCCGCAAAGTCCAGACAAGATACGGACCTAAGGTGGTGGTAGATATTGAAAACGAATACAGCGTATATTTGCCATCCCTCTTCGCGGGGGATGACACCTTCGCTGGAGATAATAGTTTGTTCGACCAAATGCTGGAGGCGGCATCAAAAGGACAATTGAATCTGAAATACCTTGAAATAGAATTCCACTACATTTAATTATTGTTAAACAATCTTTCTATCTTTTTTATATAAGTATATTTAGAAAAAATATATACATATTTACACACCTAATTGTAAGACAAATTAAAAAAAAAAAATATATATATATTTACACAGAGAACTATACCGAAAAAAAACTTTTTGTATTATTAAAAAACCATGTTATGAAAAAAATTTTTTTAGTGTTGTTATTATGTATACCTCAGTCGACGTAGCACCCCTCATCGAGCTCTGGATCGTCTTGATCGTCGTCGTCGTCGTCGTCGTCGTCGTCGTCGTCGTCGTCGTCGTCCAGACCAAAGCGTTCTATACCTCGAACAATCAGAACGAACGCTCTGCGACACTTTTTAAACATATAGCTGCCATCAATGCATTGCCCAAACGCACATAACGTTTCTGCCGCCATGAAATAGATATGGTTGTTCTCGTTTTCGGGCATGTTTGCCAATGCCATAGCGCGTTCAATTAAACCTGTTATTGTTGCGGGGGACAGTTCTGCAGTCCATACATGGGAAACGTATACCCCCTCAAATAGAACATAGGCATTGTCGTTCATGTCGTTCATGTCGGATCTACAAAAGTTGAAAGATATTACATTTTCCGCCATAACATGCTATAACGTACGCACAAGTAGAAGCACGATTGAGGATTTCACTTCAAAAACACAATTATTTACCTTTCGTCTCACTTTTTACTCTTCACTTTTACAGAAATACACGAAAAACGCACAAGTCTTCGACAAATTTTCAAAATACGTAAGTTCTTCACTCTTCGAAGCTCTTTCTAGGAATGAAACTCGTTGCTTCGTCTAATATCGATAACTGATGCAGTAATACACGTACACAATCGAAGCTTTCATGGTATCTATAGATTCATCTTTTTTCGAAGATCGTTCATTTTGACTCTATCGGTATTAACCGTCTGAGTTGCATGGATGAAAAACAAAAAACGAAAAAAATCCAACGTCTAATTCTCAGAACTGCATGTGAAGCCACCTCCGTTGTATTATATATTGTGACGTTGCATTTTGCATGCCCGTCACAGGGTCATGCAACCTCGCGAAAATACGGCCGGATCGGCGGGATACTCTCGGCAAACAGTGACAGATTTAGGTAGTTTGTAATATAGCATTAATTTTTGTATTTTTCTCCCATTCCAACCCTCCCCATGTCCCCGAGCCCGACCACCGAGGGAATACCATAGCCCGACGGATGCTACTGTGGAAGGCTCACGGACCCAACTGCATTGGACTACGTAAAAGTAGCCCCAAAAGACGCTCAGCTCTGGTTGCCGCAAGAAACGGACGAAGATCAGCGTCTACCATCTCGTATCGACATGATGTCTTCCCGGGGAGCACAGTGGACGACTTTTCCACTGCTGCATATTCCCCCAACTATCGTATCGCACCAACTCCGTGGATGCCGGATGGCAGCGTATAAGGCCGTGAGATGAACTCCACAGTAGAGCCTCCTACCATCCCGACTTCTCGGCCAGGCGCCGAACCACCCCAACAACAACCACCCTCCGGACACCGTGTTGACTCCGCGGTTGCCCCAGAAAGGCCCCGGCTACATCATTCACCCCAAGGAGCAGCAGAATTGCGGGAGCGGGGTTCAGGTGACCCCCTACGCCGATCCTGGTGCGGTCCGGCGAGGATCCAAAGTGAAGGTCGTCGCACCAAAGCCAAACAACCCCCAGCTAGCGAGGTCACGTGTGGGCCCAGGGCTGGGGGGCTACTCCAAGGCGGCGGTGGTTCCGGGAGTGACACCCAGCGAATAACGAGGGAAGCATCAGGGTACAGCAGGGTCCGTGCAGTCTGAAGCAGTAGCCATCCAGTTCATCCTGCGCAGTCAGCGCAGCTAAGGTGTCGCTGGAGTGATCCAGCGACCAATCAAACATCGGAAGCTACTCCCTCCAGATATCGATATTCGGCAGGACGGATTGAAGGATCTCTCTCTTCTTCGTCTGACCGTCGACCCGGCTACACGGAATCATCATCGATTATCGTACCGCTCCCCTAAAGCCCCCCCTACAGTTTGCTTAAAGTCAATTAGTGCTTTTTCTCCCCTTTCTTCTCTGATCTATCGTTCTTCTTTTTCTTCTATCGCTGAGGTAAGCCTTACTTTCTTACTGTAAAGCCACGAATTAACCCTAAAATGTAACGTATTGGGTCAGGCCTGGTCATTTTTGGGTGTTACCACGCGGTTGTTGGCCCAGAAAGCCCTACCGTCGAGTAATTTTGTATTTGCGTCACGGTTGTTGGCCGGGAAAGCCGTACCGTTGAGTAAATTTGTATTTTCGTCACGGTTGTTGGCCGGGAAAGCCCTACCGTCGAGTAATTTTGTATTTCGAGTCTCTTTTGCATACGACCAGGTCGCGACAATTTTTGATTATTTGGATAATTTGGAATGTGTTAATTCGTGACTGGCTGACGCCTTTTCTTTTCCGCTCTTAGGAGCTCTAATCTGAGATAATATTTGGCTTAGGAGCTTTTGCTATTTTGATTATTGTGTATTTTGCTATTTGGTATTTTGCTATTTGGTATTTTGCTATTTTGTATTTTGCTGCTTTATATTGCGTATTCCTGGCTATATCCGCTATGTGATATAGTTGCGAGATAATTTTGAGTATTTGCCATGTGATCGATCGCGACGCATGAATTTAGAGTCACTGTCACGTTTCCGAGAGTATTGCAGGCGTAGAAGTAGCCGTGGAGAATTAGCGTAATTTTTGAGTATTGTAATTTGTAATTTGAGTAATTAATAATTGATCTCCACGTTAAATTGTAGTTAGCGTATTTGTGCGCAGCAAGGCAGCGCCTGCGGTGTTTACCTTGCTAAATCTTTGATCTCGTACTATTATATTTTCTTGCCCTCTTTTTCTATCATATCGCCCCGACTCCCTCTGAGTCGTGCCGTAGCATAGAGTTTGCATTGTATTGAGTCTTTTGGGCCAAAGAGCCATATTTTGTGAATTTTGTATTTGGAAGCTCTGACTCCTAATTGCATTAAAGCATAATATTGTTAAAACTGAACTGACTTTTGTTTGTTGAGTCGTACATTTTGTGTTACAAAATGGCGCCCAAATGATTATACAAATAAAAGAACAATTGAATTGGCAACCCTGCCCCTCTACCACAACATCTGTCGCGGAGGTGAGTTAGCCGAGCGCATCCGTCGTGAGACTCTATTGCACTTTTGAGTATTTTGGTTAGTTTTGTAATTTGTTTGATTTATTGACGCTAAGTGCGTCTGGCGCCCAACGGTCTAATTTTGAGATTTGCGTGAAGAATTTAGAGCTCTGATTTTTGGGATTTTGAGATTGGAAGTGCATAGAGAAGAGCGCCGTGGGGTGCGTCGTGGACCGTTCTTTGTATTCCTTCGGGGAGCGGAAGCGGCGTTACCATATATACGGATCTCCAACGATGCGTGATTGTCATTTCGCGTTTCGACTCGATGACATACAGACCACCTTCAATATGAATTCCGATAAGTGTTTGAAACTCATTTCCGTTATGGAAAAAACTTACAAACTCTTCGAAAACGAATCATCGGTGACAGAAACTCAGAAGTGGGTGAAATATGGAACTCAAAACATTAGATTCTTGAACAAAATTTTAAGAAAAAGTTGCTTGACCGTAGGGCAAAAAACAAAAATATTAACAACGATTGGAATTTTAAAGACTTTGAAAGTTAAGTTCCAACAATTAAAAAAAACTGGTGAAGGTGTGCAAAAACAAAAAAGAAGTGATCGAGTGCAGTGGGAAGATTTGGACACAGCTTTTGAGGGATGCATCAAAACCGGAGCTGTGTTGAATTTGCGTCACAGGGATCTGACGGATTTTTTAGAAGACTCGAGAACTTTGAATACCGCGAGACTCAGAACAACTGTACAGAGAAACCACAGTTTGAAGGCAAATGTGGTTTTGTTTTGCAAATTTTAAATTGTTAAAAATTCCGAAATTATGGTGGAACGCAAATTCTTCTATACAAAAAATGTTGTGGTTCTACAAACAACAAACTTGAACGAGTGGTTTGACGTGAATGTGAAGGAGAAGTTGTTAGTGAAAGTTGAGGACTTCCAAGAAAAGGACTCGGGGTGGTCTTTAGTAGAAACCATAAATTTATCTGTAAACATAAACAAATGTACCCCGCTGAAAGGTGGATCATTTACTTACGTAGAGTTACCAAAACATATAAGAGATAAGAAAGCTGTTGTAAACATAAGGAACACAGACTCCTATTGTTTTTTTTGGTCAGTGACTGCAGCTCTTTTCCCCGCAAGTAATAATTCCACCGCACCAGATTCGTATCCACATTTCAGCTCGGTGCACAAATATGACGGTTTGCGATTTCCGATGTGTTTGCACAATATTCCAAAATTTGAAAGAATGAACAACCTTTCGATCAACGTTTACGGTGTAGACCGATGTGACAGAAAGGAGGAGGAAATCGTACCGCTTTATCTGAGCAAACATAGATCAGACAAGCCGGTAATTCACCTTCTTACGGTGGAGGTTGCAATTCATGTAGACGAAGATAATGATGATGACGAAGATGTTAAAGACAATAGGTTGTATCACTTTGCTTGGATTCGGAATTTGTCCAGATTAATAAGATCACAAATTTCGAAACACAAATGTCGTACTTGGTTATGTGACAGGTGTCTGAATAATTTCAATTTTGAGAAAAATTTGAACGCACATAAGGTTGAGTGTGCAGCTCTGAATAACGACAGGGTTGTTATGCCTACAGAGGATGAGAAATTCTTGAGATTCTAAAACTTCAGATATAAAGTGGATGTACCTTTTTGTATATACGCAGATCTTGAATGTTTGTTGAAACCTGTAGCCAGTGAATCAGCGAATGTAATTATCTATCAAAATCATACACCACATAGCATAGTGTTGTGATCCTTTTTTTTGGGAGCACTACCTTCCGTTGGGTTGGGATCCGTTGACTGGTAAAGGATTTAAATTCAAGATCTAAGAATAGTTATACTTTATTTGTGAACCGATGAAATTAAAGTGAAGTTGCTGGTTCGAAGAGAGAATTGAGAGTGAGTTGAAAGTGGCTGTTCCGAGGTGATAAAACCAATATGGCAACTGAATTTACTGTGAATTTTAGCCGGTAAATACTTCGGCGAATCAAACCTGAAGACTAAACATCCTGCCGCAATCAGCCATATTCAATATCACTCTGTAGCGACATAAGATAAAGAAATAATAAGCAAATAGAATAGGTGGGATTATAACACCTCCCCCTTTAGAATGAATATAATAGCGAAGCGAACATATTCATCGGTTAATATTATTATGGTTACTCCAGATGAGGATTACAATAATTTCCTCACCGGCCATATTTAGTGATATATACATATAACAGTGTATACAAAGATATTAGATATAATTTTCGTTTATAAAAATGGTTACGCTCTAAGATCTCGGCTATCACGACATCTCAATCTAAGTGATTCGGTAACAGGTTCCTCCTCGTCATCCGTTATTTCCGGCATGACGACGGCTACTGGAGCACGATTTCCTTGAGGTTTACAGCAGTTTACAACAACATTTTGAATCATTCCTCCGAGTCCAGTTGAGTTACCCGGAGTTGGATTTTGGTACGTTTTGCACCAACTCAATAATTTGTATATAATATAAATAGTGATGATTGAAGTTACAAAATAAGCTAAGTAACTGACTCTGCGGGAAGTCGCTTCTTTATCTTGTTGTTTTAGGATTTCATCGGCAGATTCTTTTATCACTTTTAACTTATGACTAGCAATAGTCAGGTCTTCTAAATTGAATTTTTTTACAAAATTGGAATCGTCGAAATTGAGCTGAGTAATATTCAAAACCTCTGATAGATCTTCACAACAGTCGTCTGACCTTATGTCCACTGTTGGCATAAATATTCTATTGACAGTCTTATTGTAGATTCTGTTTGGTATTAACATTGCTGAGCTCGTATAGCCCTTGCAATTCGCATCTAATTCTAAAATTCCTGTCCTCTGCATTCTAATGTCTTGTATGTGGTCGTGCACGGAACAACTTACTGTAAGTAATTCGGGTTTCGGTAGGACGTATTACCATTTGTTTTGTTTCTGAATTTGAATCCATAAAGGATTTGTTAATTCTGCCAGCCTGATATCGCATGTTTCTGGAATTGGACTTGCATTGAGGAACAATGAGACTTCGCAGCTACTGCTAGCGTGAGTTAGGAATACTGGTTGCGTTTGTCTGCAGATCCAATAGTCGTTCTTGATCAGTTTACACATCGTCATTGAATCATCAATATCCTTCAGATTTTTGTTAATCATCGCCTCGTTCTTATTAAGATGTTGGACCGTGTCATTGAAATTTTGGATCGTGCTTGATACTATTGTTGCTTGTTCTTTAACCAATTCGAGGGTTTTTCTTTCTCCTTTGGTTAGCTTTTCAATTTCCACATCAAACCTTTCCCCGTCTTCGTTATCAACCAAACCAAAAATTTCTTTGAAAACATGTCCTATTCCGTCGAACCACCCTCTCTTATTTCTATTGCTCTTAGGTTCGGATGCGTCGTAAAAGCCAAGAAAATCTTGCAAATCAGTTTGTTTTTCTTTGAGTCCTATCAGTACATGATCTAATGAGTCTAAATACTTTCTGCATATTATCATTCTACTACCATCCGTCCTGCACGCTGCTTTAACCTTTTCCGAGAGTATCGCTATTCTGTCTAATTGGTCGAAAAAATGACTCAAGTCAAGAAAAGTTACTATTCGCCACTCAGTTGAATATAACTTAACTGTTCCAACCTCTTCATAGTAAAGTCCAGCTGAATTTTCGTATGGTATGTCTTTATAATTTCCCTGGACGGTTCCGAGGAGCAGTACGAGTGAAATGACCATAAACATAATGCAATTGTTCCGTTGTGTTCGTCCAGTTGACTTCAGCACATCCGTATGGTATCCGTCGGCGAAATGTCGGGGATCTGTCACCGAAATTTTCCTCTTGCGCTTATGTCTTGACGATCTTGAGGTTTCTTCAGCGCCTCTTCATGTAGGGCACGTATCTTCTGTGCTTGGGGCACGGTTATTGCAAAAGTTGTGACACAAATGATTTCGTAGATAATGCACAACTGTGGGGTCTTTTTTTTTTTTTTTTTTATTTGAGTAGGTTCGTTCGAAATTTTACACTTCTTCAACCTATCAATCTTCCAATCTTTCAATTTTTCACTCTTTCAATCTTCCACCTCGGTGAATTTTAAGACACTATAGGTTTTACGGGTTTTATTAACGTTGATATCTACAACGGTGAAATTCAATTCACTGATTCTTGCGGGTTTTGATGACGTTGATTTCTACAACGGACTCGTTTTTACTTCAAACACTTTTCACTATTTCACCTTTTTCACTTAATTCACCAGTCTTTCGATCTCCAGTCTATCCCGACGCTGCCACCAATTTTGTTGTGATCCTTTTTTTTGGGAGCACTACCTTCCGTTGGGTTGGGATCCGTTGACTGGTAAAGGATTTAAATTCAAGATCTAAGAATGGTTATACTTTATTTGTGAACCGATGAAATTAAAGTGAAGTTGCTGGTTCGAAGAGAGAATTGAGAGTGAGTTGAAAGTGGCTGTTCCGAGGTGATAAAACCAATATGGCAACTGAATTTACTGTGAATTTTAGCCGGTAAATACTTCGGCGAATTAAACCTGAAGACTAAACATCCTGCCGCAATCAGCCATATTCAATATCACTCTGTGGCGACATAAGATAAAGAAATAATAAGCAAATAGAATAGGTGGGATTATAACAATAGCATACTACCTCCATTGTTCTTTCGATGACTCGATTTGTAAATTTGAAATTAAACGTGGACCTGATTGCATCCAGTGGTTTGTTAATGAACTAAAGGATTTGGCTAGTTCGATCGAAATTTATTTAGAAACAATAACGCCAATGGAATCCCTGAACGTCGATCAAGAGAATCAATTCCGTTCTGCTACCTTTTGTCATATTTGTGAAAAAGCGTTTACTAGTGCAGACACAAAGCATCGTAATCATTGCCAGTTCACGGGAAAGTATCGAGGTGCTGCCCACTCAGTTTGTAATCTTAATTACACGAACTCGCATTGTATTCAAGTGATTTTTCATAACTTGTCCGGCTACGATTCACATTTTTTCATCAAAGAACTCGCAATCTCGTTTGAAGGTCACATGAATCAGCGCCCGCTCTAGTGTTTACGTCACCCCAGACAAAAAGACAAATTGCCGCCCCGTTAAACATATATACTTTTAAAAAATATATATCCTAATCTTATTTTGAATAAAAATCGCTAAATAGTTTGAAATTATAATAAAAACGTATACATTTCCAAGGATATACATATAAGTATGTGACATAAAATTAACAGTCAAAATCAACAGTCATTGACTATACGCTAAAATCACAAGAAACATTTTTTCCTTACTTTTAATTCTGCGAACTTTTTTATTATTTCTCTTAAGTTTATTTGATCTGCGATTTCATGCTCAATCGCTAAAATAGCCAAACTATTGAGACGATTTTGTGTGGTAGTGGAGCGTAAGAAGTTTTTGATCAATTTTAATTTAGAAAAACTTCTTTCCCCACTTGCTACAGTTATTGGTAAAGTCAGCAATATTCTCAAGGCAACATTTAGGTTTGGGGCAAAATTTAACGTTGTTAATAATTTGAGTACATCGTTTGGGCTTTCTTTTTTGCCTAAAAGTGCAGAAACCGCAGAAATTTCCTCTGTTAGTTCTACCCCATTTATGTCAACAGAATCGCCATCAGTTAAAATACTTTCCAAATCCTTGCAGTGTGTTAATAGCGTTTCTTTAGACATGGTTTTTGAATCGTATATATCATATAAGAATTGTAAATAGTTACTATGATGACTGAGTTGTTCAAATCTAGCATCTAATGCATTTAGTGCTCGATCGATTGTAAAATAAAAAAATTCTGTCTTATATTGTTCTTTGGGATCTTTGATCGTTTCATCTCGTGCTTCATATGAGAAGTTCGTTTTCTTTCTTCTTACGCGGTGTCGTGGTACTGTTGATTCAAAATTAGCCTCAACATTAATTTCGTCAGCCAATTCTCTTGCATCAACAATAGTTTCATTGAAGGACTTATCCGATCGAAGATCCTCAAAGAATTTTTTGCAGTTTTGTAGAAGATCAAGTGCAGATGCTAAATCGAAACCTTTTGTTTGCAACAGCTTGCTTATTGGATTAATACAGTTTATTATTTTATACCAAATAACGATTGAACACAAAAACTTGAACTGTTTAATACAATTTAATAAACCCGAGGCTTCGTCTCTTATTAAATTATCAATATCTTGGTTTTCATAAATACTTAGCAATGCGTCGTAAACATCCCCCATATAAAATCTTAAAGGCTTTAAGGCCTCTATCCTACTCTCCCATCTAGTGTCACTCAATGGTTTCAAAGTTAATCCTTGGACATGTTTTAAAAGTATTGCCCATCGAAAAGTAGACGCCGAAAAAAAAATATATATTCTTTGGACCATATTGAAAAAATTAGCAGCCTCCAAGGATGCTTTTGCCATATCATTAACCACTAGATTGAGAGAGTGGCTACTACACGGAACGTAGAATGCTCTCGAATTCACATTTTGTATTCTAGATTGCACTCCTGCTTTACCGCCCCTCATATTGGCCCCGTTGTCATATCCCTGCCCTCTCATATCCTGCAAATTCAAACCCAAATCATTTAGTTCTCTAATTATAATTTCAGACATTTGTTTTCCAGTGGACCTTTCAACTGGAAGGAAACCCAAAAAGCTTTCACTAATTTTTATTTCAACCTCATTCGAATCAGATTTATTGATTGAAACATATCTGATTACAAGAGTCATTTGCTCCACTTTACTAACGTCAGGAGTGTAATCTAAAATTATGGAATAGTATTTGGCTTTTTTTATTTGATTAATAATATCAGATTTGACACTCTGATGCAGCAGGTCTATTATCTCGTTTTGTATATTTTTTCCGAGATAGTGAGCTTTAGTCTCCTCTTTTTTGAGCACTCTACGCACGTGTTCTTCCATAATCGGATCAAATTCAGATAGTAGCTCAACTATTTTCAAAAAGTTACCGTTATTATGCTCAAACAACTTGTCGCTTGTACCTTGAAAAGCCAGACACTTTTTACCGAGCATTTTAGTGATTGCTACGATTCTTAGAAGCACCTCGTACCAATGGTTTGTTTCAGCATTGATAATTCTTTGAGCAGCCGCATCTATAGTTTTACAACCCTTTAACCTTTGACTCAGTTCCAGCCATGATTTCTGGGTCTGAATATGATTTTTGGAAATTTCATGGTCTTTTAAGGTTTCAACGAGGTGTTTCCAGCTTTTAAAACCCTCTTTGGCAAGGGAACTAATCACATGGCCAAAAATTTTGCAGCAAAAGCAGTATACGCAGTTTTTTGAAACAGAGTACACTAGCCAGTCTCTTACAACTTGCTCTCCATTGCTTAAAATTCACTTATAATAATTGGCGCTAAATTTTCGACCAGTGTCATCGGACGGAAATTTGTAATTATACAATGGCTCAGGTGGACCTTGCCTCATGAGAAAACTCCTATCGGCATCTCCCAAAATTCTTGGCCACAATGCTGGATCTGTGCTGAGAGTTTGTAGTTCGTTTTCCGTAGGAGTGGGGTTGATGCCAATTTTTAAAGTGTTTTCATTTGGCAGTGGATTTGATCCAGTTCTGGTCGATTTAGAAATATTGTCAATTTTTTTATCATCATCACTCTTTGACGATTCCGTCTTTTCTTCTATAACCAGATTTGATGTTGGTTTCTCTGAGCCGTCTTTTGTTTTGGTACTACTCGACGTATTCTGTAAATAAGTCTTTAAAGCGCCAGCTTGTTTTTGTCTTTGGGTTTCATTTTCCAGCCGTCGTTTTTTATACTGGTGACCGGACAGTTTTGTTCGTTCCACGTCAGACATTCTGAAATAAAATGACAAATGACGATCTACCCTCCCTAAAATAGCTAAAACCGTAAGTATCACACAATATAGGAAATTTTTGATTTGGTAACACGAAACGATGACAAAATAAAGAATGGAATAATTCACAGAAGTGGTACTATTCAGATAAGAACCATCCTTCAATTAACAAACAGCAGACAATAATTTTATTTGACATCTAAAAAGACAAAGTTATTGTGCAAGCCCTAAAATCACGTTTTTTTTTCGACGAGTAACCTCGTCTTAAAAAGATCACTAGGTAAAAAAAAAGTGATTTTGCCTTGTCATATAAACTTCTATTGCTTGAAAAGTATGGAGATTTAAGCAGAATGATTGAATTAAATATTAACTTATTGATAATTTGAATAAAATGGTGTCGATCAGACCTAATAACTAGCTCAATATATTTATGGTAAACTTACCTTCTGGTTCACAAATCACACTGAACTATAAAAGTACTGAATAGCTTTCTATAAACTAAAACAGCTTCTACATAGTAACTTGCACTTGTTGTCACCACCGACGTATTAGCAAGAATACTATTGTGTAACAAAGCCGCCTCCTCAAATAAGAAGCAATACAAGTCAATGCACGATATTCGTTCTGTTTCGACAAGTTCATACTGCGCCCTGCATGCTGGTCTATGCAGTGCGCGATATAGATACCTAGGCTTTTTTGTTATTTAATTAAACATGCCGCTCTTTTATGGTTTTTTTCATAATCAAGGATTACAAATAATTTTTGAGCTCTGAGGCAAGAATAGTAAATATGAAATGTAAATTGCATGGTGATTTTAGCGAAAGAAAAAATCGATAAGTATAAATTTTGATTATCTAAGTATCTGACTGATAAATATTTTGACACATTGACAGCCAAAATGCCGCCCCTCAAATTTGCCGCCCCGGACGAATGTCCGGGTTGTCCGCCCCTGAAGCGGGCCCTGCATGAATTTACTACCCTTAAACAAAGAAAAATATATATCGTTCACAAAATTCGTAAAAGGAACAATCGTAAATTATCGATTTATTGAGTCTTTTCGATTCATGCCAATATCCTCAAGAACTTCACGAATCACACAAAGACTTGCCACTATGCCCGACGCACTATGTACCCCCCGTTTCGAGATGTGCACAGCCAAAATTAACGACCACCCTGTTCGCGAAAAAAAAATACGTCATTCATTACATAGTTTTGAAACAGTGTCTAAGTTTGGGTATGAAATTATTGAAAATTCATCGAGTGTTGAAGTCAAACAAGCACCCTGGTTGGAAAGCTATATAAATTTGAACAGTAATCTTCGAAAAAAATCTAATAACGACTTTGAAAATTTTTTTTTCAAATTAATGATCAACGCTGTTTTTGGAAAAACGATGGAAAATGTTAGAAAATACAGAGACGTTAAATTAGTTACCACGTGGGGAGGACGATACGGTGCCAGATCTTACATAGCAAAACCAAATTTCCATAGTTGTACGATTTTTGATAAAAACATGGTCATAATTGAATTGACTAAAACAAAAATAAAACTAAACAAACCGATATACAGCGGATTTTCTATTCTCGATCTTTCCAAAACATACATTTACGATTTTCATTACAATTATGTGAAAAAAACTTTTGGAGACAAGGCGAAATTGTTGTGCACGGACACGGATAGTCTTCTGTATCATTTCACCGTTCCCAATATATACGAATGTATGAAAGCTGATTTATACAAATTCGATACCTCCGAATACCCTGTAGATAATGTTTATGAAATGCCGTTGGTGAATTAAAAAGTTGTGGGACTGATGAAAGATGAAACTAACGGAAAAATAATTACCGAATTCATAGGCTTGAGAGCGAAATTGTATTGTTTTAAAGTGTTAAACGACCATGAAGACAAAAAACGCGCCAAAGGGGTCAAAGGGTCAACTTTGAGGACAATAACTTTCAACGACTACATGGAATGTGCTTTGCATCGGCAAAAATTAGTGAAAATTCAGAATTCAATTATAAGCAAAAAGCATGAGGTCTATACGGTATCACAGAAAAAGGTAGTGCTGAGCTGGGATTCAAATATTTATTTTATTTCGATATTCAGTATATATTTTTTATTTTTGTGTTTGTAAAAATATTGTGTTCATTTTAATAGCAATTTAATTTGAGAAAAAATTTCGCACCATATTCTCGCTTGTTTGATTCTTGCGTTTGCCAAGTCTGGATTCACTCGACGGAAGACTGGTTCTTCATCAACATTTGCATCATACATGCAGTTCTTCGTATGGCTCTTCATCATGTGGTATAACAACATTGGCGTCTAAACAGATATTATGAAGTACCGCGCAAGAATTTACTATTCTTGCAGCGACACTAGGGATGTAATGTAATACTCGATGCTTCAAAAGACATCTGAAGCGCATTTTGATGAGTCCATTACATCTTTCAATAATGGAACGTGTTCTAGTAAAGCAGCTATTGTAGTTGCTCTCCGGAGTCTCCGGTGCTGCTTCAAGTATTGGTGTCAAAAGCCATGGTCGTAAGGCGTAACCAGAATCCCCTGTAAACCGATGAAGTACAAGTACTGTCGCATACGGATATACAATTAATACCATACATGTATAACAAATTCACCCAGCAAGTGGAATTGATCATGACCACGTGCATGTAAGGTCTTGTTACGTCCCACGGGACTCCTAAATTCAAAATTTTTAATATCCCCTAGATTTTAACTAAACAAAGGTTCCAGAGATGACCATTTGAACCTGAGATCTTGCAGATGTGGAATCTGGAGAGTCGGTCGTAAAACCCTAGAATAGTCTCAACAGATCCCTGGTCCACGCACACATTTTCAAGCCAAGACCCTTTTCTTCATATTGTAAACTACTCCGAGTTCGAAATATTCCATTAGCTTCATATATTGCTTCAATTATTAAGAACCAATTTTTAACATTTACTAATGAACAATTTTAAATCGTCTCCGCGTTAATAAAACATTATCACACACTCATTACACTTGTTAAATTGAAAGAATTCAGTCAAATTTCAATCTTATAATATAAAATCCGTAAAAAACATGATAGAACCTTCGTTCAAAAACACAAATCAATGATTCAAATTCACTAAGAATTTTCTATTTCGGAGTTGGTAAAAATCCAGTTTGTTCATTAAATAATAGTAAACTTTCAAAAACCGAACAATATCTCGAAGATAGTCATAAAACTCAAGTGTTTGTACCCCAGAAAACTACCCCAGCATAACCAGGCCCAAGTGGGAGAAAAACTCAACCAATGGGATATTTTACACATTTTGAACAAAATAGATAAACACATACGATTGGAAGAACCACCAAAAGAAAATTCTAACCAATTGTAGAAATTTACAAAACACCGCCCTCAAAATCTTGGTATAAAAACTGGAACTCAACTAAAAAATGACACTCACTTACTTACTTACACACTTATTCTCAGTCCACTCATTCATTCAGTGCTTGACTTTTTTTTGACTCATCCACCAAAAAGTTAACTTCAGTGCAGTTTTCTAAAAAGTTGAATCAAAAGTCCACCAGTGCAGTTTGCACCATCTTCTCCAAATCCAAATCAATTTGAGCAAGGTGTTATTTTCATACATACTCGTCTCATTCCAAATTCTTAATTCCCCAATTCATATCACTCCCGATTCTAACTTGAGTTTTCTGATTAGTATTTCTGATAGTTAGTTAGTATTTTTATATTATAAATTTAGTATTTTATATTTTATTTTGGAAATATAACCACGTATTCATTCAAAATTCACCCTTGTTTCCAGTAATTAATTCTTCAATTTTATTAATTTCAAAATTATTAAAAGGGAAAGTCTGTCTCAAAACGACCACGCTTTAACCGGCTGTTGCTCGTTTTCCTCTAGATTTTCCTTATGAATCAGGCGACTATTGAGAAACTCGCTTAACCCGGCCGTAGTTATCTCAAGAACCAAGTGATTCTTACGAGTAAAATTCCAGTAGAGTTTAAACTTAATTTTCCCGATTATAAGCAAATCAATAAATCAGATCCCAGGAGACAAGCATATAAAACCAAAGCCCTCTTCGAGTAAAACATCATCCTCAAATTTCCCGTGTTATTATTAACCACCGCTATTTCCAACTTTGCACTGGTCTCGAGTCCCAGGTGAAAACGTTTCGTCCAGATGATGAAAACCCAATTCGGAAAAACTGTAAAATACATAAGGTCAGATCGAGGAAAAGAGTATATCAACAAAGCATTGCAGGAATTTTTGGCTGAAAATGGAATTAAAGCGCAATATACAGCCGGCTACTCGCCGCAGCAGAATGGAGTCGCTGAGCGAAAGAATAGATCGCTAATAGAAATGGCAAGATGCATGCTCCTTGATGCAAATATGGATAAGAAATATTGGGGTGAAGCCGTAAGTACAGCCAATTTTTTACAAAATCGCTTGCCGACCAAAGCAACAGAGAAAACTCCGTACGAGTTATGGCATCAAGAAAAGCCAAACGTCAAGAATTTGCACGTTTTCGGGTGTAATGCGCTGGTACAGATACCGAAAGAACTTCGAAAGAAGTTAGATGCAAAGGCCGAAAAGTGTATTTTTGTTGGATACTCTGAGGAATCAAAAGCCTTCAGATTCATTAATGCGGCAACAGGAGCACTCAAGATAAGTCGCAATGTTACATTCCTGGATGGAGATAATGAAGAGAATGTAATTAATACGGATAAAAACTCACAAGTAGAGTATGTTTTTAAAAGAAACAGTAATGAAGATGAATCAAGTCGGGATAGTGCAAATGAGGAAGAATCATTGTGTTCGAGTACAGAAGAAGAGATTAAAGTAGTGGGCGATGATGCACGAGCAGAAGGAACAGAAAGCGGCGACAACGCACGAGCAGATGCACAAGAAATTCCCATACGGAGATCTGCGAGGCATAATAAAGGTGTGCTGCCCAAGAGGTATATGGCAACTTTTAAGTTTGCAGCAATCTCACAAGATGATCCAAAGAGCAGAAGTGAAGCGTTATCAAGACCGGATAGAAATGAATGGGAAAGAGCAATGGACGAAGAATATAACGCGCTACTGCAGAACAACACGTGGAAAATCGTGCCCGCACCGAAGGATCGAAATATTGTCAGTTGTAAATGGGTTTTTAAAACAAAAAGAAATGAGGACGGGGGACGTAGCCGGTATAAGGCTAGACTCGTCGCACGCGGTTTTTCACAAAAATTCGGCACGGATTATGACGAAGTTTTTGCCCCTGTCGTAAAACAGACTACTTTCAAACTTTTACTCACCTTCGCAGGTAAACAAAAATTGCTAATCAAGCATTTCGATGCTAAAACTGCTTTTTTAAACGGTGATCTTAAAGAAACAATTTATATGAAACAACCAGAGGGGTATGAGGTAAAAAATAAAGAAAGACAGATCATGGTTTGCGAGCTGAAAAAGGGATTATACGGTTTAAAACAAGCCGCAAACATATGGAATAAGAAATCAGATTGAAGAGCACGAATTTTATTCAAAGCAGTGCTGATCCATGCTTATATATCAACAGAGACAAAAATCGCGCTATATATGTGATTATACATGTTGATGAATTTTTAATAGCCACTAAAAAACTTTCAGATATCAACAGCACAGTAGCTTTCTTGCAAGAAAATTTTAAGTTAATCGATCTAGGATTCTTACGAAAATACCTAGGAATAGAAGTCAAGAAGAACAAAAACGGGTTTTACTGCATAAAGCAAACTAGATACATTGAAGAAATTTTGGAAAGATTTGGTTTGCAAGATGCAAAAATATCATACATACCTCTAGATGTTGGCTATTTGAAGGTAACAGAAGATCAGCCATTAATGAAGAACCAAGAATTATATCAGCAATTAATTGGGGCGCTGTTATATTTAGCAGTAAATACAAGACCGGATATCAGCGCAAGTGTAACCATACTGAGCCAATCAAATAAACAGCCCACATCAACCGATTGGACCGAGGTAAAAAGAATAGCCCGTTATTTGAAGGGCACAAAGGATTACGAACTCGTACTCGGCGGAAACGGTCAAGAAGAATTAATCGGCTATGCAGATGCAGATTGGGCAGAAGATAGGAAGAATCGAAAATCCAACAGCGGTTACGTGTTCCAATTTATGAATGCTACTATCAGTTGGGCATGTCGGAAACAAACATGCGTATCGTTATCATCAACAGAAGCGGAGTATGTCTCTATAGCAGAGGCTTGCCAAAAAGCTATATGGCTGCAGGAACTGATTAAAGAATTTAATCCGGATGAGAAGTTCAACACTACAATTTTTGAAGACAATCAGAGTTGCTTGAAATTGATTGAAAACCGAAGAAGCAGTCGTCGCGCAAAACATATCGACACCAAATACCACTTTATCAAGGACATTAAAGACAGAAAACTGATGGATTTCGAGTATTGCCCCTCCGAAGAGATGATAGCAGATATGTTAACAAAGCCTTTGAACAAGATAAAATTGAGATATTTTGCTGAAAAGAGCGGATTAAAAGTATGCAACCAAGAGCATAATATCGTTGAGGGAGGGTGTTAGTATCCAACGATAATATGTATCGGCACAACTAAGTACGAATGAATTCAAACTGCCCGCCCTTTTTGAAGAGAGGTCGCCTCAGTTCACCACTGCAGTAGTCAAGCTCACAGTTTTGTCCGCCCCAGAGTGAAGCCCCCTTACATAAATCTAATGGCTCCTTTTTTCCACTTCTTACAAAACTAACTCTGTATCTATCGCTGCGTGTTTTAATAAATAAAACAATACATTCATTTCGCCTACAATTCCAAAACTTCGAATTGAAACTGGAAATTAAATTTTCAGTGAAAAATTATGTATGTAATTTTGAATTCGAATCATAATATTAAAAATCAGAAACGGGTTTTTAACTCAAAAATTAGGATTAAGTAGTTTCAAAATAAATTTCTTATTCGAATGACAGAACTAAAAAATTGAAAATCACTTTCTTATTCGAATGATATAATTAAGAATGCAAAAAATATTGTATTACTTAGTTCTTATTTTGACAGTAACAATTAGGAAATAAAAAAAATTCACCTAGTGCTAATTCGATTACTTTCTGTATGAGCTTTTCGCAACCCCGCAAGCTACACAATTGCCAGTTTCTCGATCGACGCGTCAGATCAAAATCGGAACACCGTGCGCCAGCGAGAATCAAATCTTTCGAAAATGTCAGATAGTAAAATTGATTCTGTGCCTGGAACAGAGTGGATACTACATATTTGACATCATTTCATTTTATTTTCGACGTCAATGAGATCAAAATTGAAAAAAAAAAAAAAACCAAAAAAAAAACCCACGCACTCAGAATCGAACCCACGAGCCTCATGCTATGAATCCGAATGCTTGTCGCTGCGCTGACTACTATTTGTTCTATAGGAAAACTTAAAAAATTTGTCTTCTACGCATAAAATGTTTAAACAATAATATCTGCAAAACGCTTGGCCATCTCGTCTTTTTACTTGACTCACTTTAAGTTCTAGTCGAGCCCAACATATACTGTGAATTTGATCGAAATCGGTGACGACGAGTTCTCAGCAACGAATTCAGAGCTACATAGAAGTGTACTTCTTTGGATCAAGGTGATGCCAAGGATTTCGGGAAAAAATCGACCGCGAGATGGAACTAATATGTAATGTAAGGCAACCGCGCGCTGTGCGATAGAGTGGGCGGAGCTTATACGGTTCAGATCGTGGTCGGGTAAAATAGGTGAATTTCGAGTAGCGCGAAAGGCAACTGGCGCCTGCTTTAAAATTGAGAGAAAAAATGAGTATGACAAACCAGTCAGAGAAAAACGTTTCGATATCACAAAAATATGATTATAGACATACGGCGCAAATTAAACTTGGGTCAGCGCATTGAAAAAATGAAATACTTACATTTAGCTCGACTCATTAGATTTGGCTTGTTTACTTAATTATTTTACAGTTAGAACTCACCATGGAACCCACTCTTGGCTAATGCTCAACTGACATTTATCTATTAGATATTACATGAGTATGACAGATAGATATTCAGGGAAATTTTAATTTCTGCAGGAATTGATGGGAATAACAATGTTAGGTGTCA
Source organism: Athalia rosae (assembly GCF_917208135.1). Classification (NCBI taxonomy): domain Eukaryota; kingdom Metazoa; phylum Arthropoda; class Insecta; order Hymenoptera; family Athaliidae; genus Athalia; species Athalia rosae. The sequence goes on along the minus strand of NC_064029.1, from coordinate 12,476,986 downwards.
GTTGTCATTACTCAATGGAAACCACGAGAAGGTGGTGGGCATTTTCCATCGGGAAGGGATTTTGGAATGAAGGATGAAAGGTTATGAGGAACGGTTGAAGGAGGAACAAATATACACATACATGCACATATTATTATGTATATACAGTAACTACTACATACAAATATCAATATGTAAATTAAAGCGTGCAAAGCTACTGAGAATTCATGTAAATTATTTGCAAGCAAACAATATGTACAGAGCGGACAACGTGAAATTGCGCACCCAGATTTTGTGCGCAAGCGTGAATCAAAACGACAGCCGAATTCATCAGCTGCTAGCGTGTTGTACCAACAGCCTCAGATTTTAGCTATAGCTGTCAAATTGTCGATCACCAATACAGCTGAGATCGCGATATTTAAATGGGACTGAGGTATGTTGTGTCAGGTGAATAATGCGACACAAAACCAGACACAGATAAGTAGGGTGGCATAGCATCAAATAAAATTGATCAATTGAATGAGAGATTAATTAAATGTCGACAGAAATACACGCATCGAAAAGTTCAGGTTAGGTCCTTGTATTTGACAGCTGAATCTGAAAGCGGAGTGTTGTTGGACATTCTGCGAAACAAATGCCGACGGTCGCGCATGTGCAAATGGGGTGCGCAATTTCACGTTGTATATTAGAAGCAAAGCCAAGTGAGTAAGCGTGAATGAGTATGGAAAGAATCCACACACTGATTTAAAACGGTCGGTGAAACCGAAGAAAAAAATTCATAAGTTGGTTGCTCATGATATAAAAATTATAGTGAATTACAGATGAGTAATTTTTTGTAATTTGCGGTTAGGTTTTGAGCCTGCAGAGACTGGAGGTCGCTTATTGTTATGATGATCCCTACGATCTTTAGACATCCACTTGAGATTGTAGAAGATGTGAACACGAACAAACAATGCAATAATAAAGTCGAGATGCTTTTGGGAGTCCTTGTGATTGGCGTCGAAACAGTTTGCAAAACAGTGAGAAATACAGCTTCGAAGATAATGACCGAGGAACTCTTTATGACTATGCTGTTTGAACTGCACATCGAAGATTTGATACGCTGATGTAACAGCAGTGTGAAATTTATCGGATGGAGCTTTGAGATGTCCCAAGTCAGTCTCGTCATATGTGCTGTAGGCTTTCCAAAATATTAAGGTTTCACTAGTTTGTTCGAGATCCTGGTTGTCTTTAGTGAGATCCTGTAAACAGTCTGGACATTGGAATTTTTTCAAACACTTATGTGCAAGATATCCTGCAACATACCTCATGGCACATTCCTGTAGAGAACCGCCTGAAAATAAGGATAATGATTCGTCTACATGTTCTGTCAATGAGTGGGGAAGTCTATCCGAAGATGTATTGTCAACTGTTTCTGGTAATTCAATACGAATTTGGTCGTCGCAGTTAACCCAATTGTCTATGTCGAGATTTATGGCAGCATTAGATGGAGCATCGTCACAGGCTGGGAGAGTTGATGACGACTGGGATTGTTCAGATGGAAAGTTAGCAAACAACGAAGTGGCATCGTCCCGCTCACAGTTTGTGCCACTGGGCGGCTTCATTAAATTGACAGTCATTGCATACTGAAGGTTCCTACGAAATTGCATAGACGAAGGATTGTCATTGTGACCGCAACGACTTCGAAGGATTGCAAATAGATTCTCTAACGTGTCTTGATTCAAATGTGCAGTGGGTAAGTAAAGGGAGCCCTCATCGCGCATCGTCTGCCAAAGCTGAAGAATGCTCTTGACAGTCAATATGAGTCCACTAAAACAAGGTGGTGATGGTCCTGTTGAAGTCTTCCACGTCTTCAACCATGCTACAGCACTTTGTAAGAAGTTCTCAACTTGGGGCTGCTTAGAAGATAGAGCGCGCTTCAAAGGATTTGGATCATAAGAATTACGACTATTGAGGCAATCGAATAAATCATTCATATTTTTTATAAATCGAGCAGTAGCTGGACTTGCTGGATGTTTCAAATCTCCTGTAAACATGGCTGTGGTAATTGCTGCAGATACAGAACCACTGAAGACTTGTGTTGCTAAGCTAACCTTCATTCGTTGGAAGTTGTTGGGATCTATATGCCTATCCGTCAATTTTGGGGCGGCCCTACAGGGACTTTTGGCTTCGATTTCGCGTAGCTCCCGAATCGGTACCCAGGAAACTACTTCGCCATCTATAACGAAGTCTTTATTGTGAAGATTATTTCTGATACTCTTGATCAAATGAGGTACATCATAGGTGAAGAAAATTTTACGACCCATCACTGCAAAAAAAGGAGAAGCTTCTGTGACGCCCAGGTTTGCAACTGCCCTACGGTTAGTGGGTCCTTGATCACAAGTCACAGATTTTGGTAATAGTCCGGTTTGAATTACCGCAGTAATAACGTCTGTGATGAGTAAAGTCAGGTCATTTGAAGAAATGCTACCATGCAAAACTACATAAGCAATGGGCTGCTTCCATGGGTACTTCAACCCACGCAACATGAACACTAGAGCATGATTGGCCCAATCCCTAGTGCGACCTAGAGATCCAAGATCTTGATAGCCCTCTACCACGTCCGCTTTTGAGTTATACTCTAGCAAAGTTCTAATACTCATTTCGTCCCACAGTAGTATACATTCCCGTTCATATTTGGTCATTGTCAATGTCTTTTTCTGGAGTCTATCAAAAATACCCTGGTTAATTCCAGTTGTTAGCTGTAATTCATTGATCCATCGTCGTACAAGGGTCACGCACGGTAGTAAAAATTTCTTTACATCTCTTAGAAATACATAAGCTGATGGTGACTTGTAATAAAGTGACAAAGCAAATTGCTTCTCCACCTCTGTCCACTTGGATCTTTTAGTGTGCCTGAGCTGCATCTCGAAAAATAAAAGAACTTCACCCTCCAAATAGTGAGAAGCAGATTTCAAAATATCAGTTATTACAGGAGGTTTTTGTCGGTAAATCTCAGTCTGTCGTGCGCTTTTGGATTCTAATCGTCGAATTTTATTAGATTGTACTTTCAGCTTGCGAGTCAGAGTCTGGATTCGATTTTGTAGTCGTTTTTTTCTGGGCGACACTGTAAGCCTATAAGATGTTTGTGGAACCTGTATTTGAGTCTGGGAAAGGAGCTCAGGTTGACTTTCAATGACGACAGGTGACAACGGATTAAACAAGAGAGGGGCTTCGATGTTGGGGGTACCATTCAAATCTATATTTGTATCAATAGCTGGAGAATATCTAGAAGTAATGTCTAATGATGGATTTGGTTGTATCGAGGAATAATTCCCTGGGACTGCTGATAGATTTGGAAGAACAAGAGAAGGTAGTATAGCACTATTCTGACCGGAATCTCTGTCAGGCTCAAGCGAATCAAGCGTAAGTTCTATTTGTGAAGCATGCTTTGGAATAGCGGATACTTTTAATTGATTTTTGTTACTATTTACCATGAAATCCGTCTTCTTGAAGTGCTCTGAACACAATCTTTTTTCAATTAATTGTTTTGAGCTTAGCTCAAGGAAATTATCATTCCCTGAGTGCAATATCCAATCCAACTGACTGTAAGTACGAAAAGTAAATTGCCAAATGTGCTGTATTGAAATCAATTGGGTTGCGTTATTTTTTCATCCATAATCAGTTATTTTGTTATTATAATTCCTCATAAATAGAATTAATATGGCAACAATTATTTGATTTTTTATTGCAAGATATCAAGTGTTAGATCTTGTTGTCTAACGCATCGTTCAATGCCTATAGGTACCTGGAAAAATCTTTCCATTGCCTGAAATAATGTGACAGGTTGGGGAATTCAGTCGGATATTTTTAATTTTGCCAACCGAAGTCTTGGAATAGGTCAAAGAGATACAGGGGATAACCAGACGATCAAAGGAAAGTATTTTTAATGCTATCATACGCTGCCCATAAGGGTCTGAATTTGTTGCTCATTGGAAGAAATGGTAATTGTTTACTTTATCAACCCGTCCTCGCAGGAGTTGGAGGTTTTTGGGGGTTGTAGAGGAATGTGTCTTTAATTAGATGGTGGTCGGGTAGCAAAGATCATTAGGTGCATCAAGTAGCCCGGTACGTAAGCGCGTTTTTCACCTTTGATGATCTGGTTAGGGCTGGATTGTGTGTAGGCGCTTAAATAGCGGACGTCCTTAAATTATAGTTCGAAGTCGCTCGGTATTTAAGCGCCTAGACACAATCCCACCCTAACCAGGAGATCATCAAGGGTGAAATACGCGCTGGCGCACCGGGCCACTTGGCTACGGGCCGGGCACCTAATCAACGAATTCAGAGTAGGTCTGAATTCGTTGCCCTAATGGTCTTTGCTACCCTCACTCCCTGTGAGGATGTGGTGATAAAGTAAACAATTACGGAAGAAATAATGTGAAGTTCTTATAATAGATAAATTTCGAGTAAATTCTCGATTCCATTATCTCGCCAAGACCGACCCATTACTGAAAATACCGAATCTCTCACGACAGTGAATTTCCGCCAAAAAACTATTTTCAAGGAATTACGATCACACAAGAATCGACTTCAGCATTTACAAAACATGAGGCCCGTGTCAAGACTGCTAAAAAAAATGCATAACTGATGATGATAAAGGTCGCTAGGAGATTTTAGGAGGTAAAAATGAGTAGGATCGATGGAAGTGGATATCTTACATGCATTCATCTCGAGGGAAACGGTGGAAGGATAGGTCTGGTCGTTTCTTTTTGGAGTTTGTGCATCCTTTATAGGCACACAAATTCAGCGGCATGTCTGTAGGAGTGTAAGGAGAAATAGGAGTGATAGGAGAAGAAACTGATAATTTGTTGAAAATTAGTAAAAAGTACGTAGAACTTGGCAGAATCAACGCCGATTTATCCAGAACAATGTTCCCGCCAAGCGTAATAAAATTGCACACGGCCCTCTCCGCAAAACGCGATGACAAAACAATCTCGCGCTCACGTGGGTCAGTAAGACGGATATATGTGATTCCATGATTACGACAGAGAAAGAATAAGGAGGAGGCGGTGCTTATGGATGCTCTCTTTGTGTATGATATAGGAGTACGTCCGTGTGCTACACACGCTTAAAATTGCAGTGGCGACACAGAGTGGCTGGGGTAAGTACTACGCCGTATTACCCCAAGCTGTCAAGCATCACCCCAGCCAATAGAAGTACACTTCTATGTAGGTCTGAATTCGTTGTTCTCAGCCTCCCCTTGTGAGTTGCTCGATTGCTCTGATTCTGTTGTGAGTTGAAATCGCAGAACGCCGCGCGCCAGCGAGAATCGATTGTGTGCGTGCATATCATTTACAGGGACCCGTATGCGTGTAAGTGACCGACTGCAGCGCACCAAGTAGTGGGGAGGGAAAGCTCGGGCCGTCCGTGAGCCTTTGCATGGGTAGTAATCTCATGTACGCGAGACCGCTCTGCGTGTGCGTAAAATCAGGCAATTTTGGAAAACTGCGAGTTATGAGACCAGAATTGCAAATTAATTAATTCCTATCTATACTCAACGGTCCGTGAGCCTTTGCATGTGTGGGCCTTCTCATGTACGCGAGACCGCTCTGTGTGTGCGTAAAATCGGGCAATTTTTGTCAGCGCCATCTACTAGTGGGGAGGCAAATCTCTTGTATATAAGGAAAAGTACATAAGCATATCCCCACCACGTCTTCCGCACCTCTATTCCTATCTACACTCAACGTCGTTGTGAGCGCTTACAATTAGTGGAACGCACTCCTAGTGCTCCGAAGACGGTCGCCATCTGGTGTTTTGGAAAGGGGCGCCGTCTAGGCTTCAGACAATCCGCCAGAACGAGGGTAGAGAAAAACACACGCGACGATAACCGCAGGGGCCTGAGGGGGCAGAGGGGACCAGCTGGCGGCGCCAGTGACATTTGTTATAACCCGCTATACCTTGCCTATACTACTGTCATTTTCGTCTAGTTGGCGATTTCTATCAATTCCATTATTTCCATCGTTTTGAGTGTTTTCGTCAATTCCATAATTTTTATCGTTTCCGTCATTTCCATGGTTTTCTCATTTCTGTCGTTCCACAATTATTGATATATTCACTATTTCAACCGTTTTCGTCATTTCCATCGTTTTCATCATTCTTGTCTATCGACCGATCCTTGTCGTCTTTATTAATCCCATCGTTTCCGTAATTTCTATTGTTTTGACCATTCAAAACTTTTCCGTCATTTTTAATAAGTGTGCGAGTTCCATAGTTTTCAACATTTCCATCATTCCAATGAATTTCATCGTTCTTAATATATTTGTTAATCTGACGAATTCCATCGCTTTACATTTCCGACGTTTTAAAATCTTAATCGATTACGACATCTTCATCATTCTCGTAATTTTGAATCAATTTTGCAATTTTCATCGTTTCCGTCATTCTTGTCAACTATGCGATTTTCATCGTTCTTATCAATCTTTTTGTCTCCACCATTTTCGTCGTTTTCTTCATTGCTGTCAATCGCAAGATTTTCATGTTTCTCATTTTTTCCGTCAGGTTTACGATATCCATCGTTTCTATTATTTCTGTCGATTTGTTGATATCCATCATTCCATCACTTTAAATGTTTGAACATCTTCATCGGTTCCACCATCTTCATATTTTCGTCATTCCCATCAATTTTGCAATCTACATCGTTATCGTCATATCCGTCAATTTTAGGATTTCTGGCAGATGAGCCATTTTTATCGTTTTCATGATTTTCATGATTTTCATCGTTCCTATCATTTTTGTCATTCGTGGGATTTACATCGCTTCATCATTTTCAACGTTTCAACATCTTCATTGATTCGACATCTCTATCATTTTTGTCATTTTCATTTATTGTTTGATTTACATCGTGTTCGTCATTCTTGTCAACCATGCAATTCTCATCGTCCTTATTAATCTTATTGTCTCCACCATTTTCGTTGTTTCCTCCATTGCTGTCAATCGTAAGATTTTTATTTTTTGCATCATTTTCATTATTTCCATAATTTTCATCGTTTACATTATTTTTGTCAATCTGACGATATCCATTATCTCATCATTGCTAATGTTTCCACATTCCCATTGATTGACCCGTCATCATTCTCTTGTCATTTCCGTCGACTTTGCGATTTTTATTGTTTCCGGCATTCTTGTCAATTCCAAGATTTTCATCAAATTCACCAATTCCATCTGTTAAGCGCAGACGTGGATCTCTAGCTACGTCTGCGGGACTCTCTTCTTTACTGGGCCCCTCCGAGTGGTAAGAGGAAACCAGCACTGGGGATTCGTTGCTTGAATAAAATGCTAATGCATACCAGTGATTATAACCGTGGGTAGGAACCCGTGTATTAGGGATGACTATTTATTGATACGGGGAAAACCCCAAACTAAGATAATTTACACGAATTCTGTACTAAATTACTATGTTTATACGTAAGACTAATACCAGATATAATTGAGGGAGTTCAGCTATCAGGGATACGAAATAACCTGGGGGAAAAGGTAAGAATGGAAGGAAAAATAGAAAAAAAAACTGATTAATTATGAGCCAGGGGACTATGACCGTAGGAAGGAGGACCGTGACTTTAAGAGCCTACCCCCAGGAGTTGCCAAACTGCGAAGAGTCCGCCGTTGCCCCGTTCCGTTTCGGGAGATGGTGCCGGTGTGCCACAAAAACCGGGGCTAGGTCAGTTTAAACCGTTGATTTTGCCTGGTGTGGTTCCTTTCCTTCTCCTCCAGCCCGTTGGGGTATCGGTGCAGACGTCGTCAGTAGGATCTCTTCCTGGGTAGTAAGGCGCACTGCCGTCGTTCCCTCCTCGGTGTGTAGCCGCGATGGTGCACTTGTCCCCTTGAAGATTTTTTGACTGACTACCGAGGGTTTCGTTGTTCTTAACGAAACCTCGGTTTGCTGTTGATGTGGGGGTCGGTTGCCCAATTTTGATGGATTTTTGCAACCCGCTGATGTTGTATTTTCCGCCTGGCTCGCGGTGGCCGCGCGAGGAATGCGCTGACTCTGACTTTGCCCTCATTGGGACCGCCGACTGCGGGCGTCAGCGGTCCACGGAAGGTCCGATCGTATTACCCTCCCCCAGGACGCTGGTCCGGGGTACCGGTCCGTGTGTCTGATTCTGCGGACGGGCCTCGTCAGTGGGGCGCGTTTCCTCGTGCGGTCACTCTCCTATTATCTTACCGTGGGTTAACCTATGCTTAGGCTAGCTTCTAGATCTACCTTATTCTCTACTCGTTGTTCCGGGTTTGTTTTCCGTTAGGTAACCGTGAAGTCCGCTGCTAGGTTGTTGACGTACCCTTCGGGTGCTGGCAGGATGGCACGGATCGCCGGCACGGGAACCTGGTTCATCCGGATGACGGATGTCGGTGGTCTGGGTGGTGGTTGTGTCGGTCTGTTTGCTCTGCGCGTTGCCTCCGTGAGTATGCGTACCATGGCGGATCTGTCCTCCCCTTCTTTTGCGTATTGGACCATCGGCTGTACTCTCGGTGTCGAAGTCTTCGTGCATCGTCTGTAGACTAAGTACAACATAATCATTACTGCCACCGCGAGAGTTGTACCTATACCCCCGTAGGTCAACACTTGATGTTGCGCCGCCCTTTGGTGAGTCTCTAGGTCCCTGGCCTGTTGTTCCAAGTCCCTCAAGCTGAGGGCGTTCTCGCTGTTGTCCCAGCTTGTGTGCGGTGCTTCCTCCTGTGGGAGGATGGCGTTCACGAGCGGGGTCATGTGCGATGTGTGCATGGTTGGCATGATTGCGGTCAGGTTTAGCGCAGCTATCGGCTGGTAGCGGTGGAATTCGTTGGTCCTCAGTGTCCGCTGGGCCACCAGTTTCGTTGTTCCTGTTGATGCGCTACATTCCCCCTTCAGCCGTAGTGTTCCCGCTCCCCTCAATGTTTCCTTTCCTACTGCTCGTCTCTTGCAGATGATGCGGATTTCCGTGGGTTGGATAGCTGAGTAGAGCCAGCTGTCCTCGCTCCCGAGTCGTTCCCAGTATGTGTGCTCAGTGTTCATGACGCGTACGTCGCAGGAGCTCCAGTTGGCATGTACTGGGTCGGCTATCAGGGCGGTCTCGCACGTGGGTCTCTTCCCGGTGTCATGCATGGGCAGAGTCTGGGGGCAGAGGAGCTCCCCGTGGTGCGTTCGGCAGTGGTCCAGGTAGTTCTTTGTGGGTGTCATGTACCACTATCCATCGGTTGACATGGCGAGGTAGTGATTACGCGGTAGCACAAATGTGGCGATCGTTCTATTCGGGGTCACCAGCTGATTCAATGGACATGGGTGTAGCTCGTATAGGTTGTGCGCTCGCTTGTCCAGCAGTGGGATCTCTATCTGCAGGATCAGGTTTCCCTTAGTGTAACTGGGTCTTATTTCACTCACCGCGTTGAGCGTTTCGGAATGCAACTCCTGCTGCGTCAGCGGAAACTCGTACGATGTTTGTCGCCTTATCTCCTCTGCTGCAGTCAGCAGCTGCTGAGGCGATAGGATGGCGGGGTGGAGAGTGCCTTGTTTGGCAAAGATTACTGCAGTAGCCAGGATGATTATACTCATGCGGTATTCCTCGACGTTCTCTCCATTTCTGACCGCCAGCGATCTATTGCCATCTCGATCTGTTGTTTCCCGGCGTAGTGGACTGCTGCATTGAGATCCGCGGTGATCGCTACCAGTCGTTGGTTTAGCTGCTGGGTGTCGTTGTTGACCTTTATCAAATTCTGATAGATCCCGCTGAATTCCGAACGCAGGATGTGCGTCTGATTTTCCAGGATCTGCGCCATGTGACGCTGGTCTGCGTGCAGCTTGTCGATTTCCTCGTTGTAATATGCGGCGTCGTCGTCACTCAGGGTACCAAACAGGCTCTTGCTGATGCTGCCGATGAAGCCAAAAGGTGCACCACGGCGTCGCCGCTGCGGTGGCCCATCTTGCTCCCGAGGTGTATTGCGCAGCATCTCCTCGTACTTCACGGTGTCTTTGAGTTTACCCATTAGTGACGTTTCGATGTCGTCCGCCGGGCATAAGCGCTCGTGTGCGCTCATGCATAGCTCCCGCAGGTTCATGATCTGCCCAGTCACCTCCGGTCTCTGGTCCAGGAAATCCTGGATCCCCAGGTGGGTTACCAGTTTCCAGGTTGCGTGGTACCCTCGCAGGGTGCGAGTCCTCTCGAAGTAGGACCCCGGGTTCTTTTGCAGCTCGGTAATCTCGTAGTCTACGTTGTTGGGTTCGTTGTTGGGTTCGTCGTACTGACTGTTGACGATGCTGCCGAGGGTTGCGAGCAGCTCTGCGAGGTGGATGAGGCTGCTGGTTCTCATGTTACCTGGAATGTCATTATTCGTTAGTATTTGCGCCGCGTGATGCCGTCGTAGGGTGATCTTGCTGGAGGATCGGCTCTGGGTGGGATCTGACGTTAGCCCTTGGGGCCTGCATCCTTCCGTTTGAGTTTGTCCAGGTGCTTTAACTTCCTCTTCCCATTGCGGTCCGTTATGATGGCCGTGTTGAGGCCCAGAAGTTCCACAACCTCGTATGGTCCGTCGTAGTAGGGGTCCAGTTTGGTTCTGGCCTCACGTTTTGCGTAGACTTGGTCTCCGACGTTGAACGTCACGGGGTTGATTTTCCGGTCGTATCTTTCTTTTGAGCGACGCTTGGCGGCGTTAAGGTTGTTCCCGCCCTCTTTTGCCAGTTCGTCCAGCCGGGTGACCAGTTTTTCTATATACTACACCGTGGTAGAGAGGTGCTTCGCCAGTGGTAGCGATCCCGGGGTCCGTTTTGGTTTCCCGAATGCCATCTCGTGAGGGGTGAATTTAGTTCCCTCGTGTACTGCGGCGTTGTAGCAACGCATGGCGTCGGGCAGTAACGTGTCCCATTCTGCTCGGTCGTTGGTGAAGTGCCTCAGGTATTCGACTAGACCAGTGTGGCTCCTTTCCAGCGATCCGTTGGTCTGAGGGTGGTAGCCGGAGGTCATAACGTGGTTTACCCCGTTGATCCGCAGGAACTCCTTCATATTTTCGTTGTCGAAACTCCTTCCTCGGTCGCTGAGTATGATCAGCGGCACGCTGTAGGGTTTGAAATAGTTCTGATCAAGAACGCGGATGACCGTCAGTGATTTCTGGTCCGGAAGGGCCCAGGCGTGTCCTAGTTTGGTCAGCAGGTCCAGTACCGTCAAGATGTACTTGTTCCCGCTGCTAGTGGTTGGTAGTGGCCCCACGATGTCGATTCCAATTTTCTCCCACGCCTCCACCGGCGTATCGGTGATCATCATGGGCTCCCGGGTTTTTATGCGGGTTACCTTTTGCTTCTGGCAGCTTTCACAGCATCTGATGCAATCCTGGACCTCGTTCCTCATTCCCGGCCAGTGGTATCTGCGTCTGAGGCGGTGGTACGTCTTTGCTACCCCCTTGTGTCCTCCGGTGTGGTCCTCGTGCCACTGTTTGATTATTGCTGGCCGCTTGTCCGGGGGCGGCGTTTCCGTTTCCCCGGTGCAGAGATTAATCTTGTAGGATGTTCCCTGGAAGATTTCCCTGGCCATTGATTCTAACACCGAGATTGAGAGGTGATCAATTCCATCTGCCTTTGCTGCGATGCGTGCTTCGTTCATTCCGGCTATTTCCATCGCTGCTTTCAGCGTCTCTAGTCCTTCAGCGAGGCTCTCGGGTGTCATTCGGTGGTGATATCGGTCCATGCAGGCGATGGAGAAGGTAACTCCTCTCCTATGAGGTGTGATAATCGCGTGGCCTCGGCCCTGGATTGCCTCGAGAAGGTTTTCTGGCCGTATCAGGCCCATTTCTCGTAACTGCCTCCCCACCGGTGTCGTCAGTGCGCAGTCAGCAGATATGAAATGCGCGTAGTTTCCCTTCTGTAGCGTCAGCGTGTCAGTGATGACGTGCACGCTGCTCCGGGGACGTCTGTGACGTTTAGGCCGCGGTGCTATCGCGTCTTGTGCCGGGTATCGGGTTGCTTCCTCGTCGCTCGTGTCATCATATTCCGTGAGGCTCTCCACTGCTATTGTCAGTGGGTGTGGTCGAGTTTCATTGCCTTGCTTTGCCTCCTCTTCATCTGTTTCTGAGTCGGTAGATTCCACTGGTGCTGCGGAGGTAGAGTAAGGGGTAGAGCGCCCCGTGGGTGGTAGAGCCGCCCTTGGGGTCGGTAGGAATGTCACTCTTGTTCCCCCGTTCGCTCCGCCTCGTTTAGGTGTGCTGGGGCTCCGTGATGGTGGAGTTTCGGCCAGCTCGCTTGGTCCGGGCCTTGTTTCCTTCCTCGGTGTCCCCTGTAAGGTGTCCGAGAGTCCCAGGATTCGTTGTTTTGCCGCTTGCATGATAAGTGCCTCGGTTTCTCCAACTAATTTCGCCTCCTCCCGATTTAATCGCTGCTGAGTTGTCTCGGCCGTTCGTAAGACTGCGAATTGGGGGTCCTGAAGCCAGGGGTAGTCGTCTTCTGGATCCTCACCGCTACTCGTCTCTGCCTCTATGATGGTATCCCAGGTGCTGGCTGGATCAGGAAATTGCTTACCCAGCAGGTCTTGAATGACCCGGCTAGTTGCGGGATCTTTCTCCTGCAGCATCTCCTGGAATTGCTGTTGGTCCGTCGTAAGCTCGCAGGGCTCCGCTGTCGTGCAGTCCCCCTCCCTTGCGGCTGTCGTGTCGTTAGCTGAAAAGTTGGGTGTGTCGCTGTCGTCTGCGTAGTTAATGGGTACGGTTCTCCGGGCGTCCCGTACTCGACTAGCGATGGTGCTGGTTTCTATGCCCCGGGCTGTCGTAATTGGTGGCTGGTATTCCGTGTCCTTGTCCTTCCCCTTCAGGTGCAGTGGTAGGCACTGCGCGACCGGGTTCCTCGACAATGCGTCGGCGTTGGAGTTCTGAGTGCCTTTCTTGTAAACGATTCGAAAATCGTACTCCGCCAGCCTAAGCCTCCAGCGCGTCAGCCTGGATTTTGGATCTTTGACGTTGTGCAGCCACACGAGTGCCTGATGGTCGGTGTACAGGGTGAATTTCCTTCCGTAAAGGTAGGGCCTGAAATAGTTAATGGCGAAGATTACGGCAAGGCACTCCTTTTCGGAGGTGGAGTAGTTGATTTCCGGCTTCGTTAGGAGCTGGGATGCATAGCTGACTGGTCTCTCTGCTTCCTCGTCGCTCTGGCCAAGCACCGCACCGAGGGCATAGTCCGAAGGGTCGGTGGTCAGGATGAAAGGTTTCTCGAAGTCTGGGTATTTCAGGACCGGCTCTCGACAGAGTAGATCGCGGAGTTCCTCGAAACCCCTTTGCTGCGCCTTCCCCCATCCGAAGGCCGCGGTCTTTTTCAACAGAACAGTCATTGGTCTCGCCTTCTCCGCGAAGTCGGGGATGAAGCGTCGGTAATACCCAGCCAGTTCGAGGAACTGCTTGATGTTCCTCTTAGTCTTCGGGACAGGGAACGCCCTTACGGCATCCAGGTTCCGTGTGTTGGGTTGGACTCCGTCTACGCTGAGGGTGTGCCCCAGATAGGTGACCTCGGTGCGCAGAAACTTGCATTTGTCTGTCTGCAATTTTGAGCCGTGCTTACGCAATCTGGTCAGCAGTCTTCTTACTTGGTATCCGTGTTGCTGGAGGTTCGCGGAATAAACCACGATGTCGTCCAGGTAAACGAACAGCTCAGACCCTTGAAGTCCGCTAAGGACGATGTCCATTAGTCGTTGGAACGTGGCTGGTGCGTTTCTCAGCCCGAACGGCATACGGGCGTACTCGTAGTGCCCGTTGGGTGTGGAAAACGCTGTCTTCGGTTCGTCCTTCGGGTCCATGCCGATCTGGTCGAATCCGCTGGCCAGGTCGAACACTGAAAAATATTTGGCTCCACCCACTTTGTCCAATATATCGGTTATATTGGGTAGTGGGTAGCTGTCGCCAACGGTCTTCTCATTCAGTGCTCGGTAATCAATTACCATCCTCCAACGCTTGTTGCCCTTCGAGTCCGGTTTCTTTGGCACTATCCAGAGTGGTGAGTTGTAGAGCGAGGAGAAAGGCTTGATTATCCCGTTCTCCAATAGTCCTCTGACCTGCTTTTGAATCTCCCCCTGGTGCACAGGTGGGAAGCGATACTGCCGGGTATGTATTGGAGCGTCATCTGTAGTAGGAATTTGATGCGCCAGCGTGTTTGTCTTTCCCAACCTGTCCCCAGGTAGGTGGAAACAATCCTGGAACTCGTTCAGCACCTGGACTACGTGTTGACGTTCCTCCGCGTTGAGATGGTCCATTCTGAGTCCCTCGATGATACGGGTGACCCGTTCCTTCCCAGAATCGTCAGGATCTGCCTCTTTCTCGGTGCTAATGCTCTCCATAGTCAGGTCGTACAGCTCCAGTTCTTGTGGTGCGATGGTTATTTCCACAGCCTCCTCCCCGGTATTTGTCGCCATGGTGTAGCACGTACCGTCATGATTGCTGACAGCTGCCTCGCCGATGAAAACTCTTGGACGTCCTGTGATACGCGGCAGGTAGCCCTCTCGGATGCCACCATTTTTCACAGGGATCGGAATTTGCGTTCGGCTTCTCGCTTCAAGTCGCAGCGTGGCCTTGCGGTACTCCTTTCCTACTTGGTCGATTTCCCGCCTGTTGCTGAACGGGATCGGCTTGATGGGTGCCTCGCAGGATACGATGGTCTCATGGTGGAATGAAATTTCCGCCTGGTGTTCCAAGCAGAATGGCGCTTCCAGCAGTCCGTTGCCGTCGATACATTCAGTGTCATAAACGTAAAATAGGCTTGTCTTACCCAGCGTTGTTATGGTAGTCGTGCCCAACGTATACAGGGGATCCCGCGTTATTCCCAGGATTTTCTCCACTGTTTCGTTGATCACGGGGGCCCTTTCTCCCAGTGCGTTGATGTTGACCAGGTTGACCCCCGCACCAGTATCTACGGTGAATTCTCCTTTACCTTGCTCCAGCTCCGGCGCCCTGACGATGATTCTGGGGGCGGGGGCCTGCGCAATATGGTACTGGGCGCGAAGCTCGTCTGGTCCTCCCCTGTCTGCTGGTCCCTGAAGTGGACGCTTCTCTTCGGTCGATCGGGGTCGGTGTCGTGTCTGCCGCCCTCGTAGTTCAAAGACCCGGTAGCGGAGGCAGATGGGCTGGCTGATCGTTCTCGTGTCGGGGGATCCGGCGCTGAAGTGTCTGCTGCGCATCCCTCTGTTTGCGGGCCAGGGTTTGGCAGGATTCTATAGCATGCCCCGAGCGCTGGCAGTAAATGCAGTACGGCGATCGTTCCCCGGAGTTGTTGCGCTCTCGGAAAGGTGATCTCGAACTCCCTGCACCCAGTGCCTTCAATCCAGCGTTCAGGACCTTGGCCGAAACTGTCGGACTGAAATCGTGACGTCTGGATGGCCTTAATCGTTCCTCACTGGTTCTTGTGCTCGTGCCGTCCGTGGTCGTCATGACGATGTTGTCCCGTCGTCCCGGGTACCGGCTCTGGTGTCCACCCCGTGCATCGTACAGGGGTCTTCGTAGAGGGCTATAATCGTACCTACGCCGTTCGTCGTTGTTGGCGGAATACCTGGGGGGCGAATCGCTCCGATCGGTGTCCCGGTAATAGCCCATGGGCTGTCTCCGGTTCCTGCGTGCACGATCTTCCTCTGTCACCAAGTCATATGCTTCCTCCAAAGTTTTCGGTAGTCTGGGGGCGACGGTATAGCATATCCGGTCAGGGAGCCCGCGAATGAAGTTTTCCAGGGCAGTCTTCTCCATTTGCGCAATGTTTTCCTCCCCATTCCGATAGGTACTGCGAATCGCAGCTCTCGCCCTGTGGACCAGATTTGCCGTCCGTCTGATATAGCTTGCCAAGCTCTCCTTTTCCTGTATCTGTAGCTGTCCCAATTCCGCGAGGAAGGATGCAGGATCCCACCCCGGGGCGTAACGTTTCTTCAGATGGTTCAGCAGCCCCTCGATTCTGGTAAACGTCTTTCCGTCTACGCTGATTCGGGCTGCCCCAGTTAACCTGGTGAGAACAAACTTGACGTACTCCTTCTCCGCTCCGTCTTTGAACAGCGTGAGACCGTCACTAACCCTTCGCAGGAAATCCCCAAGTGGTGGATTTTCCCCGTCGAACTCGGGAATCCTATCCATTGACTTAAAAGGGGCATCTCGGCTTCTGCAGCTTCTTGTATATTCGATGAGCGTTTCCAACAGGCTATCCGTGTTGGCCATGCTGCAGCTGGCACCCCTGGGGGTTGGTATCGAGATGGCGAGACTCCGGGAAGGGGAGGGGAGAAGCAGGTGGAAGGCTATGGGTCAGCTGACGTGTTCCACTAGGGATAGAATGTCCGCGTCAGCAGTCTCGCGGCAGCAAAGTTGCCCGTTTGCTACTAACGTTACGAAGTGGCGCTTGGAAGGTCGTTGCTCAATCGTACCGCCGGATCGGGATCTCTAGCTACGTCTGCGGCACTGTCTTCTTTACTGGGCCCTCCGAGCGGTAAGAGGAAACCAGCACTGGGGATTCGTTGCTTGAATAAAATGCTGATGCATACCAGTGATTATAACCGTGGATAGGAACCCGTGTATCAAGGATGACTATTTATTAATACGGGGAAAACCCCAAACTAAGATAATTTACACGAATTCTATACGAAATTGCTATGTTTATACGTGAGACTCATACCAGATATAATCGAGAGAGATTAACTATCAAAAATACAAAATAACGTGGGGAAGAAGTAAGAATGGAAGGAAAAATAGAAAACTGATGGATTATGAGCCAGGGGACTATGACCGTAGGAAAAAGGACCGTGACTTTGAGAGCCTACGCCCAGGAGTTGCCAAGCTGCGAAGAGTCCGCCGTTGCCCTGTTCCGTTTCGGGAGATGGTGCCCAGTGTGCCACAAAAACCCAAGCTAGGTCAGTTTGAACCGTTGATTGTGCCTGGTGTGGTTCCTTTCCTTCTCCTCCAGCCCGTTGGGGTGTCGGTGCAGACGTCGTCAGTAGGATCTCTTCCTGAGTAGTGAGGCGCACTGCCGTCATTCCCTCCCCGGTGTGTAGCCGCGATGGTGCACTTGTCCCCTTGAAGATTTTGACTGCCTACCGAGGGTTCCGTTGTTCTTAACGAAACCTGGGTTTGCTGTTGATGTGGGGGGTCGGTTGCCCAATTTTGGTGGATTTTTGCAACCCGCTGATGTATTTTCCGCCTGGCTCGCGGTGGCCGCGCAAGTAATGCGCTGACTCTGACTTTGCCCTCATTGTGACCGCCGACTGCGGGCGTCAGCGGTCCACGGAAAGTCCGATCGTAACACATCGATTCCACGATTTTCATTGTCTCCGTAATTTTCGGTTATTTCACTATCTTTATTTTTCTTGTCATTCTCATTCGTTGAACCATTACCGTTAGTTCTACGATCCCCACCAATTTCACCTTACCGGTCAAATTCGAAGTTCCATTTGTTTTTGTGATTTTCGTCGATTTCATCATTTTTGTCAATTTTTCGATTTTTGTAGTTCCCGTAATTTCCGGCTTTTTTACAATTTCCGTTAATTCTGCGATTTTCATCGTTATCGTGATTCAGCTTAGTTTTGCAATTTTCATCATACCCACGAACTTTGGTAACGGCCTGATTTTTATCGTGTTCATCATTCTTGTCGATTTCATCATCTTTGTCGATGCCGAGATTCTATCAATTCCGCGATTTTCATGGTCCCCGTCATTTTCGTTCATTTCACTTCTTCTATCTCCTTTGTCATCACCATTTTTCGAACGAATCCCATCAGTTCCACGATCTTCATAAATTTGACTTTTTCCGTCAAATTTGCAGTTCCCATTGTTTTTGGTATTTTCGTCGATTTCTTCATATCTGTAATTCAAACGATTTCTATATTTCGCGTTATTTCCGGCTATTTCACAATTTTTGGTTATATTGCGATCCCCATCGTCATTCACAGTTTCACGATCTCCACTCATTTCACTATTTTTGTCGATTTCGCAGTTGTGATTGTTTTCGTCATTCTCGTCGATTTCATCATCTTTGTTAATCAAATTTCGCGATTATCAAGGTCTCTGTCATTTTTGATTTTTCCACTTCATTCATTTTTCTTGTCATTCTCATTTATTGAACCGTTTTCGTCAGTTTCACGTTCTTTACAAATTTGACTATTTCCGTCTAATTTGCAGTTCTCATCGTTTTATAATATTCTTGTTGATTTTATCGATTCTGTCATTCGAACGATTTCTATATTCCTCGTCATTTCTGGCCATTCCACAATCTCCGTTAATTTTGCGATCCCTATCGTTATCAATATTTAGCTGAGTTTTACAATTTTCATCAATCTCACGATTTTTCGTAATTGCGCGATTTTCATCGTGTTCGTCATTCTTGTCGATTTTATTATCTTCGTCGATGCCGAAAATTCATCAGTTTTGCGATTTTCATGGTATCTGTCATTCCCGTTCAGTTCACTATTTCTATCACTTCTGTCGTTCCTTTCCATCAAACCATTTCCGTCGGTGTCACGATCTTCAATAATTCAACTATATTCGTCAAATTCGCAGTTCTCATCGTTTTCGTCATTTTCGTCCAATTCATATTTCCGTCAATCAGACGATTTTCATCGTTCTCGGATTCTCCGGCCAATATACGATCCTTGTCGAATTTGCGATTTTCATCAATATCGTTATTCTGCTTAGTTTAACAATTCTCATCAATCTCACAATTTCTGCTTATTGCCTGACTCCTATCTTGTCCGTCATTTTTGTCGATTTCATCATCGTTGTCGTTGCCGAGAATTCATCAATTCTGCGATTTTCATGGTCCCCGTCATTTCTGTTTCTTCACAATTCTCATGTTTCTTGTTTTTCTCATTTAATTGACCGTTTTCGTAAGTTTCACGATCTTCACCTATCTCACTATTTTCATCGATTTCGCAGTCGTGATTGTTTTTGTCATTTTCAGCGATTTCATCATCTTTGTCGTTGCCGAGAAATCATCAATTCCGCGATTTTTATGGTCTCTGGCACCTCCGGTTATTCTACTATTTTCATTTTTTTTGTCACTTTCAATTATTGAACCGTTTCCGTCAGTTCCACGATCTCCACCAATATCAGTTTCTTCGTTAAATTTGCGGTTCTCATTGTTTCGCATATTTTCGTCGATTTCCTCATTTCTGTCTTACGAACGATTTCTATATTTCCTGGTATTCCTGGCTATTTCACAATTTTTGTTAATTTTGCGTTCCCAATCGATATCGTTATTTTGCTAAGTTCCACGATTTTCATCAATCTCACGTTTTTTGGTAATTGCGCGATTTTCATCGTGTTCGTCATTTTTGTCGATTTTATCATCTTTGTCGATGCCGAGACTCATCAATCCCGCGATTTTTATGGTCTTCGTCATTTCCGGTTATTTCACTTTTTTCACTTCTCTTGTCAATTTCATTCCGTGTATCATTTCCGTCAGTTTCACGATTCCCCTCGGGTCGCCACACTCCTGAAGGGCGAAGAGCGGGGGGTCACCAAGCTCCGGAAGGGGCAAGGGGACTCTGAACCCTGAGCTTCGCAGGGAGGGCGGGGACGGCTGAGCGCCAACCGAGCGCGTCTCTGGGTGGCGGAGAGAAGAACGGCCAGGCTAGAAGCAGGGATGCGTGGTCTCGAAAACCAGGGTGTCGAAAGGCAACTGGAACGCGGAACAGCAGAACTGTGGATGACCTGGTCAGTCGGTGGCTATAGGAAACCTGACTGGAGTAAAAACCAGCCAATGGGGGACCAAGGCCCCGGCCGCGATTCGACTCCCCAAGCCAAGGTGGGAGCTATCGTGCCGAGGGCTGAATAGCACTGGGGCACAGTGTCGCGAACGATGCTCTTGGGGTACCAGGCGCCCCCCCATTGTATCTAGCCTGACCCCTGCAACGCAGGCTCTGCAGAGGCGGACCACCCCTTTCTGCTTACTCGTGGGATCAGATATGGAACCAGCAAGTATAACCAAAACTAATAGCTCCAGCAGCGATAGTCTGTTCGCAGATACGGTGTCAGAGCTACCAAGGACCGAAGAGGCTGCCACACAGGGGGACTCGAGGACCTTGGAGAAAGAAACCGCTGGCGTGGTGGGGAAAATCGAGGCACTAGCCTCGAGGGCCCGCACCTGCCTAACGGTTTCGGAGCAGCAGGGTGCAGCGGAGGGCTCGACCTTGGTTGGCACCGCCGCGAGTACTCAGATGAACAGGGATAAGCTCAAAAACAGATCTAGGGCGGCGAAAAAGAGGGTGCGCAGGGCCAGGCTGGCTGCCGTGACCTCTTCGGACGTCACCCAGTCTGCGAGTACGGCAACATCCCTACCAGCGCACTCCGCCAAGGGAGGCTCAGCAAGTGGGCAACCTGAATGCGAAGTGTGACAAAACAAGAGGCCAAGGCCTCTTGACAGCACTCCGCCTGAGGCCTACTCGGCCCCCAAGAGGGGCAGGGAAGTCCTCAAGCCGAAGAGCTATGCGGAGGCAGCCAAGGGCGGAAGAAAGGTGGCGATTACACCCTCGGACTACCCTGCTGCCACCCTGAGCTCAGAAGAAGCCGACTTGGTGGTGCAGGTGCTCTGCGGGGCGATGGACTCCATCCCGGAAGGGGAGGAGATTCCTCGCTTCGACGAGTACCGGTGCGACCAAGGGGTGCTTTGGATTTCCGGCTCCAACGAAGGCGCCGTTGAATGGCTCAGGCGAGTGGTGCCTACAATAAAGCCCTGGGAGGTTGCCTTACTCCAGCTTCTGGAGAGGAGACAACTCCCAAGGCTAAGCAAGATGACGACGGTCATACCCGGTTTGGCGGATAAGACTGAAGTCATGCTGACCAGGCTGAAGCGCCTCAACACTTGTCTTCAGACTCACCTCTGGCGGGTCTGGGACAGGAAGAAAGGACCAAAATCCGTCCTTCTGGTGCTGGGCGTAGACGCAAAGTCCAGGGACTGGTTGAGGGTGGCTGGCCTCATGGTCCACTCTGGACTCGAAAGGGTGACCTTCAAGGGAACCTGACCGAGTACCGGCGAGGGACAGGTGGTCTCAGCGCCCACTGGCCAGGGTGTTGCGGTGGCCGGGCCAAACAGACCAGGGGACCGGGTCCGCCGACATCGGCAGCTAAGGACATCGGCAGCTAAGGACTCCGGGGGCGAAGCCACCTCCGCCGCAAAAGCAAGTAGCGGGAAAGGGAAGGACCTCAAAAGCTCGTGGACTTAGGTCACTAGACCAGGGCACACGAGCCGAGGGGTACCACCCTACAAAAAAGTAGAAGGGGGATCGAGCAGGCCTAGGGGGCGCCTGACTAGGGCCTGCGAGAAAGGCAGGGCAGGGCTGGCTGACGTGGCAGCGGGGGTCCGAAAGACTCTTGTTGTCGCTGCAGTGGGCTCTACAGACACAGCATCCAGGGCAACACCTGACGCAAGGGCCCAGGGCACCGGGGGGGGGGAGGGGGGGGGGGGCAGGCGAGGCTCTGTAAACAGGAACTAGCTTTCTCCCGCACCCACAGCGAAAGTACATCTGAATGTCAGGCAGTCCTATGACCACAGGCAGGATTAACTTCGCGCAGATTAACTTGCAACACTGCAAAGCGGCCTCAGCTGTACATAGCAGGAACCTTGCAGTGGAGCACACAGACATATCACTCATACAAGAACCATAGGTATACAAGGGGCTTGTAAGGGGGTTGGAATCAAGGAACGGAGCAATTTTGTGCAGAATAGGGGGGCCAGACGATCCGGGCCCCAGGGCGGCTATTAATATGATTAGTAGACACCAGGCACTTAAATTGAACCAGTTCTGCAACAGAGACCTGTTGGCAGCATGAGTAGGACTAAAGCTTGCCCTGGGAGGGACCACCGACATGGTGGTGGCATCAGCATACCAGCCCTATGACTCGAAGGATCCACCACCTACAAAGGAACTCAAGGCGCTGGTAAGGTACTGTACAAGCAAAGGGCTTAAACTGCTGGTAGGGTGCGACGCGAATTCGCACCACACGGTATGGGGCAGCTCTGATACGAACAGAAGGGGAGTAGCTCTTCCGGGGTACCTCACCCTGGAGCGGCGGAAAATTCTCAACAGGGGATCGAAGCCCACATTCATCAACTTCCTTAGGAGGGAGGTGATTGACCTAACTCTGTGCATCAGTAAGGTGGTACACATGACCAAAAACGGGAAGGTAAGGAAAGAAGACATTCTTTCTGACCATAGACGAATCTCCTTCTACCTAGACGGGGACGCGGCATGGGAACCGACGGTAATGTACAGGAACCCCAGGGCAACCGACTGGACCTCCTACAGGGAGGAGCTAGCAAAGGGACTCAGGGGCCCCTGCTGCAAACTAAAAACGATAGGCATGGTTGAGGGCGCAGTAGGTACCCTGCAGACCGTCATTAACCAGGCTTTCGAAGCAGCGTGCCCAGCAAGGCAGCGGAAATGCAGCAAAAAGGTGACCTGGTGAAATAAGAAGCTGGGCCAACTAAGGACCAGATCCCGAGAACGACTTAACAGGGCCCTGAAGACAGGTACAGACTCGAAATGCGAAGCTTACAAAGCTACTCAGAAGACGTACAAGAAAAAAATTGAAAAGTCGAAGGAGGAGGGCTGGAGGGATTTCTGCAGCAAGACCGAGAACCTGTCACTGGTAGCTAGGCTTCGCAAGGTATTCACCTCCGGCCCGCTAATCAATCTGGACGGGCTAACTCTGCCAAATGGCAGAACAGCCGAAAACCAGACAGAAATCCTAACCCACATGCTGGAAACCCACTTCCCCGGGTCGTTGCCGGCCGGCGGGGGACTGCCCATAAGGGTGGGCCCAACCCGTGCCGGGCGCGGAATGATGGACTGGAAAACAGCTGCAGAGATTGTGACACCAGACAGAACCAAATGGGCGATTGATACCTTTGATAAGTTCAAAAGCCCAGGAGCTGACGGGATCTTTCCTGCAATCTTGCAGTAGGGCGGGAAGAACCTAGCCATCAGGCTGAGCATCATCTTTAGGTCCTGTCTGGCAATGAGATACGTCCCCATGGCGTGGCGGGACGTCAAGGTAGTCTTCATCCCCAAGCCGGGAAAGGGACACTACGACGTGGCCAAGTCCTGGAGACCAATCAGCCTAACGTCTGTCCTACTCAAAACGCTGGAGAGGCTGGTGGACAGATACGTAAGAAACGGGGCATTGGGAGAAAGACCAATCGCACACACACAGCACGCGTATCAAGCAGGCAAATCCACGGAGACGGCTCTTCACTCCCTCATAAGGGAATTGGAGGGGCCACTCTCCCAGAAAGGGGCTGCAGCTTTATGCGTGTTCATGGACGTGGAGGGAGCTCTCGATAACACATCCTCCAACGCTATATGTGAATCAGCATCCAGGTTCAAAATCAACAGCATGGTTGTTGAGTGGTTCAGGAACATGCTGCAGACAAGGACGGTCACTACCAGTCTCGGTGGGAACGAGGTGAGAGCTCAGGTCGACAGGGGCTGCTCGCAGGGGGGAGTACTCTCTCCACTCCTGTGGACCCTGGTCGTGGACGGGCTTCTGACGGGGCTCAGCGAGATCGGAGTGACGGCAGTCGGCTACGCTGACGATATAGCTCTGGTCGTCACAGGCGATCACCCACAACGTATGACGCATAGGATGCAAAAAGCACTCGACCTCGTACAAGATTGGTGCACATCGCAGTCGCTCAGGATCAACCCGGGCAAGACCGAGATGGTACTGTTTACGAAGAAACGACGTTTTGACCTAGGACCGATCAGGATCTTCGGAGCGGAACTGACTTGTTCCACGGAGGTACTTTATTTAGGGGTGACCCTGGATAGCGAACTGACATGGAAGGCTCACGTCCTGAAACAGGCCAAGAAGGCCATAGCTACATTCTGGGCCTGCAAAAGGATGATAGGCCAGACATGGGGGCTGAGGCCGAGAACGGTGAACTGGATTTACACGGCAATCTTACTTCCACAGATCACATACGCTGCCGTGATATGATGGCCTGCTACAGGCAGAGCCAACAACCGTAAGGCTTTAGAAAGGGTCTACAGACTAGCGACCTTGGGGATAACGTGTGCATTGAGAACCACCTCAACACTCGCCATGGGGGCTCTTGTTCACCTGACGTCTCCACACATAGCGGTGGAGACGGAGGCATGGAGGGCGGCCATTCGACTCAGATTCTCTAGGTTATGAAGAGGCTCGGGCAGGAGGCACACGTCTATACTCCGACTGATGGAGGAGTTGGTGGGACCCCTCTCCAGGGGGAGGCGACAGATGCCCCAATCTCTACCAATTTGAAGGGCCCTACGAGGTACAGATCAAACAAGACATATCCTGGAAGAAGGTTAAACTTGCGCTCCTTCGCACTAAAGGGCTCGTCTGGTTCACAGACGGTTCAAAGAAAAGAGAAGGAGCGGTAATGGGAATCTGGTCCGGAGGACCCAGGCTAAGCATGTCGCTGGCACCAGGGAACACCGCTACAGTATTTCAGGCAGAGGTGTTCGCTATACTCTTCTGCGTCAGGTGAATCCTGACGCTGGGATACAGGGGCAAACACATCTACATCTGCAGTGACAGCAGAACAGCGCTTAGATCGATAGACGCATGCGTGGTGAGATCTAAGCTAGTGCAGGAATGCACAGCTCTGCTGAGGCAACCAGCGCAATCAAACCGCGTAAAACTGCTCTGGGTGCCGGCGCACAAAGGCATCAAGGGTAACATCGAAGCAGACCGACTAGCTAAGAGGGAAGCTTCACGACATGGCCCGGACAGGGGCTGCCAAATCGGGGTCCCTACGAAACATTTCAAAAAACTTGTTGGAATAGGAGTAATTTCTATGCTACTAGATATAGTACAGACTACGGACGATAGACGGACAAGAGAAAGAAAGCGTCCAAGATGGCTTGAGAGAGAGCCGGATCACACGTTGGGATAATCCACCGATAACATTGTAATCATCTACTATGTTAAGATAAATAAGACGGATAAATAATCCAAGTTTCACAATAAAGTAATTTGTAATATTATTTCAATCATAAATCTCCACATTTCTCAACATGGTAGCAGAGCGTTGGTTCAACAGTTTTATGGTTAGAAAGTTTTGAGGAAAAGTGACCACGTGTAGCGGTTAGTGAAGTTATCGGTGTTGATGAGCCTAGAAGAGCGGAAAATAAATCCCGAAAAGTTAACAAAGTTATTAATAAAGCAGATTAAGAAAATCTGGATTTTCAAGAAAATAATTTTTGAGATTAAAAGTGAAAATACAAGAAGTATTAAGATGTCCAAAAGTAAGGAAATAAAAATCCATAGTTTTGATGCACGTGATTATAATATATGGAAGAAAAGAATATTATTATATTTGAAATGGAAAAAGTGTGATGAACCGGCTACATGTGAGAAATTAGATACAGATACACAATCCGATTGGGATGAAGAAAATCTAAAAGCAATGAACTCCATCTACTGTAGTATTACAAATGAACAATTGGAATTTATTGTCGACGAAGAAAGTGCTTTAAAAATATTACAAAAATTCGATCAAATGTATTTAAAAGAGTCGACTGCATTACAGATTTGTATAAGAAATAAAATAGATAGAATGAAACTAAAAGATTATGAAGAATCAAGTACATTTTTCTCAGAATTCGAAAAAATAATAAATGATTCAAAGAGTGCTGGTGCAAGAGTCACAGAAAGAGAAAAACTCGACTATATGTTGAAGACGCTACCGGATTCACTGAGCTATGTTGGTGATTTAATTGATTCAATGCAAGAAAGTGATCGCACTTGTGAATTTTTGAAAAGTAAAATAAAAATGTGGGAAACACGAAGCCCGAATGAAAGTGGCAATAAAAAGTCGAGTGTATTCAAAGTCGAGAAGAAGGTCATGCAGTGTTTTGGCTGTGGAATGAAAGGCCATGTGAAGACAAATTGTCAAAATAAATGGCAAGATGGAGCCAACGGCGGAGCACCGTGGCAAGGAGGTGCACGCCAGCAACAAGAGCAACAACAACGACCCTGGGCGCAACAATATAGGGGTCGCGGAGGACGAGGCTACAGTCAACGGGGCTACAGTCAAAGAGGATACAGTCAACGAGGCTACAATCAACGAGGATACGGTCAAGGAAGAGGCAGAGGTTGGCAGCCACGTGCCGACGAACATGAAGCGAGGTATTCGTGCGCTGAAGATTATAATAATTATGATTCGGGATTATTCTTAACTCAGGTAAAACGCAAAAATGATGATAAAAGCGGAACCGTAGTTTACAATTGTGATAGAGATAGAGATGGAATCGAATGGATTTTAGATAGCGGTTGCACAGATCATATAATTAATGATGATTCGTATTACTCGGAAAGCGTAATGTTGAAAAAGCCTATTAACGTCAAAGTTGGGGACGGTAGAATTTTAGAAGGCACTAAATTGGGAACAGTCATAACTTATTTTATGGTAAATAATCGCAAAATGAAAATCACAATAACAAAGGTAATTTACGTGAAAGAGATGGATAAAAATATAATTAGTTCTGGCAAAGTAACGGATGATAACAAAAATAAAATAGTTCAGATGGGAAGATTGGCAAAGATTTGCAACAATAAAAACAATCTGATGGGAATTGCTGTTAAAGAAAATGGATTGTATAAAATAAAGAGCTATAATGAAAGAGTAGATAATGTTGTAAATAATATAGAAAAAATGTCAACAAAGGAAAAATTTCATAGAATATTAGGTCACGTAAATTTCAACTATTTAAACACAATGTGCAAAGAAAAAGCAGTAGATGGAATGCCAGGAAATTTCGAGCAAATATTATTAAAGTGTGGGACATGTATACAAAACAAAATGCACAATTTGCCCTTCCAGAATGAAAGAAGTAAATCAAATGAAATTTTAGAATTAGTGCATACAGATTTAAATGGGCCGCACAAGAATACAGGTTTTGAAGGATCTAAATATTTCTTGACTTTTATAGATGACTTCAGTAAATGCGCTTTAATATACACGATAAAAACAAAAGATGAAGTATTAAATTGTTTATTGGATTATATAAATAAAGTAGAGAATTTAACTGGCAAGAGAATTGAAAGACTGAGGTGCGATAATGGAAAAGAATATATAAACAAAAATATGTTTAAATTATGTAGCGAAAAAGGTATTGTAATAGAACCATGTCCACCATATGTACACGAGCTAAACGGAACAGCGGAGCGCTATAATAGAACAATAATGAACGCGGCGAGATGTTTACTTTCCGATTCGAAATTAAATATTAAATATTGGCCAGAAATTGTAAAAGCCGCAGCGTATTTAAAAAACAGAACTATAACAAATACGACCGAAAATAAAACTCCGTTTGAAATATTTTTTGGAAAAAAGCCTAACATTAGTAATTTAAAATTATACGGGAGTAAAGTATTTGTTAGAGTTCCTGAAGTAAAAAGACAGTCTAAATGGGATAGAAAAGCTGACATAGGCATACTCGTAGGATATAAATGCGTTGGATACAGAATTTTAGTGAATAATAAAATTATAGTCGCAAGACATGTAGAGTTTGTAGATGAAAATGAAAATTTAGTTGAATTTGAAGGTGATGATGAAAGTGATAATGAATCTGTGAATAATTCTGATGGAAACTCTGTATCAAACGAAGTAATTGAAAATGAAGTAAATGACGAAAGAAACAAAGGAAAAAATAAAAGAATTAGAAATTCAAGTAACAGATCAGACAGAAGTATAGATGATCAAGAAACTGTATTGCGAAGGTCAGAACGGGAAAGAAAACAACCCGAAAGATATGGCCAATCTGACTCGCACTATGTATATGTGAACATTGTGAGCGCGGATAGCCCGAAAACATATGAAGAAGCTTTACAAGGAAATGATTGTGATTTATGGAAAGAGGCTATGAATAAGGAAATATAATGTTTATATAAAAATAAAACTTGGCGGTTAGTAGAAAAGCCGAAAGATAAAAAAATCTTAGATTTAAAATGGGTATTTACAAATAAATCTGATAATCATAAAAAAGCGAGATTAGTTGTTCGAGGTTTTCAACAAAGAGAAGTACTGGAAGACTTGTATTCCCCAGTAGCTAAAATTCAAACATTAAAGTTACTGTTATCATATTGTTGCCAAAATGGTTTAATGATTATACAGATGGATGTTGAAACAGCATTCTTGAATGGAAATATAAAATCAGAAGTATTTGTAGAACAACCTTTAGGTTACCATGACAAAACCGATAGAGTATGTAAATTACAAAAAGCATTGTATGGACTGCGAGAAAGCCCGAGAGCTTGGTACGAATGTTTCGACGATTATATACAAAAATTAGGATTTCAAAGAAGTGTAAGTGATTATTGCTTGTATACAAAATGTGAGAACAGCGAAACAATTTATCTGATTTTACACGTAGATGATTCATCAATTTGCGGAAAAACAATGCCAAAAATTAATGAAATTAAGAACAAACTGTCATATAAATTTTCAATGAAAGACTAAGGCGAAGTAAAGACTTACTTAGGAGTAAATATTAACTATGATTATAAAAATTGTAAGATGACTATAGACCAAAGTGATTATATCGAGTCATTAGGAAGACAGTATAGTATTGAAAATAGTAAATTATTTGATACTCCGATGGAAGAAAATTTAAGTCTTGAATCCGCACAAACAGCATCAAATGATATAAAATATAGAAATCTCATAGGTGCATTATTATATATAAGTACTGGAACAAGAATTGATATTAGTTATAGTGTAAACTACTTAAGTAGATTCCAAAATAATTACAATGAGACACATTACAAATATGCGTTGAGAGTTTTAAAATATTTGTATTTGACTAAAGAATTAAAGTTAACTTATAAAAAGAATGTAAATGCAGAAGTCATGGACTGTTTTGTTGATGCTGATTGGGCAGGAGATAAATCCGATAGGAAATCTACGACAGGATATATTATAAGATTATTTGGGAATGTAATATACTGGAAAGTCCGAAAACAGGGCAGTGTGACAAAATCGTCAACAGCCGCTGAGTATGTAGCTTTATCAGAAGCAGTAAGCGAAATTAAAGGTGTTAGAAATTTGTCAAAAGACTTTAATATAAATTTAGAAAATCCGATAAAAATATATGAGGATAATTCAGGAGCCATAGCAATAGCAAAGTTTGGAAACATGACGAAAAACTCGAAGTACATTGAAGTACATTATCATTTTGTAAATGAATGCTACGAAAAGAAAGAAATTGAAATTGTAAAAGTAGACTCCGAAAACAATATTGCAGATATTTTAACAAAGGCTCTGGGAAGAAATAAATTTGAAAAATTCCGAATGCTTCTGAAAATTGTTTGAAGTTTAAGTAGCATAAAAATTAAGGAGGTGTGTTGGAATAGGAGTAATTTCTATGCTACTAGATATAGTACAGACTAGGGACGATAGACGGACAAGAGAAAGAAAGCGTCCAAGATGGCTTGAAAGAGAGCCGGATCACACGTTGGGATAAACATTGTAATCATTAACTATGTTAAGATAAATAAGACGGATAAATAATCCAAGTGTTACAATAAAGTAAATTGTAATATTATTTCAACCATGAATCTCCACATTTCTCAACAAAACTAGCAAAGAGGATTGCAAGGGATAAGTTCGCAGAGCTTTGGGGCGATGCACCGGGCATGCTACACACAAGGAGCCTGTTCAAAGGACCCTCGAACGGGCTCGGTGAGGAGCTGATCAAACTAAGCAGAACCGAACTGAGAAGCGTACCAGGGCTTATCACGGGCCACTGGTACACAGGCAAACACCTCGTCCACCTTGAACTCAGGGAAGAGGCGAGCTGTCTCAGGTGTGGCGAAGAAGCGGAAACACCACATCACCTCTTAGTGCGGTGTAGGGATCTAGTGGGCCCCTGTACGGAGGCCTTCGGACCTAACTTCACCGGCGAAGTGGGTATCGAGGTAATAGGGGGTGGTAGGCTCCTGCTCTTTGCCAGGGCTGCCAACGTAACTACCTTCCTCATAGTGTAGGTTGCCCGGAAGGGCTCGGGCACAATAGTCCTCGAGGACTGAGCTCCCGGATATATCCAAATAATACAATACAATTTCCGTGATTTCCGGTCATTTCAATATTTTTGTTATTTTGCGATCTCCATCGTTATCGTTATTTTAGTTAGTTTCGCAATTTCCATCCATTTTACGATTTTTAGTAATTGCGCGATTTTCATCGTGTTCGTCATTTGGTCGATTTCATCATCTTTGTCGATGCCGAGAATTCATCAATTTCGCGATTTTCATGGTCTCCGTCATTTCCGGTCATTTGACTTTTTTCATTTTTTTCGTCATTCTCATTCGTTGTACCATTTCCGTTAGTTTCACGATCCCCACCAATTTTACTTTTTCCGTCGGAATCATGTTTCTCATTGTTTTTGTAATTTTCGTCGATTTCATCATTTTCGTCAATTTTATGATTGTTCTAGTCCCTGTCATTTTCGGCTATTCTGAAATTTTCGTTGATTTTGCGATCCCTATCGTTATTAATATTGAGCTAAGTTGAACAATTTTCATCAAACCTATGATTTTCGGTGATTTTTCGATTTTTATCGTTTTTGTCATTCTTGTCGATTTTATCATCGCTGTAAATGCCGAGAATCTATCGAAGTCCGCAATCATCAAGGTCTCCGTCTTTTCCGCTTATTTAAATTCCTTCATTTTATTTTTCATTTTTATGCATTGAACCATTACCGTCAGTTTCACGATCCCTATCAAGTTTACTCTTCCCGTCAAATTGGCAGTTCTCATTGTTTTCAAAATTTTCGTCGATTTCATCATTTTCGTGATTCGAACGATTTTTATATTTCCCGTCATTTCCGGCTATTCTACAATTTCCGTTGTTTTTGCGATCCCTATCGTTATCAATATTGAGCTAAGTTTTACAATTTCCATCAAACCCACGATTTTCTGTGATTTCGCGATTTTCATCGTTCGTGTCATTCTTGTCGATTGTATCATCTTTGTAAATGCCAAAAATCCATCGAATTTCGCGATTCTCATGGTCTCCGTCATTTCTGGTTATTTCACTTCTTTTATTCATCTTGTCATCCTCATTCATTGTACCATAGATATATTGAACTAGATCGGACAAGTTGCGAAAAGTGAGAGTCATAGGGTATGAAGTCGCAAAAGAAGAGTGCCAGCCTAGAGCGCCCTCTGCGTTTCATGGTAGAACAGACCCTTCATTGACCTCTGAGAGATTATCGGTCAACTGCACGAGCGATCTGTAGATCCAATCTTCAAATTCATCCTCATAGACGGTGACGCGCGACAAATATAACACGCTCGTCCGGACTATCGGTATTACGGTGCAGCAGATGAGCTTCTCTTATCACTAGGATGATTCCAGTGCAAATGGATATTATGATAATTTGTTCACATTTGAATACTAAAGTCTCAAATACAATATTTTCTGTAAGGAGAATTATTCTTGTTCGGTTGAAAAAAATCTCAGTATAGTTCGCAATGTTACGGCTTTGGAAAAAAGTAGTATTTCATGTTCGCTAACACAAATTAGAACCAGAATTACTCATCAACTGTTAATACGGCAAGTCATAATACGATAGTAGTAATTTTGGTAACGAAGGTAAGAAACTCGAAGAGAACAAAAAAATTCAAGATCCATAAATTTTTTAAATTGAAAAAAAACTAGAATTTTTTTTTTTTAAAAACCCACACACAGTTGTTATTGTATCATATTCAGTATTGAAAAAAAATCTCGCTCAAAAATTCATTTGTTTATAACAAATTGTTTATGCGAAAAACAATTTGAAAATAATTGAGAAATTTTTTTCCCTTAGAATGTCAAATAACACTTGAAATTATGATTTAGACAAGAAAATGTTTCCTTGAAAAGAAAATGTCACTCCTTTTTTTATATTTTTAATTTTTCTCCATAGCTTCAAGAAGTGGAAGGAATTTGAAACTTTCGGTTTGTTAATTATCCGAGTTTTTTTGTTATTTGCCTATTGAGAAAGAGTTTTCAATTCACAAAAGCATAGTTCATAGAAAAATGATGATTGAATTTTTTTTCCAACTGATTATTGTTGACTAGAGTGTCCAGTAAGTACTTAAATTTTTTCATTCCTTAATATTGATATTTAAACTGTTGGATACATTTTTTTCGCATATGCCTCTTTAACAATCATCGCGCGCGGAAGCTGAATCAGGCGTCATCGGTCATTTTTTCATAGCTCAATTGAAGTTATGAATATTCGCGGTACGGTTCAGGAAGGTTGGACTTTTTTTAGTATGTTTTCTGCTCTTCATGAACCTTCTTTCAAATTTGGGATATCTGCAATAGTTTCGAGATATCCGCAAAAAAACAAACGTGGTATATTAAAAAAAAATTTATTCGAAGAACAAGCTATCTGCTTTTAATCGTGTCAACAACTATATTTCGTTAAATTTCATTATTATAAATTTCATTGATTATCGATCCGTTTTTTTTTTTTTTTTTTCACCAAAAGGAGTTCATATTGTATTGTCATCCAGTTATGAGGTGTGTTTGAAGTTTCAAATATCCAGGTCATTGGGGAGTTGGTTTAAAATCGATCGATATATGATTTTGACTTTCCATGGCCTTTAAAATGACCCTCTCGGTCATTTCAAGTGCCAAAATTCCTCGTTCAGAAATTTATAGAATTCAAAACTTTCTAATATCTTCTCTTCGTCTTTTACGATTTTTCTTCAGAAGTTTTAGTTTCTGCGTGTGAAATTAATTTTGTATTTTATAATTGCAAAATGATGATCATGAAAAAAATGTTTTGTACGAATGCTGCTTAGCTTTTCTCGTAGATTACGAATCTGCAATACAAAATATGGATTTCCGCTCGGAAAACCAAGTGACCCTCGAAACCCCCATACAATCCAGCTAAATTTCAAGATCTATAGTATTATTGAATATTCCTTCTATGATTCTGCAATTTTTGTTTCAAAAATTTTCCAAAATAATCCTCAGTTTTTGAGAAAACACCTTGTAACACTTCGAAAAATATATCCTGTATATATGGAGGGTACAATTCACTATGCCGTGCATTCGTGCATTTTTGGATTTTGTGTTCTGCTTGTTGAGACATGACTGCGATAATTTATCACGGGTGAAACAGGCATGTATAACTGTATCTAATATATTACGTTAAAAATTCATGGATACCGTGTATAACATGGCTAATGTCGCTTGGTCACATATCTGTCGGTCAAGTCGAACAGTTTCATAAAATTATCATATCGACCTGTTGAGCAAATCATGGGGTTTCAAGTAATTCTGTGAGTAAAGAAGCATCCTGGAGCAAAATCCTCAAAAAAGATATTTTCGCCGGGCGCGCTGACTACATTCACGTTGCGACACTACAATTTGCCAGCATCTTGTCCGATCTAGTTCAATATATCTATGATTGTACCAATTCCGTCAGTTTCACGATCCCCACTAATTCCACTCCCCCCGTCAAATTCGCAGTTCTCATTATTTTTGTAATTTTCGTCGATTTCATCATTTTTGTCAATTCTACGATTCAGGTAGTTGCCGTTATTTCCGGCTATTTCACGATTTCCGTTAATTTTGCGATCCCCATCGTGATCGTAATTCTGCTAAGTTTCACAATTTTTATCAATCTCACGATTTTTGGTGATTGTCTGATTTTCATCGTGTTCGTCATTCTTGTCGATTTCATCATCTTTGTCGATGTCAAAAATTCATCAATTTCGCGATTTTCGTGGTCTTTGTCATTTCCGGCTATTTTCTCATTTTCATCTCTTCTAACATTTTCATCCATTGTACCATTTCTGTCAGTTTTACGATTCCCATCAATTTCATCGACCCCTTCAAAGTCACAGTTCTCATTGTTTTCGTAATTTTTGTCGATTCTATCATTTCCGTCAATTTCACGATCCTTGGAGTTCTCGTAATTTCCGGCTATTTTACATTCTTCGTCAATTCTGCGATCTCCATCGTTATCGTGATTTTGCTTAGTTTCACAATCTCCCTCAATCTTACGATTTTTGGTAATTGCCTGATGTTCATCGTGTTCGTCATTTTTTTCAATTTCATCATCTTCGTCGATGCCAAGAATTCATAAATTCCGCGATTTTCATGGTTTTCGTCATTTTCGGATATTTTACTATTTTCATTGTTCTTGTAATTCCCATTTGTTGTACCATTTTCGTTAGTTTTACGATCCCCACCAATTTGACTCTGCCCGTCAAATTCGCAGTTTTGATTGTGTTCGTAATTTTCGTCGATTTCATTATTTTTGTCGGATTTACGAGTTTTGTAGTGCCTGTTATTTTCGGTTATCTCACAATGAACGTCAATTTTGCGTTCACTATCGTTATCGTAATCTTGCTCAAGTTCACAATTTTCAAAAATCTGACGATTTTTGGTAATTTCCTGATTTTCATCGTGTTCATCATTCTTGTTAATTTCATCTTCTCCGTCGATGCCGAGAATTCATCAATTCCGCAATTTTCATGGTCTCCGTCATTTCCGGTGATTTCCACATTTTCATTTTTCTTGTCATTTTCATCCATTGAACCGTCTTCGTCAGTCTCACGATTTCCACCAATTTTACTGTTCTCGTCGAATTCGCAGTTCTCATTGTTTTTGTTTTCTTCGTCGAATTCATCATTCTTGTCAATAGAACGATTTTTTCAGCTACCGTCAATTTCAGCTATTTTACAATTTTCGTCAAATCTGCGATGCCCATTGTTATTGTGATTTTGCTTAGTTTCACAATTTTCATCAATCTTACGATTTTTGGTAATTGCCTGATTTTTATTGTGTTTGTCATTTTTGTCGATTTCATCATCTTTGTTGATGCCGAGAATTCATCAATTCCACGATTTTCATGGTCTCTGTCATTTTCGGCCATTTCACAATTTCCGTTAATTTCGCGATCCACATCGTGATCGTGATCTTGCTTCGTTTCACAATTTTCATCAATCTTACGATTTTCGGTTATTGCTTGATTTTGATCGTGTTCGTCATTTGTCTTGATTTCATCATCTTTGTCGATGCCAAGAATTCATCAGTTCCGCGATTTTCATAGTCTTCGTCATTTCCGTTCAGTCTACTATTCCTATCTTTTCTGTCGTTCTCATCTATTGAACCATTTCCGTCAGTTTCACGATCTTTAATAATTCAACTATATCCGTCAAATTCGCAGTTTTTATTGTTTTCGTCATTTTTGTCGATTTCATATTTTCGTCAATCAGACGATTTCTATCGTTCTCGGATTCTCTGGCTATTCTACGATTTTTGTCAAATTTGCGATTTCCATCGTTATCGTTATTCTGCTCAGTTTTACAATTCTCATCAATCGTGTTCGTCAGTTTCGTCGATTTCATTATCTTTTTCGATGCCGAGAATTCATGAATTCCGCGATTTTTATGGCCTCCGTCAGCTCCGCTCATTTCACTTTTTCCTTTTTTTTTGTCATTCTCATTCATTAAACTGTTTTCGTCAGTCTCACGATCTTCACCAATTCTACTTTTTCCGTCAAATTCGCAGTTCTTATCGTTTTCGTCATTTTCGTGGAATTCATATTTTCGTCAATCAGACGATTTTCATCGTTTTCCGATTCTCCGGCTATTATACGATTTTTGTCAAATTTGCGATTTCTACCGATATCGTTATTCCGCTTAGTTTTCCAATTTTCATCAATTTCACGATTTTCTGTCATCGCAAAATTTTCATTGTTCTCGTCATTTTTGACAATTTCATTATTTCCGTCGATGCCACGGATTTATCAATTTCGCGAATTTTCATGGTCCTCGTCGTTTTTGTTTATTTCACTAATTTTATCTTATTTGTCATTTTTAATCATATGATCTATTTTTGTCAGTTTTACGATCTTAACCAATTTGACTATTCTCGTCGAATTTGCGGTTTTTATAGTTCTTATTACTTTCGTCGTTCTTATAATTTTTGTCAATCGGTCTATTTCTGTGGGTTCCGTAATCTCCGGCTGTTCTCCGATTTTCGTTCAATTTGAAACTTCCGACGTTATCGGTATTCTGCTTAGTTTCACGATTCTCATCCAACTCACGATTTCTGGTAATTGCCAGATTTGTATCGTGTTCGTCATTGTTATCAATTTCATCATCCTTGTCAATGCCGAGAATTCATCAATTCCGCGATTTTCATGGTCTCCGTCATTTCCGGTTATTTCACTATTCTGATTCTTCTTTTAATTCCCATCCATTGTACTTTTCTAGTCAGTTTCACGATTCCCACATATTTCACTTTTCCCGGCAAATTTGCAGTTCTCATAGGTTTCGTAATTTTCGTCGATTCCATCATCTTTGTTAATTTTACGATTCTTGTAGTTCCCGTCATTTTCGGCTTTTTCACAATTCTCGTTAATTTCGCCATCCGCATCGTTATCGCGATTCTGCTCAGTTTCACAATTTCCATCGATCCCACGATTTTTGGTCATTGCCTGATTTCCATCGTTTTCGTAATTTTTGACGATTTCATCATTTTTATCGATGTCAAGAATTCATCAATTTCGAGATTTTCATGGTCTTCGTCATTTCCGGCTATTTTCTTATTTTCATCTCTTCCAACATTTTCATCCATTGTACTATTTCTGTCAGTTTTACGATTCCCACCAATTTCATCGACCCCGTCAAAGTCACAGTTCTCATTGTTTTCGTAATTTTTGTCGATTTTATCATTTCCGTCAATATCACGATCCTTGGAGTTCTCGTAATTTCCGGCTATTTTACATTCTTCGTCAATTCTGCGATCTTCATCGTTATCGTGATTTTGCTTAGTTCCACAATCTCCCTCAATCTTACGATTTTTGGTAATTGCCTGATGTTCATCGTGTTCGTCATTTTTTCCAATTTCATCATCTTCGTCAGTAGATAGGGTCGGGTATGGGGCGTCACAACAAACCCCCTCCCTTCCCCCCTATGGCGCCATCCCCTCGCCTAGTGGGTTATCGGGCGTCTACCCCCACCCCTTCGCCGGGGTCTTTTTGGGGCATCTTCCCCTCCGTCAGGTCTTTAGCGGGCGTCTTCCCCTCTTCTTCCTGTTTGTGGCCTGCTTGTGGTTCTGGTGACGTCACGCTGGCTTTTTTTTTTTTGGGGGCATGGGATGGCGGTATTCGCCCCGTCCTGTTTTTTGACAGAGGGTGGGTGTTTGCGTTGATTATTTGGGTAATGAGTTGCGTACTTGATCGAGCAGGTGACTGAGTCCGTAGCAAAGTATATCGGTATGTGGTAAGGGAGGAGGAGGAGAAGGAGGAGGAAGGGAACAAGTAGTAAAACTCTGGGTCGACACGTGTTTTTAAAAACTTACGATTGATATTTTATTCTACCTTGTGGGTTTTGTAAGAAATGAGTACAAAAGTTTTTGGTGATTATATATAAAGCTTACG
Organism: Athalia rosae; assembly: GCF_917208135.1. Lineage (NCBI taxonomy): Eukaryota > Metazoa > Arthropoda > Insecta > Hymenoptera > Athaliidae > Athalia > Athalia rosae. The sequence continues at coordinate 12,439,631 of NC_064029.1, read as the reverse complement.
TTCTATCGGTAAATGAGGAATGAATATGAATTTGTACAGCATTGGGTGTTTGGATCAAGTAGAAATAAAAACCCTTAAATAATGTTATGTGGATTTAACAATGCATTGTGTCGTTACGAGATTGTCTTTTTCGCAATTACAAGTGTCTTGTTTTCTACTATCACAGTCGCCACCCAAAGGGCCATGATAATCAGCAGAACAAAGTAGATAACCCACACACCCACTACACCCCACCGTAACGAAGTTGTAAGTTGTTCATATTCCGCGGCGTCGATGGCTATTTTCGGGTCAGGCTCCGGTTGTGTTTCAATGGCGTCCCATGGATGCTGGTCAGTCGAAACGGCTAACCGGGTATGTCTTCTATTGTCGGATGATGGAATGATTTGTACGGCGACGTGTGAAGAGGATGACGATGTCGTCACTGAGGTTGACGAGGCCATCGTGAATACTGTTTAAGTAGATGTAACCGTGAGTTTCCGTGACTTGGGAAAAATTTTCTTTCCGGCTTCAAGTGGTTTGCTCCATGGACTGCTTGATTTCGGCGACGAGATAAGACGGGAACAATTTGGTCATTTCCAGTAGAGTGATATCGAGATAATGCTCGGCGAATGTTTGCAGCGTTTGAGGTCTGATGCTTGTTGTCGCGGCTTCAAACTCTGTGTTCAGTGCCCGAGCGATACGAAGAAGAGATGGTTCCCTTAGTCCCGTATATTCTAATTTTGCTGCTACGTGTTGCACGAACAGCAGCTTGCACCGATTAACGTTTTCAGTTATTCTTTCGAGTCTTCGAATCCGTTCATCCACGCAGACAAACACTGACTTCAGACCGTCGAACGTTGTTTTTTGCATCACAATGGAGGGGCGATAGAGCTTTTGACGCTTCGCATGGGGGTGTGTGGTGTCCAAATCACAGTTGTTCGTGTCTTCTTCATTCTTTAATGTTCCGCATGGCGCGTAGTCTTCTATACCATCCGACACATCGAATCGGACTGCGCGTTCTTCATGAGCTGAAGTGAACTCTACGGTACACTCACCGAGATCAATTCGCTCGTCCGGCCACTGAGCACCCTCGTTACAGTCGAATTCGAAAGAATCAGATATCTCATCCAACGAATCAGCGAGTCTCGACCACGTTGATGGTTTGAAGGTGATTCCTGTGGATGACGCGTTGCTGATCAATCTGATGATTGGTTCAAATTGTTCGTCTGTTCGCAGTCCGAGCCTGACGTTCACTTTTTTCGTAAAAGAGCTGTTGAGCCCGTACGTAGTCGATAGGAGAAGATTCTTTTCAGATTTCTTTAGTGCTCTGGCGAATGTTTTGAATATCCTACTGGCGTTGCCCATTGGTGAAGTGGATTTGGACGTGGCCATCGCTAGTGGTTGATACTTTCACGACAACTGCAAGACTGAGCTCTGTCGGGGATCCCATGTTGTTTATATGTTGAATATGATGATGATGATTACGATGCGTCTTACTCGTTACCCCGTACCATTGGCTAGTCGTTATATACACCCGCGAGTTTCAACCCACTCACATGCAAGTGCGATTGTTACACTTTACCACCCGCGTATACCGCTGCTGTGACGGCTGGTGCCCGTCAATCATGTCAGCTGAATAGTTACCAGCTCGCTTAATGGAAGCAATATACGAAATGTGGAAAAATCCGTTACACCTGATCTCACGCCGGCCACGCGGCATCGTTTTATTTCACTAGTCTCGGTGCTTGGACTTGAGTGCATGGTGACGAATGACATGGGCACCGGCGCATCCAAAGGGGTGTCGGCTTGCAAGTCATAAAAGTTACCGAGAACGCGTCCCTTTGTGTAACGGTCATTTTCTACCACCCGCGGCTTTTATGCACATCATCTGTTGCACAATCAACACGCTCGTTCGTGAACTTGTTTTGGTCAACAACGATTGTTGGACGGACGGACGTACGAAGGAATCGGTCATCCTCTCGAATTATCGTCGAAGTTTTACACTTTCTAAGAAAGTGTCATGAACGTAACTTAATGGTCTCGGGCACCTGTGCAATTTTAATACAAAACATCGGACAAGAATTAAGGTGCTCGGTAGCGTTTCGATTACGGGTGACGATGACCATCACGAGATTTTCTGTATGCTGCAACAGTCGTGTGGTCAATGTATTTGGTAACGATTTTTTAAAAACTATCGGCGGCAGATGGTTGGGATAGAGAGGTGCAGTAAAAGCAGAGGCTGAAATTTGGAAAAGTCCCTGTGAAAGCCTCTCACGCAATGTTATCAGTTATAGGTTGACGGGTTTACAGCGCACCTCCGGAATCGGCAGCGAAGGAGTTTTCCCATCTTATGTCGTTCTCATGAGGAGCTTACGCAGATTTTATCCACACGTGTACGTACCCATCTTGAAACTCATTGATGCCCATATGCCAGGCTTTTGGACTACTATGGGAAAATGCGTTAACACCCCCGAATCATCCCTGCTCCTCCTTGGCTCCTAGATCCAGAAAGATCATAAATGGATCGATGCGGCGAAGGAACTGTCAGTCTTAGACATTTTGCGTGGCAGTCAACAGCTCTCTGTCTTACAGACTTTTTGAATTTTCTCATCATGTCTGGTATCGTGAAACTGTGCCGAACAGTCGTGCTAAAGGTTCTGAGCTCAGCTCGTCGTCAAAGTGCTTTAATCGATCGTGAATGCGATCTTCGGTAGCGACGTTCTCTTGTTCGAATGTCTTTAGCGCAATTGTTGCGGCAAGTGCGACGGCTCCTGACGGTATGTGGTGGGCGAGTGATAGCGCGAATGCACGCCGCCGGTGTGTTTGGCAATTCAATCGAGTGCTTGGCGATCGTGGTAGACATATTTAGAAGGCGTGGTACCGCGGACCTCGCTGTCCTGGAACCCTTGATGAGGGAATACGTAGAACGTTCTGGTAAGTACATGTCGTTTTTCAATATTGCAAAAATCACATCACTCTCTCTCTCTCTCTGTATGCCGCTGCAACGGAAAAATTTAAAACAGCCTGAATCGCATGTTATTCTCTCTTCTGACAGCGCTGATGGCTATGTTGAACGACGACGAGTCAACGGATGAGTTGCTTGCCCAGGCGGCGTATATTTGCGAAGCGATGGAGTTGAGTAACCTCGGGGAGGACCGTCTTGATGACGGTGTCGGAGAAGAAGAAAAAGAAGTAATACCTGAGCAGGCAGACGAACCGAAGCAAGTTTGCGAGCTGATGGAAATCGCTAATTTCGAGGAGGTCTGCACGGAAGACGGGGGTCAGTATGGGGATGAAAACGTCCGTCAGTACGAGGCGGGTGACGAGGAAGAAGAAGAAGAAGAAGAAGAAGAAGAAGAAGAAGAAGAAGAAGAAGAAGAAGAAGAAGAAGAAGAAGAAGAAGAAGAAGAAGAAGAAGAAGAAGAAGAAGATGAAGAAGAAGAAGAAGAAGAAGAAGAAGAAGAAGAAGAAGAAGAGGATGATGAAGAAGAGGAAGAAGATGATGAAGAAGAAGAGGAGGAAGATGATGAAGTGTTATCTGAACAATGCTCCGAGTGTGGCCGGAGTGATGATAGTGGTGACTATAATATCGAAAGTAAGGAAAATGACGAAAACTGTGAAGAGAATGAATATGTGGGTGAAGTGCTTCCGAATGTTCTTTTGCCTCAGGCACCAGGTGCTGCAGTGATTGAGGAGGTGAATGTTCCAGAGGGTGAGTAGCAATAAAGCTTATTCAAAAAGTGTGCGTGTGTTTATCCGTCGAGTACCCGCATCAAATCACGTACTTTTATCCCAGAATCATAGAAGTCTGGGCTTTTTTCTTGACGAGGCGCGTACCATTGCATAGATATACATCCAAACGTGATAAAATGTATCCGTGTCCACAGACGAGGATGATGCTGAGTCGAGGGGTTCAACTCTGAGTATTGACAGTGGAATATCTTCACTGACTTGGTCAATTGTTTCCGACCGAGAATCGCCCGAATATTGACGATAATGCTATGCGGGTATTCGTTTGGTGTGCGCGCGTTTTGAATTTTTCCGCTTTTCGTCCGCATGCCTCTTCAACAATCAAAAGAGTGAAAAATAGTTCAAGGCTTTTTTTTGTTATATTCTATAAATCAGTAGACTCGCGCGGTTTCGGAATCACGCGAACCGACGTCAGAGAAGGAAGCACTTACACCCGTGTTCAAACCGGTGGATCTAGGAAACCTTTTCGCGTCAACGAAGGTGCTAGTTCCTCCGGCATAAGACTCGGCACCACTCGGCAAAATGATGATGACGACGACGGAAATCAAGACGAGGATAACGAGGATAAGGACGAAGGCGTTGAAGAAATTACGGAAAGGGTCGAGAACGAGAATGAGCCTCACGCAGCGAGCGGTCCTGTTTCACAGGTCCCGGGGAATAGGTTTCCGATAGTGGGCGGAACGCGCAAATATATCCGACGGTTCGAAATAGACGGATGCGAACTTGTTGTTAAGATTGGAATACCGGATCCGGAGGTAAACCCCGTAGAGTGGCTGGAAGGTGCCTTTAAAGATTTACATACTTATGCTACGGGAAAATGTCAAAGCGGTGATTATATAGGATTTACCTTCAGTGCAGAAAATTTTAATCAGGGGGCTGCATGGCTATCGTTTCGTCCGGTTCGCGACTCCGCGTATAGCGATTTCTGGGAACTGGTTTCCAGCGTGACGCAAAGCGCGTCCGAATTCGGGCTGGACAAATTGTATACGGTGACTGTGCACACGGTCAAAGTCCCGGCAGGACGCGGCAAAACGGTATGGAATAACAGGGCTCTGACCAACAAGAGGTCGATTATAAATATCATCAACAACGACGGTATGTGTCTAGCGCGTGCAATAGTAATCGGTATAGCGCATGCTAAACGGGGTGCCGTACGTAGCGGAGAATTACATCAGCGTTACGAGGCCAACCGATTCCCTCATTCTGCTCTCCAGCGTAGCGAAGCGCAGCGTTTAACAGCGGAAAGTCATGTCTAAATTCCGGAAAAAGGATGCGGCGTTTATGAAATCTCCCGCTATCAGGAAAACTTGGCGCAAGAAGGGATAGCGCTGATCGTATTCGAAATGAATAAGTTGGGTAGCGGCGATAAGATATTTTACGACGGCTCTATCTCTTTGGTAGATTCGGGGGTCGGAGTTAGTTACCGCGTCAATTTACTGTACGATCCCGAGAAGAGACATTAAAGCCTAATTACAAACGTCACAGCTGCTGCTGCTGTTAAATCCTTTCGCATGCCATGTAACAAGAGTTTTAACAGACCTTTCGAACATCGCTGTCCGAACCGTTGTCCCCAATGTTTCAACAGGCCGCCCTGTGAACTAGACTTGGGTGAGGTCAAGTGTTCGGATTGTGGGCGCGGCTTTCGCGGAGAAAATTGTTTTCAAAAGCATCGTCAAGTTGGGTCTATTAGCCCACGACGTACTATGTGTGCTTAATTGCGCATATGTACCGATTGCTCGCGTCTCGTGGATCTCACCACCGGCAGACCACAAAGCTGTAACAAACGTTACTGCAGTACATGTCGCTGTCAACGTTCTTACAATCACTTCTGTTACATGGCACCGTTGAAAAGCGTGGACAAGCCCGGTCGCTTTATATTCATATTCTATGATTTCGAAACGCAGCAGAATGTCCTAATCGTTGGGGACACCTCGACCAATATCCATATTCCGAATCTCTGCGTGGCGCAGCAGGTGTGTACGGAGTGTATCGGTGAAGCCGGAGTAACCTCAGGCTGTTCGGCTTGCGGTATCGTGCGCGAGTTTATTTTCCAAAGAGATCCCGTCAGGGAATTGGTAGAACTGGCGACAAGACCCGTCCAAAATTTTTCGCGAATAATTTGCATCGCGCACAATGCACGCGGGTTGGACGCGCAGTTTATTCCACGCTATCTCGTTGAAAACAACAAAACTCCTTCGAAGGTAATTCTAAGCGGTAGTAAAATCGTTATGATGGAGACTGGGCATACGCGATTCTTCGACTCCTTGGCATACATGCCGATGTCTCTCGGGTCACTGCCAAAGGCTTTCGGGCTTCCGAATGGCACGGTTAAAGGCTTCTTTCCGCATCTTGTCAACACACCGCAGAGTGTGGGCTACGTGGGCGCGCTACCACCCGTCGAAATGTACTCACCGGACACTATGAGCACCGAGACGAGAAAAGAATTTGACGACTGGTACCGCGAGGCACAAGAACAGGGTTACAGCTTTGACTTTGACGAGGAGCTTGTAAAGTACTGTAGGTCGGATGTAGACATTCTCCGTCGCGCGTGTATCGCATTGCGAAATATATTTTTGGAAAGCGGCAAAGTGTGCCCCTTCACCGAGAGTACAACCATAGCGTCCGCGTGCTCCGCGGTCTTTCGGAAAAACTTTTTACAGCCGGAGCGTATAGGCATCCTACCGGTGGGAGGATATCGCTTTGCTGATAACCATTCGCGAAAGGCTTTAGACTGGTTAGCATGGGTGAAACACGAGTCGCAGCTAGTCATCCGTCATGCCGGTAATTCGCGCGAGTTTAGAGTACCCGAGACGGGGCGTGCGGCGAACGGGTATTGCGTAACACCTGATGGCGTGCGGCGAGTTTTTGAATTTCACGGGTGTATCTGGCACGGCTGCCGTAATTGGTTCAAAATCAATCGCGATTGCCGATCCGTGAGCGGAGTGTCGCTCGACAAGCGTCACGAAGAAACTGTTGCAAAAACTGCCCGGATGACCGCACTGGGATACCACGTAACCGAAATGTGGAAATGCGTTTCCGATCGTCTCCTGAAGAACAATGCTGAGATGAGGGCGTACATTGCGAGTCACTCGACTAACTCGCGTCCCGAGTCTTCAAACCCGCGGGATGCTTTCTATGGCGGACGTACAGGTGACACATCGTGTTATCACGAGGTAAAAACGGATGCGGACGGAGTCGCGACCGAGCAGATACGCTATGTCGACGTGTGCTCGCTTTACCCTTACGTCTGTAAGAATGGTCGATACCCGGTGGGACATCCAGTCGTCTACGTGGCCGACGAGTGCCGCATGTTAACGGGGATAGGCGGTACGGACATAGCAAGGGTCGACGGCTTGGTGAAGTGTACGGGCATACCGCCTCAAAACCTATACCACCCAGTCTTGCCGGTGCGTATGCACGGAAAAATGATGTTTGCCTTGTGTCGCACGTGCTGCGAGAACCTCGAACAAAACGGCTGTCGGCATAGCGAAGAGAAACAGCGGGAGTTCGAGGGTACGTGGGTATCCGACGAATTGAGAAAAGCCGTAGAGAAGGGCTACCGGATTTTAAAGATTCTGGAAATCTGGCAGTTTCAGATTACTTCTTTTGATTCTTTCACTCGGCAAGGCGGCCATTTCGCAAAGTATATAGACACGTTCCTCAAAATCAAGCAGGAGGCCAGTGGCTGGCCTGCCGATTGCAAGGACGAGGCATCGCGCAATAATTATCTCGACGAGTACGAGAGAGTAGAGGGAATTCGGCTAGACCGTTCCAGAATTTCAAAGAATCCCGGTCTGCGCTCCGTGTCTAAGTTATGCCTGAATTCGTTTTGGGGGAAGTTTGGACAACGGGAAAATATGACGAAAACGGAGATAGTGAATACGCGTCAGCAGCTATTGGAGTTAATCACCAACCCCGAAGTCGTGGTATCGGGCATATTAATAGTAAACGATACCGTACTGTACGTCAACTGGTCACACGCCGCGCAAAGCGTTGGACCGTCGCCTCTATCCAACGTCGTTATCGCCGCGTATACGACTGCCCAAGCTCGCTTAACCCCTTAACCTACGATTTAGATTCGAAGATGTTGGGCCGAAATTGTATACAAGTTCGCGCAGCGTTCGGGACGTTCGCACGACTTGGGTACACGCCGATCCGGGCAATTGTAAACATGACGGACATCGCCCGTGGTAGAGCGGTCGCGGTTTGTAGATAGCACAGACAAGACTCGTGATGTATTTCTATCATCTCTTCGTATCGTAATTAGTTTCCAGTCGTTCTTGATCGCATTCGCACGTCGAAATTTACGTTCATAAATTCTAGAGAAGCAAACCCACAAGATGTTCTCTAGAAAAAGATTTTGTGATGAAGATAGTGAGAATTGTGCTATTAATTTTGCTAATGAAAGTGACAGTAGTGACGAAATATGTAAATTTCGAAGAAAGTATAGGCGAATAATTGTTGATGATACATCCGATGACGATCAACTACCAGAGTCCTGGGTTTGGAACGAAAGAAGAAATAGTCCAAAAATCTGGGACTATACAATGACTCCTGGCATAAGCGAGGCAGCCTTATGTCAATTAGGAGGAAGTAGAGGAGAATTTGATACATTTAATCTAACATTTGATGATATATTTTGGAACAATATTGTGACTGAAACAAATCAGTATGCAAATCAACTACGAGAAAATCCACATACAAGACGAAAAATTGACGAAACCTGGTTTCCTGTAGACTCTACCGAAATTAAAAGATATTTTGCATTGACGATAATAATGGCACAGATAAAGAAACCAAGAATCCAAATGAATTGGTCGAAGAGGGCTGTTATCGAAACACCTATATTTAGAAAATCAATGCCTTTGAAGAGATATCTACAAATTACAAGGTTCTTGCATTTTTCAAACAATAATCTTGTTGCCAATACAGATAAATTGAAGAAAGTTAGACCTGTGATTAATTTTTTGAACCAAAAATTTAAAGAACTGTATATAATGAAAAAAGACATTTCTATTGATGAATCTCTTATGAAATTCAGGGGGCGTTTATCTTATAAGCAATTCAACCCATCCAAAAGGGCAAGGTTTGGCGTAAAATTTTATAAATTATGTGAGTCCGATTCCGGATATTGTTACGAATTTAAAATATATACCGGCAACGATAAAATAAACTGTAAAGATAGCGCTTCAGAAAGTGTTGTGAAAGAGCTTTCTGAGTCAGTGCTGCACAGGGGTCACACTTTGTACATAGACAGTTGGTATTCTTCCCCAAAATTATTTATGATATTATCACATAAATACAAAACAAATGTAATTGGCACAGTACGTTCCAATAGGAAGAATATGCCAAAAGATTTGTGCAGTGTAAAATTAAAAAGGGGGGAGTACGTAATAAGAAGCTGCAACCGAGTACTCGCACTGAAATGGAGAGACAAGCGAGATGTTTATATGATGTCGACAAAACATGAAACAGCCGAAATGACTTCGCAAGGATCCAAACGCACTCTAAAGCCAAACTGTATTACAGAGTACAACAAGGGAATGAATGGAATTGATCTCCAAGATCAAATATTAGCATGTTTTCCAATAATGAGGAAATACATGAAAGGATACAAAAAAATTTTTTTTTATCTCTTTGATATTGGCCTGTTTAATTCTTACATCTTATGGAAAAAACTGAATGATGGAAAGAAACAATGTTATGTCGATTATAAGATCAACATAGCCGAATCTCTACTGAAGAAAATGCCAAAACCGATTTATAAAGAACGAGGCGTATTATCTTCCGGAGATGCGCCAGACAGACTTTGCGCGAAGGAATGGGCGCATTTTCCAAAGCACATTGATCCAACACCCTCTAAATTAAGACCGTCAAAACGTTGTACAGTTTGTCACAAAAATAAAAAACGGAAAGAAACAACGTGGGAGTGTAAAAAGTGTAAAGTTCCGTTACATGTACCAGAATGCTTCGAAAGATATCATACCGTTACAGATTACTAATTTTGTATTTTGGAGTTTTGTATAAATAAATATTTTGTAATACTTGCGCCTACCACAATTATTGCATCAGACTGTAAATGCGTATCAAATATTCCACGTAATATTTACATCGGGCCCGATCACCGTCCGCGGGCTATGCCCGTAATATTTACTTCTGGCCCAATCACCGTACGCGGGCTATGCCCGTAAAATTCGGGTTTGGCCCAACCATCGTACGCGGGCTATGCCCGTCATTGTAGGTTAAGGGGTTAAAATTGTACGAGTATCTCGAACTACTCGATAGACGCGTACTCTATTACGATACGGATTCCGTAATTTACCGGCGAAACATGCTCGATCCGAACGAGTACGAACCGCCAACGGGAAATTTCCTCGGTGATCTCACGGACGAATTGGAGGCATACGGTAAGGGCTCCTTCATTTACGCGTTTGTTTCGGGGGGTGCGAAATTCTACGCGTTTATGGTACGGCGACCCGACGGCAGTGACGCGAAAATTTGTAAAATCAAAGGCATCACGCTGAATCACGATAGCAAAAAACGCATCAACTTCTCGGAAATTAGGAGAATGGTTGTGGAATCAGCGGATCCCGTGCGTCTGGAATACCGCGCTATTCGTCGGACCGCATTGCACGATGTTGTCACGCGAACGGAGACGAAAACCTGCAAACCCGTCTTCGTCAAGAGATTCCGCCGCCCGAATTCATTCGATACGTTACCGTACGGGTACAAAGACGGAAACGGGGGGTAAACAAGTCGTCCTCAGGCACGTGGAATGAGGACCGCATGCTTCGTGAGGCTCGCTCTCGCTCGACCTTTCTCTTCATGAATAAAATTTAGGTACATCACGTCAACGATCCAAGACCACGTTTCTACCCTTCCTGTCGTCAGCTTCGTTCAGCTCTTCGTCATATAAGTACAGCGGCCGGGGTGCGACACGATCAGAATCAGATTCACCGAAGACAATCGAGGTCACGCACGCACGACCGAGAAGGAAGAGAAGGAGAAGAAGGAGAGATACACGGACAAGCAATCTCAGTTGCATCAAGACTCCGCTAGAGGTGAGACAGCGTTCAATAAACACTGACAATGTACGTACGTACACATAACTTGATACGGAGATCGCAATTAGTCTGTAGTCACGCTGTAGCGGAGTGTCGGTTTTGGCTCAGCGTATCAGGGTACGCGCGTACGTATGAGCTTGTGACGTACGCGCTCCGCGGAGATGAGCTCATTCGTAGACGTGTGCTAATACGAGCTCATGGCCAGCACACTCCGCGTACCGCGCGTGCTGGAGTGAGCTCATGGCCAGCACGCCGCCGCCGCCGCCGCCGCGTGTAATAAGAGCTAATACAGTCGATAGGACTATGTTTGCAGAAATTTGATTCACCCGTATCCTTTTTACAGCGAAGCGACGCTAGACGATGACTCTGGATACACGTTGGAAGCATCCGTTCTCTGCCATCGTTGCAGGTTCATCGGGCTTATGGAAAGTCCAATTTCGTGAAGACTTTCTTAAAACACTGTGATCGGATGTGCGATGCGAAATTCACTCGAGTCATCTGGTACTACGACGAATGGCAACCGTTGTACGAATCCACCAGTGGTATAGAATATCGTGAGGGTTTACCGCAACACACTGACTACGACGGCGACAAGAGTCCTAAACTGCTGATCATCGACGATCTGATGCGCGAAGCGTCCAACAACGTAGTCGTCGATTTATTCACCAAAGTTTGCCACCACAAAAACCTCAGCGTCTTTTACATCACGCAAAACCTTTTTCACCAAGGACACGGTCAACGCGACATTTCGTTAAACGCGAACTGTATAGTATTTTTCAAAAATCCTCGGGACCGTGGTCAGATACAACATCTCGCGCGTCAGGTCTGTCCAGAGAACCCACGGTTTCTTCAAGAGGCCTATCACGATGCTACGGCCATTCCGCACGGATATCTGCTACTCGACTTGAAACAAACGACCCCTAAAAACTGTCGCTTTCGGACGAAAATATTTCCTACGGACGAGAAACACTACGTATACGTTCCGAAAAAGGATAAAAAGTCGAACGGAACAGGTAAAGTCCCAGTCATTCAGCTGTGATGCCGCAAGAAGTCGTCGGGGAAGCAGTGCCAGCTTTGGCAAGACAAACACCGTCGCTCTGCAGGCTCTGCAAAAACTAAATCCTACCCAAAAATTGGCTTTGCTCCGTACCGCTGACAAAACGTTGGTGAGAGATATTTGCGAGTGCGCTCTCAATGTCTTGCTGGGAAACGTGAAACTGTCGCGCGCCCAGAAAACCCGTCTCGTTCAACACAAGCAAACGCTTCGTCAACTGGCCAAAAAGCAAGGTAGTTGGAAGAGTAAGAAAAAAATTTTAATTCAACGAGGAAACGGATTTCTGACTCTCTTATTCGCACCGATATTAGGGACTCTGGCTTCTAGTCTGTTTTCAAAGTAAAAAGAAAAATCACAGAGAGAGAGAATGGAGCATGCAAAGAAGATGGTTTTAATACCGGCGGAAACGATTGAGAGATTTCCACCTCGCGTCAGCGAGAATACGACTGCGGAAGTTATACCGCCGACGACGAATGACGCCGTCGACAATCCTGTCTCGAGACTGGACCAGGAGATGAGAGTTATCTTGAACTCAAAGTCGGAGGACAACGCGGAAAAGTGGAAACTCTACCAGCAAGCGATGCAGCGGTATTTATTTTTTGCAAACGAGGATAGAAAGCCGTTGGAAGTTCTGATTCGCGATAACGGAGAAAGCAACACGGCGAGCCGATTACCCAACGAAATACCGAGAGCGGTTGCGAAACGGGAGTATCAGAAGATAGTAGACGCTGTTCCGAACAGGTATGCTGCGAAAGCGGGACTTTTGATGCGATTGCTGACGATGAGCGACGACACATCTGCGCGTTTTGGATGGGATGTGTCCGGTGTTGTTTCAATCGACGGAGTAATCATTCCTGGTACAAATATTGTCAATCTGATCAATCACACGATGCGCTCGAGAAAGACATTTGATCCCGCAGGAAGCATACAGTTTGCACGGTTTCTCCACGCGATTAATGTGCCGCGAGAGTGTGTGGGAAATGATGAATTTTGGAAAACTATTCGATCGTTTGACGAGACGCGAAGAAGCCTCGTTCCGAAAAGGAGAAGACCCGTCACCACCGCCACCAGCGATGAAACCGATGAGACGGCTAGCCCGCAACCTCAAGTTCCAGTAACGCGTTGTCGTTCGAGAGAGACCAACGTGTCTCCGGGATCCCCCTATTCGGGAGTACGAAATTGGAAAAGACTGCGCTTTTCGAAGTGATGCAAATGCTCGAAGAGATCTATTACGACCCAGCACACCCTGCGGGCTACGCGGGTGCACGAAATCTGGAACGGGCGGCTCGCGGTGAAAAGACTCGAGCGATGGTGAAGAAATGGCTGGCTGCACAGGATACGTACACTTTGCACAAATCCGTGCGAAGAAACTTTAAAAGGACAAGATACGACGTTTCCAACATCGACGACGTGTAAGAGGCTGATCTGGCCGATTTGAGCTCGATAGGAAGAAAAAATAACGGACATCGCTATTTACTCGTGGTCATCGACGTTTTGAGCAAATACGCCTGGGTCGTACCCCTGAAGTGTAAAACAGCCAATTCCGTAGCGGAAGGATTTCAACACGTGCTAACCACAACCCCACGTAGACCTGTTTTACTGCAGACCGACAAGGGAAAGGAGTTTGTCGGACGAACATTTCAAAAGCTTCTTTCGGACAACGGCATACGATATCGCACTACCCGCAATCCCGATATTAAAGCGGCTATCGTCGAACGCTTCAATCGCACACTGAAGAAGCGACTTTGGCGTTATTTTACGCATAAAAATAGTCAGCGCTACGTAGACGTTTTACCACTCATCGTTCAAGCGTACAACGAGACACGTCACTCGAGTATTGGTATGTCCCCTGCCGAGGTGACGCTAAAGAACGCTGCAAAAGCGCGGGCTTACATGCAGAAGCAGTATCCAGCACGTCGTATCGGCAGACCCCAATTTCGCGAAAACGATATCGTGCGAATCAGCAAAACCGAAGGAACTTTCCAGAAAGGCTACGAGGCAAACTGGAGCGAAGAATTGTTCAAAATTCGCCGAGTACTCGCTCGCGCACCGATTGTCTATGTATTAGAGGATCTCTTCGGCGAAGAAATTGACGGTACTTTCTACGAACCTGAGCTTCAGCGTATCGAGAAAAGAGGTCCCGATGGCGATGCCCTCCAAAATTGAAGAAAAAAAAAAAGAGACAAAAGACTGGATCAACGGTGTCGTCGCAGTCATTCGTTCTGCGTACGTTGACGCGGAACCTCGCAAGACACGCCAGTGCGATGGCAAAGGACCACTTTTACATCACACTTCCGAGCAATAGCTCAGTCCCCTTTCTCCCGGACAATCGTTCCTGCTGCTACATCACGCAGATACCACGCGCGATCGCGCTAAGTGGCGAATGGGAGGTGGGACTCGCGGAAATTCATTATCCACTAACATTTTCACAAGATTTCTACTCGGTTGCCGGTCAGGATGTATCGTCAGATTTCATCCTGCCGAACATCCCGTCGTGTCGAATGTTTGTCCACTGCGATCTCGTCGAGCCCCGTATAGTCGGTGATGTACACGCTCCGCTTCTACGAGTCGTACACGCCTGCGGGGAACAACACTCAATACGCGGCGAATCTGATACGAAAATTTTCTCGCAGCCACACTACCTACCGCTGCTTCACTCGAACTTCCGCACCATAGAGATTAATATAAAAGATCACACTGGAAAATCCATCCTATTCGATCACGGGACACTGACGGTAACGCTTCACTTCAAACGTGTTCGTTGATACGAAAGGGGTAGAAGATGAAGAAACAGACTATATGGTTGACTACGCGGAACATTATGAGAATCAACTCAAAGGCGGTGGTGGTACGGGAACTTTTTATCGCGGTGTGCCACATCAACGAGGTCACGGTATCGGTAGTTTCTTGGGAGGATTATTTCGCAGAGTTTTGCCGTTACTGAAAAGTGGAGCGAAAGCCGTTGTAAAGGAGGCCTTGCGAGCAGGGATGAACGTCATGGCTGATATGGAGAGCGACGTACCCTTCATAGAAGCCGTTAAATCACGGGCCAACGAATCGGGGCGTAATTTGCAGAAAAAGGCCCAAGAAAAACTTACCAATCTTATGCAAGGCTCCGGGTATGAAGGGGCGCTCACAGGACCAAGTAGACAAGTCGTTGGTCGCCCGCGGTTATCGTCTCGTCGCAGCGCAAAAGGTTACCAGGCGGGAGAGGAATTCGAATATTAAGAAGAGCAAGAAGAAGACGAAGACGTCCCGTACCGCGTCAAGTAAGAATAGAGGGCGAGAGAAACACTCCAAAAAACGAACCGTGAGGGACATATTTGAACCGGCGTAATTTGTCGCACTATATCCGTACGATGGCTTTTCTACACGCGCGTTCGAGTGAGTGCACGAAATCCGAATTGGATTTATTCTCTGTACCTCCGACACAAACCTCGATCAAAAGCGGACAATGGATACACTACAAGCCGGTCTCGTCTCTAACCGATGACTCTCCGATCGAATTCGCTGTACCGGGGCACGGTGACGAGTAGATCGACCTTGTCCACACTATGCTGAGCTTACGCGTACAATTACGCCGAACAAAAGAGGAAACAACCGCATCAGCGAGCAAGGACGCTTCTACTACACCATGGGTGACCTCTATAAATAACTTACTTCACTCAATGTTCAATCAAGTGGATATATTTTCCAATCAAAAACCGGTATCACCAGCCAACAACTCTTACGCCTACCGCGCCTACATAGAGACGCTGCTGAATTACGCACCGTACGCTAAACAATCGCATCTTACGGCTGGACTGTGGTACGATAACAAGAACGGCGAAACAGATATTTGCGAACCGCGTGGAAACGACGTACTCTTAATGAACGGTTTCATCAAACGCAACGAAATCATGCGAAACGGACGCGTCGTAGATTTGATCGGAAATCTCCACTGCGACGTCTTTAATCAGGAAAAGTTTTTACTGAACGGTGTGGAACTACGAGTACGCCTCGTACGCTCGAGAGATAGCTTCTGCCTTATGGAAACTGAAGCGCTGCATACTCTACATATTCTAGAAGCATCTTCACTCGTGCGCCGGGTAAAAATCAGCCCAGGTATATTGCTGGCTCATGCAAGAACTCTAGCCAAGGGTACGGCAAAATATCCGGTTACCCGAGTTGAAGTCAAAGCCTTCACCATTTATGCCGGCGTGCAGGCTGAGATGCTGGACAACGTCATACTCGGACAACTACCGAAACGCGTCATTTTGGGGCTAGTCAGCAACAAGGCTTTCAACGGTGACAGAAAACGGAATCCCTTCAACTTTCAACATTTCATGCTGAATTATCTATCGTTGTACGTCGACGGCATTCAAATACCCTCAAAAGCTTTGCAACCGAGCTTTGGAAAGAACGGCGTATACGTCGACACGTATCACACTTTATTCTCTGGAACCGGAGTACATTTTCTCAACGAGAGCTGCGGTATCGGACGGCTACACTACGAAATGGGAAATTGTCTCACAGCATTTGACCTAACGCCTGATCTTGCGGCCAACTGTTCGTCTCACTGGTCACTCATCAAACAGAAACACTCAGGATTAAATTACGCTTCGACGATGCACTCAAAGAAACTATTAACTGTATCGTGTACGCGGAATTCGACAATATTATTGAAGTCGATGCATCGCGTCAGGTTGTCACAGATTTCGGCGGTTAGCCCGAACGCTGACAAAAAAAAAAAAAAACAGACGGAGCGACACGTGTTGGGATCACCCCCGAACAGAAGCATAGTGGGAGGTACGGCTCGACGACTTTAAAAAGGGCAGTTTCGTATTCGAGAGAAACAGTCAAGTGCTTCTCACCATCTCGACAACATCTTCATCAGCGATGGATTTTATCGTAGATATCCAAGGCTTCAGGGATGTTTACGGACGTTTCTTGCCGAAAGAAGTGGCATAAGTTGCACTCGAGAATCCGTACTTTTCTCACTGGGTCGTACAACCGCCATACCCGTTTACCGATCTATCGGGGAAGGAGCGTGCCGTCAACAATTACGTGACCTGTTCTGTGACCGTGATTGGTTCGAAGGAGACATAACGCTGCATCAACTTGCTACCAATTTACGAGAAATCGCACGCCATGCCCATCGTATCATCACACGCGGTCGGGAAAAAGCCAAATATCTACAGGACATCACTTCGCGGGAAATCATGAACTTGGAAGAAGTCGACTGCCCCGTGTTCGCTAAATTAGATCGGAGCAAAGAATATTGCTTCTCTCACGGCGCTAAAAAAGAGGAATTCTACGCGTGTGCTCTAAACAACGTGATCAGATTCAAGAATTGGATGAATTCGAGGCGTATCACAGGAGACTGCCACAAAGCGTACCCGCAGAATAATAAGACATCGC
This sequence comes from Athalia rosae, assembly GCF_917208135.1. Classification (NCBI taxonomy): domain Eukaryota; kingdom Metazoa; phylum Arthropoda; class Insecta; order Hymenoptera; family Athaliidae; genus Athalia; species Athalia rosae. The sequence goes on along the minus strand of NC_064029.1, from coordinate 12,422,384 downwards.
GGTCTTCCACCAGAGACTCTCCCTCGCCAATAGTATCCGAGCATCAGTCTCACGCATCGAATTTACCCGAATCCTCGGTGGACGACAGAGCACCCAGCAGTTCTACCCTTGTATCAGTCGACCAAGAACCTACGTACGCCACGGTAGTAGACACATTCGGTAGTATGATCGTCTCCGATACCGAAGATGAACACCATTCAAATTCTGGATGCACTGCCGGCGCTTCAAAGCGGAACTCGCGGGGTTTTTGCCGCGGATCAAATCCCTCTTGTTTGGACAGCACCAACAATCATCGTTGCAAACACCGATGATCACACGAGAGGGGGTAGCCACTGGGTGGCGTTCTACGTCAGTCCCACCGGTCATGGAGTCTACTTCGACAGTTTCGGAATGCCACCGCTCATACCACATCACAGACGAACACTGCGACGCAACTGCAGAAGACTCCACTGGAACGTCAAACAACTTCAAAGTCTATCTTCGGACGAATGTGGACAATACTGTATTATGTTTGTGCATTTTATGGCTATTGGTTTTACTCTTGGGCAGTTTGTGGATATATTCGATAATGACCACAAAAACAACGACCGCATCGTGGCTGAATTTTATGAAGGGCTGACCTCCACTGATCACTGTAACAATGTATCTCGAGTGCGAACACCACACTGCATTCAGTGCTGCGAAGCCAAAAAACTGTCAAAGAACGACAGACGATAGTTTCTAGTCTTCTCATGTTGTACAAATTCTCAACTTTTTCTCATTTACCATTAGAACGTAAGCTTTAGATTTATAATCACCAAAACTAGTGTACTTATTTCTTACAACGCTATAAGAAAAATTAAACATTACTTTTACCGATAGAACGTAAGCTTTACATATAATCACCAAAAACTATTGTACTCATTTCTTACAAAACCCACGAGGTAGAATGAAATATCAATCGTAAGTTTTTAAAAATACGTGTCGACCCAGAGTTTTACTACTTGTTCCCTTCCTCCTTCTCCTCCTCCTCCTCCTCCCTTACCACACACCGATATACTTTGCTACGGACTCAGTCACCTGCTCGATCAAGTACGCAACTTATTACCCAAATAATCAACGCAAACACCCACCCTCTGTCAAAAAACAGGACGAGGCAAATACCGCCATCCCATGCCCCCGAAAAAAAAAAGCCAGCGTGACGTCACCAGAACCAAAAGCAGGCCCCAAACAGGGAGAAGAGGGGAAGACGCCCGCTAAAGACCCGACGGAGGGGAAGATGCCCCAAAAAGACCCCGGCGGAGGAGTAGGGGTAGACGCCCGATAACCCACTAGGCGAGGGGATGGCACCATAGGGTGGAAGAGAGGGGGTTTGTTGTGATGCCCCATACCCGACCCTATCTACTTTCGTCGATGCCAAGAATTCATGAATTCCGCGATTTTCATGGTCTTCGTCATTTTCGGATATTTTACTATTTCCATTGTTCTTGTAATTCCCATTTGTTGTACCATTTTCGTGAGTTTTACGATCCCCACCAATTTGACTTTTCCCGTCAAATTGGCAGTTTTGATTGTGTTCGTAATTTTCGTCGATTCCATCATCTTTGTCAATTCTACGATTCTTGTAGTTTCCGTCATTTTCGGCATTTTCACAATTCCCGTTAATTTTGCCATCCCCATCGTTATCGCGATTCTGCTCAGTTTCACAATTTCCATCGATCCCACGATTTTTGGTCATTGTCTGATTTTCATCGTGTTCGTCATTCTTGTCGATTTCATCATCTTTGTCGATGTCAAAAATTCATCAATTTCGCGATTTTCGTGGTCTTTGTCATTTCTGGCTATTTTCTCATTTTCATCTCTTCAAAAATTTTCATCCATTGTACCACTTCTGTCAGTTTTACGATTCCCACCAATTTCATCGACCCCGTCAAAGTCACAGTTCTCATTGTTTTCGTAATTTTTGTCGATTCTATCATTTCCGTCAATTTCACGATCCTTGGAGTTCTCGTAATTTCCGGCTATTTTACATTCTTCGTCAATTCTGCGATCTCTATCGTTATCGTGATTTTGCTTAGTTTCACAATCTCCCTCAATCTTACGATTTTTGGTAATTGCCTGATGTTCATCGTGTTCGTCATTTTTTTCAATTTCATCATCTTCGTCGATGCCAAGAATTCATAAATTCCGCGATTTTCATGGTCTTCGTCATTTTCGTATATTTTACTATTCCCATTGTTCTTGTAATTCCCATGCGCTGTACCATTTTCGTTAGTTTTACGATCCCCACCAATTTGACTTTTCCCGTCAAATTTTCAGTTTTGATTGTGTTCGTAATTTTCGTCGATTTCATTATTTTTGTCGAATTTACGAGTTTTGTAGTGCCTGTTATTTTCGGTTATCTCACAATGAACGTCAATTTTGCGATCACTATCGTTATCGTATCTTGCTCAAGTTCACAATTTTCAAAAATCTGACGATTTTTGGTAATTTCCTGATTTTCATCGTGTTCATCATTCTTCTTAATTTCATCTTCTCCGTCGATGCCGAGAATTCATCGATACCGCGATTTTTATGGTCTCCGTCATTTTCAGTTATTACACTGTTTTCATTTTTTTTGTCATTCTCATCCATTGAACCGTCTTCGTCAGTCTCACGATCTCCACCAATTGTACTGTTTTCGTCGAATTTGCAGTTCTTATTGTTTTTGTTCTGTTCGTCGAATCCATCGTTCTTGTCAATTAAACGATTTTTCTAGCTACCGTAAATTTCAGCTTTTTTACAATTTTTGTCAATTCGGCGATCCCTACGTTATCGTAATTTTGCTGAGTTTCACAATTTTTATCAATCTTACAATTTTTGGTAATTGCCTGATTTTCATCGTGTTCGTTATTCTTGTCGATTTCATTATTGTTGTCGATGCCGAGAATTCATCAATTCCGCAATTTTCATGGTCTCCGTCATTTCCGGTGATTTCCACATTTCCATTTTTTTTGTCATTTTCATCCATTGAACCGTCTTCGTCAGTCTCGCGATCCCCACCAATTGTACTGTTTTCGTCAAATTTGCAGTTCTCATTGTTTTTGTTTTGTTCGTCGAATCCATCATTCTTGTCAATTGAACGATTCCTCTAGCCACCGTAAATTTCAGCTATTTTACAATTTTCGTCAATTTGACGATCCCTATCGTTATCGTGATTTGGCTGAGTTTCACAATTTTCATCAATCTTACGATTTTTGGTAATTGCCTGATTTTCATCGTGTTCGTTATTCTCGTCGATTTCATCATTGTTGTCGATGCTGAGAATTCATCAATTCCGCAATTTTCATGGTCTCCGTCATTTCCGGTGATTCGCACATTTTCATCTTTTTTGACATTCTCATTCATTCAACCGTTTTCGTCAGTCTTATGATCTTCACTAATTTCACTGTTCTCGTCAAATTTGCAGTTCTCATTGTTTTGGTTTCCTTCGTCGAATTCATCATTCTTTTCAATTGAATGATCTTCCAAGTTCCCGTGAATTTCAGCTATTTCACAATTTCCGTCAATTTTGCGACGCCAATTGTTATTGTGATTTCGCTTAGTTTTACAATTTCCATCAATCTTACGATTTTTGGTAATTGCCTGATTTTTATCGTGTTTGTCATTTTTGTCGATTTCATCATCTTTGTCGATGCCGAAAATTTATCAATTTCACGAGTTTCATGGTCTCTGTCATTTTCGGCCATTTCACAATTTCCGTTAATTCCGCGATCCACATCGTTATCGTGATCTTGCTTTGTTTCACAATTTTCATCAATCTTACGATTTTCGGTTATTGCCTGATTTTTGTCGTGTTTGTCATTTATCTTGATTTCATCATCGTTGTCGATGCCAAGAATTCATTAGTTCCGCGACTTTCATGGTCTCCGTCATTTCGGGTTATTTCACTATTTTCATTTTTCTTGTTATCTTCTTACATTGTACTATTTCCGTCAGTTTGACGATTCCCACCAATTCCACTTTTGCCGTCAAATGAGCATTTCTCATTGTTTCTGTAATTTTCGGCGATTTCATCAATTTTGCGAATTTGACGATTTTTTTAGTTTCCGTAATTTCCGGCTATTTCACATTTTTCCGTTGATTCTGCGATGCCCATTGTTATTGTAATTTTGCTTGCTTTGACGATTTTCCATTAACCTCACGATTTCTTGTAATTGCCTGATTTTCATCGTGTTTTTCATTTTTGTCGATTTTATCATCATTGTCGATGCCGAAAATTTATCAATTCCACGATTTTCATGATCTCTGTCATTTTCGGCCATTCCTCAAATTTTGTTAATTTCGCGATCCACATCGTTATCGTGATCTTGCTTTGTTTCACAATTTTCATCAATCTTTCGATTTCTGGTTATTGCCTGATTTTCATCGTGTTCGTCATTCTTGTAGATTTGATCATCTTCGTTGATGCCGAGGATTCATTAATTCTCATGATTTCCGTCATTTCGGGTCATTTCACCATCTCCATCTTTTTTTTCATTTCTATTGATTGAACTGTTTTTGTTAATTTCACGATCTTCACCAATTTCACTTTTCCCGTCAAATTCGCAGTCCACATTGATCTTGTAATTTTTCCGGATTTCCTAATTTATGTAAAGTTCACGATTTTCGTAGTTCCCGTCATCTCCGGCTTTTTCACAACTTTCGTTGATCTTCCGATCCTAATCGTTATCGTTATTTTGCTATGTTCCTCGATTTTTATCAATCGCACGATTCTAGATATTTGCACGATTCTCATCGTGTTCTATATTCTTGTCGATTTCATCATTGTTGTCGATGCCGAAAATTCATCAATTCCGCGATTTTCATCGACCCTTTTGAATGCCTCCAAGTTTTAATCGCAAAGAAGTGAAATTCATTGAACTCGTAATATTGACGGAAATTCAGAGGATAATGAAATCCGAAAAATTAACGAAAATAGTAGAATTAGCGGAAATGATAGGATTGACGCAAATGACGATGTCGATAAAAATTGGAAGATTAACAAAAGTTGTCGTATCAATTAAGCGATATAAACAATGAAACTCGTCGAATTGACAAAAATCACAAAAATGATAAGAATTGCAGAATTGACGATAATCGTGAAATTGATCAGAATCGTGAAATCGACGAAAATCGTGGGAATAACGAAGATCGTCAACTCGATCAAGATTTTCAAATCGACAAAAATAGCAAAATTGATGAAGACTTCAAGATTGACGGGAATGGCGAAACCGATAGAGATTCCGAAATCAACAAAAGAAGTGGAATTCGAAAAACTCGTAAAATCGACGAAAATTCGAAGATTGTTGGAATCCGAAAAATAAACGGAAATAGTGAAATTGACGGAAATTACAGAATTGATGGAAATGAAGAAAACGATAGAGACCGCGGAATTTTGCAAAGTTCGTAAAGTTGATCGGATTCGTGAAATTGACTGAAATGGTGGGATAAACGAAGATCGTCGACTCAATGAAGATTTCGAATTCGACGAAAATCGCAAAATTCATGTAAACTTCAAAATTGACAAAAATGACAAAAACGATTAGGATTCTGAAATGAATGGGAAAAAAAGAATTCATACAACTCGTGAAATCAACAAAAATTAAAAGATCGATGGAAATCGCGAAAAATGGTCGAATCAACGAAAATGACGGAAACGATGAAAATCGCAAAATTAACGGTACGAGTGGGATTCATACAACTCGTGAAATTAACGGAAATTCAAAGATTGATGGGATCTGCAGAATTAACGAGAATAGTGGAATGGACGGCAATGATAGGATTGACAAAGATGACAAGAACGATAATATTCGGGAAATCAACTGCAGTCAAAAATTTGACAAGAACGATGAAAACGATGGAAATCGCAAAGATGACGAAAAAGGTCAAATTGACAGAAATCACATTAATGATGGGAATCCTGAAATCGACGATAATCGTGAAATTGATCAGAATCGTAAATTTGAAGAAAATAATGAGATAAATGAAGATCGCCAACTCGATCAAGAGTTCGCAATCGACAAAAATAGCAAAATTGATGGGAACTTCGAGATCGACAGAAATAACGAAAATCATCAGGGGTCCGAAATCAACGAAAATAGTGGAATTCATACAACTCGTGAAATCGACGAGAATTGAAAGATCGATGGATATCGCGCGATCGAGAAAAACGGTTGAATCAACAAAAATGACGGAAACGATGAAAATTGCAAGATCAACGTATGAAGTGAAATTCATCAAACTCGCGAAATGGACGGAAATTCAGAGAATAATGAAATCCGCAACATTAACGAAAATAGTGGAATTAGCGGAAATGATCAAGATTGCAAAATCAACGTAGGAAGTAGGATTTATGCAACTGATTAAATCAAAAGAAATCAGAAGGAAAATAGAAACCGTAAAATTGACGAAAATCGTGTAATCAACGGAAATGACGGAAACGATGGAAATCGCGGAGGGAACGGAAATAGTCAGATTTCTACGACCTGTGAAATTGACGGTAATTCGGAGATTGATGGAATACGCAAAATCACTGATGAAGTGAAATTTACGAAAATGGTGGGATTGACGCAGAAAAAGGAAACGATGAAAATTGAAGGAATAACAGAAATCGCCGAATTAGTAGGAAACGATGAAAACGATAGAACTCGTGAAATTGACAAAAATCACAAAAATGATAGAAATCGCAAAATCGACGAAGATTGCGGAATCGATCAGAACCGTGCAATCGACAAAAATGGTTGAATTATCGAACATTGTCATTTCAATCAAGATTCTGAAATTGACCAAAATGGCAAAATTAATGGAAACTTCGAGATCGACGAACATGACGAAAACGATCAGAATTTTGGAATTCACGAAAATAATGAGATTCATACGACATGTAGAATCGACAAGGATGCAAAGATTTATGGGATCTGGGAAATTGATGAAATCAGTAAAATCGACGAAAATAATTAAAATTTGAAGATTAACAGAAAAAGTAGAATTTGTGCGAATCGGGACATCGACAAAAATCAAAAGATCAATAGAAATCGCAAAATCGCGATGAATGGTTGTATCAACGAAAATGACGAAAACGATGAAAATCGCAAAATCAACGGTACAAGTGGAATTCATGCAACTCGTGAAATTGACGAAAATTCAAAGATTGATGGGATCCGCAGAATTAACGAAAATAGCGGAATTGACGGCAATGATAGAATTGACGAAGATGACGAGAACGATGAGATTCGGGAAATCAACTGTAGTCGAAAATTCGACAAAAACGATGAAAACGATGGAAATCGCTAAGATAACGGAGATAGTCAAATTGACAGGAATCACAGAAATGATGGGGATCCTGAAATCGACGATAATCGTGAAATTGATCGGAATCGTTGAATCGACGATAATAGTAAAATAAACGGAGATCGTCAACTCGATCAAGATTTCAAAATCGACAAAAATAGCAAAATTGATGAAAACTTCGAGATTGACGGGAATGACGAAAACGATAGAGATTTCGGAATTAACAAAAGAAGTGGAATTCGGAAAACTCGTAAAATCGACAAAAATTCAAAGATTGTTGGAATCCGAAAAATAAACGGAAATAGTGAGATTGACGGAAATGAAGAAAACGATAGAGACCGCGGTATTCGCAAAGTTCGTAAAGTTGATCGGAGTCGTGAAATTGACTGAAATGGTGGGATGAACGAAGATCGTCGACTCAATGAAGATTTCGAAATCGACGAAAATCCCAAAATTGATGTAAACTTCAAAATTGACGGAAATGACAAAAACGATCAGGATTCTAAAATCAATGGAAGAAGTTAAATTCGTACGACTCGTGAAATCGACAAAAATCAAAAGATCAATAGAAATCGCAAAATCGCGATGAATGGTCGAATCAACGAAAATGACGAAAACGATGGAAATCGCGAAGTCTTCGTCAATTTCACTATCTCCGTCGATTTCACGACCCTGATCAATCCTACGATTTTCGTGAATTCCGCAGTTGCTCATCGTTTAGGTCGATCTCGTCAATCTCACCATTTTCGTTATCTTTGCGATTTCCATCGTTTTATTGTTTTTGTCGAATCTTTGACTCTAGTGAATTTCTCGTGTCTTATCGTTTTCATCATTTCCGTCAATTCTATCATCTACGTCAATATCACTATTTTCGTTGATTTCGCGGATTTCATCAATCTTTCAATTTTTGTCGATTTCACGGGTTTTATGAATTCTACTCTCTCCGTCAATTGCACGACTCTGATCAATTCCACGCTTCTTGTGGATTCCGCGGTTCACCATTCTCCCGCTTGGTGTCAATTCGGTCATTTCCGTTATTTCCGCGATTTCCGTCGTCTCATCCTTCTTGTCAAATCTTCGACTCTAGTCAATTTTTTAAATCTCATCGTTTTCGTCACTTCTGTTAATTCAACCATTTTTCTCGATTTCACGATTTTTATCGATCTTCTAATTCTTGTCGAGTCCACGAAATGGATGAATTCCACTATCTTCGTAATTTCAAAATCTTCATCGTTTCCGTCATTCTTGTCATTCTCAAAGTTTTCATTAATTCGGCCTCCTTTGTCGAATTTCGAAATCTTGATTCAGTCGACGATCTTCGTCAATTTGGCTATCTCCGTCAATTTCACGACTGATCAATTCTACGATTTCCGTAGATTCGGCAGTTTTTCATCATTTAGGTCGATTTCGTCAATTTTACCATTTTCGTTATCTTTGCGATTTCCATCGTTTTATCGTTTTCGTCAAATCTTTGACTCTAGTCGATTTCTCGAATCTCATCGTTTTCATCATTCCCGTCAATCCTATCATTTACATCAATTTCACTATTTTCGTTGATCTTGCGGATTTCATTGATCTTGGAATTCCTGTCGAGTTCACGAGTTTTATGAAATTCACTTTTTCCGTCGATTTCGCGATTTTCATCGTTTTTGTCATTTCTGTTGATCTGACAATTTCCCTCGATTCCGTGATTTCCATCGAACTTTCAATTTTCGTCGATTTCACGAGTTGTATGAATTTTACTATTCTCGTTCATTTCGATTATTATTTTCGTTATTTTCGTCGATCTCGAAGTTTCCATCAATCTTGCCATTTTTGTCGATTCAGAAATATTAGGTCAGTTGACAATCTCCATTGTTTCCACTATTTCCGTCGATTTCAAGACTTTGATCAATTCTACGATTTTCGTGAATTCCACGGTTCTTTATTGTTTCAGTCAATCTTTCTAATTCTACTATTTTCGTCATTTTTGCGACTCCCATCATTTTTGTGATTGTTGTGAATTTGACCATTTCCGTTATTTTTGCGATTTCCATCGTTTCATCGTTTTCTTGGAATCTTTGACTCCAGTCAATTTCTTGAATCACATCGTTCGCGTCATCTCCGTCAATCTTATCATCTTCGTTAATTTTACTATTTTCGTTAATTTTGCGGATTCCATCAATCTTTGGATTTCCGTCGAGTTCACGAGTTTTATAAAATTCGCTTTTTTCGTTGATTCCGCGATTTCCATCGTTGCATCATTGTTGTCAAATCTTCGACTCTAGGCGATGTCCCGGATCTCGTCGTTTTCGTCGTTTCCGTTGATCCTATCATTTCCGTCAATTTCGCTATTTTCGTTGATTCTGCGGTTTTCGTCAATCTTTCAGTTTTCGTCGATCTTACGAGTATTATGAATTTCACTTTTTTCGTTGATTTCGGGATCTTTCTTGATTCGGTCATTTTTGTCAATTTAACCATCTCCGTAATTTTCGCGATTTTTATCGTTTTTGTCGAATTTTTGAGTCTCGTCGATTTTCCGAATCTCATTGTTTTCGTCATCCCCGTCAATCCTATCATTTCCGTCTATTTTACTATTTTTGTTGATTTCGCGGATTCCATCAATTTTCGAATTCTCGTCGATTTCACGAGTTTCATGGATTCCACTACCTTTGATAATTTTGCAATCTTCATCGTTTTCCTATTTTCGTTGATGTAACTATTTTTCCCAATTCGGCGATTTTCATCGATTCTCCGATTTTCATTGAGTTTGAGAGTTGTATGAATTCCACTATTTTTGTTTATTTCAGAATCTCATCGTTTCCGTCATCTCCGTCAATTCTATTATTTCCAGCAATTTCACTATTTTCGTTGATTTTGCGAATTCCATTGATCTTTGAATTCGCGTCGATTTCACGAGTTTTATGAATTTCACTTTTTCCGTTTATTTCGGGATCTTCATTGTTTCGGTCATTTTTGTTCACTTCACTATTTTCGTAATTTTTGCAGTTTCCATCGTTCTTGTCGAATTTTCGAGTCTAGTCAATTTTTCGAATCTCATTGTTCTTGTCATCTTTGTCAATCTTATTATTCTCGTCAATTTCACTCTTCTCGTTAATTTTGGGATCTCCATTGTTTCGGTTATTTCCGTAAATTCGACCATCTTCGTAATTTTCTTGATTTCTTTCGTTTTCGTCGAATTCTCGACTTTAGTCGATTTTTCGAATCTCATCGTTTCCGTTATCTCCGTCAACTTCTATCATTTCTGTCAATTTGACTATTTTCGTTCCTTCTGCGGATTGATTGAATCTTTGAATTTTTGTCGATTTTACGAGTTTTATGAATTCTACCTCCTCCGTTGATGTCGCGATTCCTATCGTTTTCGTCATTTTCGTTGATTAAACCATTCTCCTTCGGGTCTCTAAACTTCTGAAAACGAAGAGCTGGGGTTCGCTAAGCTCCGGAAGGAGCAAGGGGACTCTGAGCCCTAAGCTTTGCAGGGAGGGCGGGGACGCGGTTGAACGCCAACTTAGCGCGTTTTTGGGTGGCGGATAGGAGAACGGCCAGGATAAAAGCAGGGATGCGTAGTGTCGAGAACCAGAGTGTCGAAAGGCAACTTGAACGCAGGTTAGCAGAACTGTGAATGACCTGGTTAGTCGATGGCTATAGGAAACCCGGCTGGAGTAAAAACCAGCCCAGAGGGACCAAGGCTCTGACCGCGGACCAACTCCCTGAGCGAAGGTGGGAGCTATCGTGCCGAGGGCTGAATGGCACTGGGGCACAGTGTCGCAAACGATGCCCTTGGGGTACCATGCGCCCCCCCCCCCCCCCCATCGTATCTAGCTTTACCCCTGCAACACAGGCTCTGCAGGGGCGGACCACCCCTTCCTGCTTACCCGTGGGATCAGATATGAAACCAGCAAGTATAACCAAAACAAATAGCTTCAGCAGCGATAGTTTATTCGCAGATTCGGTGTCGGAGCTACCAAGGACCGAAGAGGCTTCCACACAGGGGGACTCGAGGACCTTGGAGAAAAAAACCGCTGGCGTGGTGGGGGAAATCAAGGCACTAGCCTCGAGGGCCCGCACCTGCCTAACGGTTTTGGTCCAGCAGGGTGCAGCGGAGGGCCCGACCTTGGTTGAGACCGCCGCAAGTACTCAGATAAACAGGGACAAGCCCAAAAACAGATCCGGGGCGGCGAAGAAGAGGGCGAGCAGGGCCAGGCTGGCTGCCGTGACCTCTTCAGACGTCACCCAGTCTGCGAGTACGGCAACATCCCCACCAGTGCACTCCGCCAAGGAAGGCTCAGCAAGTGGGCAACCTGGGAGCGGAGTGCCACAGAACGAGAGGCCAAGGCCTCTTGACAGCACTCCGCCTGAGGCCTACGCGGCTTCTAAGAGGGGCAGGGAAGTCCTCAAGCCGAGGAGCTATTAGGAAGCAGCTAAGGGCGAAAAGCGGGTGGCGATTACATCCTCAGACTACCCTGCTGCCACCCTAAGCTCAGGCAAAGCTGACCTGGTGGCGCAGGCGCTCTACAGGGCGATGGACTTTATCCCGGAAGGGGAGGAGATTCCTCGCTTCGACGAGTACCGGTGCGACCAAGGGATGCTTTGGATTTCCGGCTCCAACGAAGGCGCCGTTGAATGGCTCAGGCGAGTGGTGCCTACAATAAAGCCCTGGGAGGTTGCCTTACTCCAGCTCCTGGAGAGGGGACAACTCCCAAGGCTAAGCAAGATGACGACGGTCATACCCGGCTTGGCGGATAAGACTGCAGTCATCCTGACCAGGCTGAAGCGCCTCAACACTTGTCTTCAGACTCACCTCTGGCGGGTCTGGGACAGGAAGGAAGGACCAAAATCCGTCCTTCTGGTGCTGGGCGTGGACGCAAAATCTAGGGACTGGTTGAGGGGGGCTGGCCTCATGGCCCACTATAGACTCGGAAAGGTGACCTTCAAGGAAACCCGACCGAGTACCGGCGAGGGACAGGGGGTCCCAGCGCCCACTGGCTAGGGTGTTGTGCTGGCCGGGGTCACGCAGACCAGGGGACCGGGTCCGCCGACATCGGCGGCTAAGGACATCGGGGGCGAGGCTACGTCCACCGCAAAAGCAAGTAGCGGGGGAGGAAAGGACCTCAAAAGCTCGTGGACTCAGGTCCTCAGACCAGGGCACACAAGCCGAGGGGTACCGCTCTACAAAAAAGTAGAAGGGGGATCAAGCAGGCCTAGGGGGCGCCCGACTAGGGCCTGCGAGATAGGCAGGGCAGCGCTAGCTAACGTGGCAGCAGGGGTCCGAAAGACCCTTGCTGTCGCTGCAGAAGGCTCTGCAGGCACAGCACCCGGGGTAACACCTGACGCGGGGGCCCAGGGCACCGAGGGGGCAGGCGAGGCTCTGTAAACAGGGACCCACCTTTTCTCCCACCCACAGCGAAAGTACATCCGAATGGCAGGCAGTCCTATGACCGCAGGCAGGATTAACTTCGCGCAGATTAACTTGCAATACTGCAAAGCGGCCTCAGCTGTATATAGCAGGGACCTTGCAGTGAAGCACACAGACATATCACTCATACAAAAACCATGGGTATACAAGGGGCTTGTAAGGGTGTCGGAATTAAGCAACGAAGCAATTTTGTGCAGAATAGGGGGGGCAAGCGATCCGGGCCCCAGGGCGGCTATTTATATTATGAGTAGACACCAGGCACTTAAATTGAACCAGTTCTGCAACAGAGACCTGGTAGCAGCATTAGTAAGACTAATGCTTGCCCGGGGAGGGACCACCAACATGGTGGTGGCATCAGCATACCTGCCCTATGACTCGGAGGATCCACCACCTACGGAGGAACTCAAGGCGCTGGTAAGGTACTGCACAAGCGAAGGGCTCGAACTGCTGGTGGGATGCGACGCAAACTCACACTACACGGTATGGGGCAGCTCTAATACAAACAGGAGGGGAGAAGCTTTATTGTAGTACCTCACTCTGGAGCGGCTGGAAATTATCAACAGGGAATCGAAGCCCACATTCATCAACTCCCTTAGGAGGGAGGTGATTGACCTAACTCTGTGCACCAGTAAGGTAGTACACATGACCAAAAACTGGAGGTTAAGGGAAGAGGACACTCTCTTCGACCATAGACGAATCTCTTTCTACATAGACGGGGGCGTGGCATGGGAACCGACGGTAATGTACAGGAACCCCAGGGCAACCGACTGGACCTCCTACAGGGAGGAGCTAGCAAAGGGACTCAGGGGCCCCTGCTGCAAACTAAGAACGATAGGCATGGTTGAGGGCGCAGTAGGTACCCTACAGACCACCATTAACCAGGCTTACGAAGCAGCGTGCCCAACAAGGCAGCGGAAATGCAGCAAAAAGGTGACCTGGAGGAATAAGGAGCTGGGCCAACTAAGGACCAGATTCCGAAAGTACTTTACAGGGCCCTGAAGACAGATACAGACTTGGACTGGGAAGCTTACAAAGCTACTCAGAAGACGTACGAGAAAAAGATTAAAAAGTCAAAGAAGGAGGGCTGAAGGGATTTCTGCAGCGAGACCGAGAACCCGTCACTCGTAGCTAGGCTTCGCAAGGTATTCACCTCCGGCCCGCCAATCAAGCTGGACGGGCTCACCCTGCCAAATGGCAGAACAGCCGAAAACCACACAGAAATCCTAACCCACATGCTGGAAACCCACTTTCCCGGGTCGTTGCCGGCCGGCGGGGGACTGCCCATCAGGGCGGGCCCAACCCGTGCCGGGCGCGGAACGATGGACTGGAAAACAGCTGCAGAGATTGTGACACCAGACAGAACCAAATGGGCGATTGATACCTTTGATAAGTTCAAAAGCCCACGAGCTGACGGGATCTTTCCTGCAATCTTGCAGTAGGGCGGGAAGAACCTAGCCATCAGGCTGAGCATCATCTTTAGGTCCTGTCTGGCAATGAGATACGTTCCCATGGCGTGGCGGGACGTCAAGGTAGTCTTCATCCCCAAGCCGGGAAAGGGACACTACGACGTGGCCAAGTCCTGGAGACCAATCAGCCTAACGTCTGTCCTACTCAAAACGCTGGAGAGGCTGGTGGACAGATACGTAAGAAACGGGGCATTGGGAGAAAGACCAATCGCACACACACAGCACGCGTATCAAGCAGGCAAATCCACGGAGACGGCTCTTCACTCCCTCATAAGGGAATTGGAGGGGCCACTCTCCCAGAAAGGGGCTGCAGCTTTATGCGTGTTCATGGACGTGGAGGGAGCTTTTGATAACACATCTTCCAACGCTATATGTGAAGCAGCATTCAGGTTCAAAATCAACAGCATGGTTGTTGAGTGGATCAGAAACATGCTGCGGACGAGGACAGTCACTGCCAGTCTCGGTGGGACCGAGGTTAGAGCTCAGGTCGACAGGGGCTGCCCGCAGGGGGGAGTACTCTCCCCCCTCCTGCGGACCCTGGTCGTGGACGGGCTTCTGACGGGGCTCAGCGAGATCGGAGTGACGGCAGTGGGCTACGCTGACGATATAGCTCTGGTCGTCACAGGCGATCACCCACAACGTATGACGAATAGGATGCAAAAAGCACTCGACCTCGTACAAGATTGGTGCACATCGCAGTCGCTCAGGATCAACCTGGGCAAGACCGAGATGGTACTGTTCACGAGGAAACGACGTTTCGACCTAGGACCGATCAGGATCTTCGGAGCGGAACTGACTCGTTCCACGGAGGTACGTTATTAAGGGGTGACCCTGGATAGCAAACTGACATGGAAGGCTCACGTCCTGAAACAGGCCCAGAAGGCCACAGCCATATTCTGGGCCTGCAAAATGATGATAGGCCAGACATGGGGGCTGAGGCCGAGAACGGTAAAGTGGATTTACACGGCAATCTTACTTCCACAGATCACATACGCTGCCGTGATATTGTGGCCTGCTACAGGCAGAGCCGAAAACCGTAAGGCTCTAGAAAGGGTCTACAGACAAGCGACCTTGGGGATAACGGGTGCCATGAGAACCACCTCTACACTCGC
This sequence comes from Athalia rosae, assembly GCF_917208135.1. Lineage (NCBI taxonomy): Eukaryota > Metazoa > Arthropoda > Insecta > Hymenoptera > Athaliidae > Athalia > Athalia rosae. Next base: position 12,407,100 of record NC_064029.1, on the reverse strand, counting down.
CATGGGGGCTCTTGTTAACCTGACGCTTCCACACATTGCGGTGGAGACGGAGGCATGGAGGGCGGCCCTTCGACTCAGATTCTCTGGGTTACGGCGAGGCTCGGGCAGGGGGCACACGTGTATACTCCGACTGATGGAGGAGTTGGTGGGGCCCCCCCCCTCCAGGGGGAGGCGACAGATGCCCCAATCTCTACTAATTTGAAAGGCCCTACGAGTTACAGATCAAAAAAGACATATCCTGAAAGAAGGATAAACTTGCGCTCCTTCACACGAAAGGGCTCGTCTGGTTCACAAACGGGTCAAAAAAAAGGGGAGGAGTGGGAACTGGAATCTGGTCCGGAGGACCCAGGCTAAGCATTTTGCTGGCACTAGGGAACACCGCTACAGTATTTCAGGCAGAAGTGTTCGCTATACTCTCCTACGTCAAGAAATCCCTGACGCTGGGATACAGGGGCAAGCACATCTACATCTGCAGTGACAGCAGAGCAGCGCTTAGATCGATCGACGCATGCGTGGTGAGATCTAACTCGTGCAGGAATGCACAGCTCTGCTGAGACAACTAGCGCAATCAAACCGCGTGAAACTGCTCTGGGTACCGGCGCACAAAGGCATCAAGGGTAACATCGAAGCGTATCGACTAGCTAAAGGGGGAGCTTCACGACATGGCCCGGACAGGGGTTGCCAAATCGGGGTCCCTACGGAACATGTCAAAAAACTAGCAAAGAGGATTGCAACGGATAAGTTCGCAGAGGTTTGGGGCAATGCACCGGGCATGCTACACACGAGGGGCCTGTTTGAAGGACCTTCGAGCGGACTCGGTGAGGAGCTGATCAAACTAAGCAGAACCGAACTGAGAAGCGTAACAGGGCTTATCAAGGGCCACTGGTACACAGGCAAACACCTCGTCCACCTTGGACTCAGAGAAGAGGCGAGCTGTCCCAGGTGTGGCGAAGAAGTGGAAACACCACATAACCTCTTAGTGCGGTGAAGGGGTCTAGTAGGCCCCCGTACGGAGGCCTTCGGACCTAACTTCATCGGCGAAGTGGGTATAGAGGGAATAGGAGTTGGTAGGCTCCTGCTCTCCGCCAGGGCTGCGAACCTAACTACCTTCCCCATAATGTAGGTTGCCCGAAAGGGCTCGGGCACAATAGTCCTCGAGGACTGAGCGCCCGGAAATATCCAAATAATACGAAATTGCGATTTTCACTGTTTTCATAATTTCCGTTGATGTAACCATTTCCGTCGATTTGACGATTTTCATCGATCTTTAAATTTCCATCGATTTTCGAGTTGTATGAATTTCACTATTCTCGTTGAATTTATGGATTCCATCGATCTTTCAATTTCCATCGATTTTACAAGTCGTATGAATTTCACTATTCTCGTTAATCTCGGAATCTTCATCGTTTTCGTAATTTTCGTCAAACTTGAAGTTCCCATAAATTTTGCTATTTTTGTCGATTTCGGAATCTTGATTGAGTTGTCGATCTTCGTTTATTTCATCATCTCCGTAGATTTTACGATTTTGATCAATTCCACGATTATTGTCGATTTTGGGAGTTCTATCATTTTTGTGATTTTTGTCAATTTAACCATTTTCGTTATCTTTGCGATTTCCATGGTTTCCATCTTTTTTGTCAAATCTTCGACTCTAGTCAATTTGTCGAATCTTATCGTTCTTGTCATCTGCGTCAATCCTATAATTTCCGTTATTTCCACTATTTTCGTTGATTTTGCGGATTCCATCAATTTTTTATTTTCCGTCGATTCCACTAGTTCTATGAATTTTACTTTTTCCGTTAATTTTGCAATTTTCATCGTATTCGTCATCTCCGTCAATTTTACGATTTTCGTTGATTTTTCGGATTCCAACAATCTTTGAATTTTCGTCGATTTCACGAGTTTTATGAATTTCTTTATTTCAATAATTTCACAATTTTTTACTTTTTTGTCATTGTCGTTGATGTAACCATTCTCCTCGATTCCGCGATTTTTGTTGATCCTTCAATTTTCATCGATTTTCGAGTAGAATAAATTCTACTATTCTAGTTGATTTTGCGGATTCCATCGATCTCTCAGTTTCCATCGATTTGACGAGTCGTATGAATTTCACTATTCTCGTTAATTTCGAAATCGTCATTGTTTTCGTAATTTTCGTCAATCTTGGAGTTTTCATCAATTCTGCCATTCTTGTCAAGTTCGGAATCTTGCTTGAGTTGACAATTCCAGTTCATTTCACTATTTCTGTCGATTTCACGATTTCGATCAATTCCACGATGATCGTGGATTCCGCGGTTTCCATCGTTTTCGTCATCTTTGTCAATTTGACCATTTTCGTTATTTCTGCGACTTTCATCGTTTTCATCGTTTTTTTCAGATGTTCGACTCTAGTTGATTTCCCGAATCTCATCGGTCTCGTCATCCCCGTCAATCCTATCGTTTTCTTCAATTTCACTATTTTCACTAATTTCGCGGATTTCATCAATCTCTGAATTTCCGTCGATTCCCCGAGTTTTATCAATTTTACTATCTCTGATAATTTTGCAATTTTCATCGTTTTCGTCAGTTCCCTTAAATCACTTATTTCCGTCGAACTTGTAATTCCCATCAATCTTCCAATTTTTCTACAGTTGTTTGAATTTCACCGAGTATGTTAATTTTCGGAATCTTCATCGTGACGGTCATCTTCCTTAATTTCACGATTTTCGTTTTTTCTTTCGATTTCTATCGTTTTTGTCGAATTTCTGAGTGAAGACAATTTTTCGAATTTCATTGTTCTCGTCATCTTTGTCAATCCCATCATTCGCGTCGAATTCACTATTTTCGTTGATTTTGCGGATTCCATTTATCTTCCAAATTCCGTAAATTTCGGGAGCTTCATGAACTTCACTCTTTCCGTTAATTGCGCGATTTTTATCGATTTCGTCATTGCCGTTGATCTCGGAGTTACCATTGATTTTGCAATCTTCGTCAATTTTTTGAATCTTGATTGAGTTGACGATCTTCGTTAATTCTACCATTTTCGTCGATTTCACGACCCTGATTGATTTTACGATTCTCGTGAATTCCGTGGTTTCTACCGTTTCGGTCATTTTCGTCAATTTGACCATTTTTGTTATCTTTGCAATTTACATCGTTTCCATCGTTCTCGTCGAATCTTCAACTCTGGTCGATTTTCTCGAATCGCATCGTTTCCGTCATATCCGTCGATCCTATCAATTCCGTCAATTTCACTATTTTCGTCGATTTTGCGGATTCCATCAATCTTCGAATTTCCGTCGATTCCACGAGTTTTATGAATCCTACTATTTTTGATGATTTTGCGAATTCCATGGATCCGTTACCTCTGGACCATGGTCCACACGTCTTGCTCAATCATTCGTACCAATTTCCGAAACATATCCGATATTACCATCAATTCTACCAGATGCAACCCGATATCCTCTATCCTGCCTGACTATCACAATTGCCCTCGGTCATTGCACGACCTTGCATCAGCATGACATGCAAGTGTAATGACTTCCCGATTATCGTGAAATAATTCAGAATCGTGAAATCGACGAAAATGATCGAATCAACAAAGATCGTTAACGCAATCAAAATTTCGAAATTGACGAAAATAGCAAAATTGATCAAAACTTTGAGATTGACGAAAATGACGAAAACGATGAAGATTCCGAAATTACTAGAAATAGTGGAATTCATACAACTCGTGAAATTGATGAAAATTGAAAGATCGATAGAAATCGTGAAATGAAAGAAAATGATCACATCAACGAAAATGACGGAGACGATAAAAATCGCAAAATTATTGGAAACGGTGAAATCCATAAAACTTGGTTAATCGAGGAAAATTGAAAGATTTGTTACGTCCGAACCATAGTCCAAACGTCTCGCCACACCATTTTTACCAATTTTCAATACATATCAATTATTGCCACCAATTCTACCGGATGCAACCCGATATCCTTTTTCCTGCCGGACTATTACAATTGCCATCAGTCATTGCTCGACCTTGCATCAGCATGACATGCAAGTGCGATGACTTTCTTATTTGAACCCTGTCAGCTACACGTGCACTTCCACTTCACCAACCCCCTCTTTTAATAAACCGAGTTCACCCTATTTTTAGTCTCCATATCAAAATCATTTCTGAACATAAAACCAAACTGTACGGTTTTTCAGGACAAAGTTCCTTAGACACACACCGAAATCCTGGATCGGTCACTCAACAAATATTCATTAAACACACCTGTAACCCTTCTCGAGCCTGGTCGATAATAATCATCACTCTATGAGACTGAAACACGTCTGATTACGCCTGTAAGCCTTTCCGAGCTTGGCAAATAAATATACTTCGCGTCATAATCATCTACAAACTCTCAATCACCTTTATCACTTCGAATCCTTTTCTAAAAACTGTTGCATGAAACGAGAACGAACCTGAATAATAACGCCGGTGAACCTTTTACCTACTTAACAAATTGGTGGCTGCGTTGACCAACGGAACAGAATGATGAATCCGCAGAATCAACGAAAATAGTGAAATCGACAAAGAAAATGGGATAAACGCAGCTGACGAGAACAATGAAAATTGCAAAATCAACAAGAATCGTCGAATCGATAATAACGATGAAACTCGTAACATTGACAGAGATCCTAAGAATGATAAAAATCGCAAAATCGACGGTAACCGTGAAATTGATCAGAATCGTGAAATCGACGAGAATGGTAGGATTGACAAAGATCGTCAACTCAATCAAGATTTTAGTATTGACAAAAATAATAGAACTAAAGAAAACTGAAAGATTGACGAAAATGACAGAAACGATGAAGATTCCGGAATTAACGAAAATAGTGAAATCCATACAACTCGTGAAATCGACGACGATTGAAAGATCGATGGAAATCGCGGAATCACGAAAAATAGTTCGATTAACAAGAATGACGAGAACAATGAGAATTGCGGAATTACGGGAAAAGTGGAATCCATGAAACTCGTGGAATTAACGAAAATTCAATGATTGATGAAATCCGCGCAATTCAAGAAGATAGTAAAATCAACGAAAATAATAGGGTTAACTCAGATGACGAGTACGATGAGATTTGAGATATCAACTATAGTCGAAGATTTGACACAAACGATCAAAACGATAAAAATCGCGAAAATAATGAGAAGAGTCAAATTGACAAAAATTACAAAAATGCTGGACATCCTAAAATCGACGATAATCGTTAAATTGATCAGAATCGTGAAATCGACGCAAATGGTCAAATGAACGAAGATCGTCAACTCAATCAAGATTCCCAGACCGACAAAAATGGCAAAGTTGATGAAAACTTTGAGATTGACCGAAACGATGAATACCGCAGAATTCACGAAAAGCGTAGAATTGATCAGAGTCGTAGAATCGACAAAGAAAGTGAGATGAACGAAGATCGTCGACTCAATCAAGATTTCGAAATCGACAAAAATGGCAAAATTGATGGAATCTTCGAGATCGACGAAAATGACGAAAACAATCGATATTCCGAAATCAACTAAAATAGTAGAATTCATACGACTCATGAAATCGTTGAAAATTGAAAGATCGATGGATATCGCGGAATCGAGGAAAGTGGTTACATCAACAAAAATGACGAAAACGATGAAAATTGCAAGATTATCGAAAATAGTAGAATTCATGAAACTCGTGAAATCGACGGAGATTCAGAGATCAATAAAATCCACGGAATCAACGAAAATAAAAAAATTGACAAAAATGATAGAATTGACGGGGATGATGTGAACGATGAGATTCACAAAATTGACCCGATGCGAAGATTCAAAAAAAATGATGAAGATAAAATTGCGAAGATTACGAAAATGGTCGAATTGACAGAAAAGACCGAATCGATGAAACCCGCGAATTTACGAAAATCGTGGAATCGCCGATGATAGTGAAATGGACGAAGATTGTTCACTGAATCTAGATTTCAGAATTGACAAAAGTGGCAAAAGTGATGGAAACTCCGAAATCGATGTAAATGACAAAAATAACTGTTTGGGAAACAAGCCTCTCAAAATAGCGATACCTGTTGCTGTCGATCAGCGTGAACTCGCCACACGCTGCCGCGTCCCAGAAAGAGGCGCCCTTGTTCCGTCTCTGGCTTCAGCCATCACTAATTCTTTCGAACTCACCGGTTCGCCGTTAGAACACGTCTTTTTTGGTGTTAAGTAATCCCAACTCAAGTGATTAATATAATCGTTTAGACCGCTTATGATATTCATAATGGTCAACGACATCTCATGTGATTAATATAATCATCAGTTACTGCTCAATTGATCAACTCTATAATAAACTATTCAGTCAACTCATTCACACCGTTCGCTTATTTTTGTAATCGTGAACTGCGAATGAAATCTAAGTTATTGCAAGGAGTTCGACGTCCTTCTCGTCTTATTCATTTTCTCAACAATAACAATAATTTTGAAATTAAAAAAAATAGTCAAATTCATATCACTCGCGAAATCGACGACGATTGAAAGATCGATGGGAATCGCGCAATCAAAGAAGATGGTTCAATCAACAAAAATGACGGTAACGATGAAAATCGCGGAATCGAACGAAAAAATTAAAATTCATAAAACTCGAGAAATTGACGGAAATTCGAAGATTGATAGAATCCACAAAATTAACGGAAAAAGTAAAATTGAAGAATGTGGTAGGGTAAACGCAGATGACAAGAACGATGTGATTCAAAAAAATTGACAAAAGTCAAAGATTTGACGAAATCAATAAAAACGATGGAAATCGCAAAGATGACGAAAATGGTCAAATAGACGAAAATGACCGTAACGATGGAAACTGCAGAATCCACGAAAATCGTCAAATTGATCAGAGCACTGAAATCGAAGAAGATAGTAAAATGAACGAAGATCGTCATCTGAAACATGTTTCCGTGATCGACAAAATCGGCAAAATTCATAGAAACCTTGAGATCGACGAAAATGACCAAATTAATAAAAATTTCGAAAACAACAATAATAGTGAAATTTATACAACTCGTGAAATCGACGAGCATTGAAAGATCGATAGAAATTGCGGAATCAAAAAAAAATGGTTAAATCAACGAAAATGACGGAAACGATGAAAATTGCGGAATCAACGAAAAAAGTGAGATTCATGAAACTCGCGAAATCGACGTAAATTCAAAGATTGATGGAATCCGCGCAATTAACGAAAATAGTGTAATCAACGTTAATGGTAGGGTTAAAGCAGATGACGAGAACAATAAGATTCGAGATATTGACTATAATCGAAGATTCGACACAAATGATGGAAACGACGACGTGAAATCGATGAAAATTAAAAGATCTTTCAAAAACGTATAATCGAGGAAGATGGTTTCATCAACAAAAATTGCAAAAACGATGAATATTGCAAAATTATCAAAAAAGTGAAAATCATAAAAATCGTGGAATCGGAGGAAATTGAAAGATTGATGGAATCCGCAAAATCAACGGAAATAGTAAAATTGATGAAAATGGTGGGATTGACGCAGATGACGAGAACGATGAGAATTGCGAAATGATCAAGAATGATAGAATTCATGAAACTCGTGGAATCGACGGAGATTTGAGGATCAATGAAATCCACAGAATCAACGAAAATAGTGAAATTGACAGAAATGATAGAATTGACGAAGTTGACGGAAACGATGAGATTCGGAAAATTGACTCGAGTCGAAGATTCGACAAAAACGATAGAAACGATGGGAATCGCAAAGATAACAAAAATAGTCAATTTGACGAAAATGATTGAAATGAAGAAAATCCCAAAATCGACGATAATCGTGAAACTGATCGAAAATGTAGAATCGAAAAAAATAGTGAGATGAACGAAGATTGTCAACTCAATCAAGATTCCGAAATCGACGAAAATAAAAAAATTGATAAAAACTTTAAGATTGACGAAAATGACGGAAACGATAAAGGTTCCGAAATGACCTAAAAAAGAAGAATTCATACAACTCGTGGAATCAATAAAAATTGAGAGATAGATGGAATCGCGAAATCGAAAAAAATGGTTCGATCAACGAAAATGACGGAAACGATAAAGGTTACGAAATTACCTAAAAAAGTAGAATTCATACAACTCGTGGAATCAATAAAAATTGAGAGATAGATGGAATCGTGAAATCGAAAAAAATGGTTCAATCAACGAAAATGACGTAAACGATGAAGATCGCGAAATCAACGGAAAAAGTGAAATTCATAAAACTCGTGATATCGACGGGAATCCATAGATCGATAGAATCCGCAAAATCAATCAAAATAGTGGATTAACGACCAGAACGATGAGATTCGAAAAATTGACGGAAGTCACAGATTCGACAAGAACAATAAAAACGATAGAAATCGCAAAAATGACGAAAATGGTCGAATTGACGAGAATGACTGGAACGATGGAAACCGCAGAATCCACGAGAATCGTCATTTTGATCAGAGTCGTAAAATCGACGAAACTGGTGAAATTAACGGAGATCATTAAAACATTCCAAATGTCAAAATCGACAAAAATGGCGAAATTGATAACAACTTCGAGATCGACGAGAATGACGAAAACAATGAAAATTCCGGAATTGACGAAAATAGTGAAATCCATACAACTCATGAAATCGACGACGATTGAGAGATCGATGGAATCCATAAATTCAACGAGAATAGTGAAATTCATACAACTCGCGGAATCTGGGAAAATGATTCAATCAACAGGAATGACAAAAACGAGAAAAAGTGAAAAATTATCGAAAATAGTGGAATTCATAAAACTCGTGAAATCGACGGAAATTGAAAGATTGATGGAATCCGCAGAATTAACAAAGTTAGTAAAATGACCGGGAATGGTAGGGTCGACGCAGATGACAAGAACGATAAGATTCAGAAAATTGACTAGAGTCGAAGATTCGACAAGAACGATGAAAACGATGGAAATTGCAAAAATGACGGAAATGGTCAAATTGACAGAAATGACCGAAATAATGACAATCCCAAAATCGAAAATAACCGTGGAGTTGATAGAAATCGTCAAATTGAAGAAAATGGTGAAATAAACAAAGATCGTCAACTCGATCAAGATTTCGAAATCGACAAAAATAGTAGATTTGATACAAACTTCGAAATCGACGAAAATGACGAAAACCATCAAGATCTCGGAATCAACGAAAATAGTAGAATTCATACGACTCGTGAAAGCGACAAGAATTGAAAGATCGATGGATATCGCGCAATCAAGGAAAATGGTTGAATAACCAAAAATGACGGAAACGATGAAAATCGCGAAATCAGCGGAAGAAGTAAAATTCCTAAAAATCGTGAAATTGACGGAAATTCAGAGACTGATGGAACCCGCAAAATTAACGAAAATAGTGAAATTGACGGGAATGATGGGATTCACGCAAATGACGATAACGATGCAAATTGGGAGATTAACGAAAATTGTCGTATGAATAATGACGATCTCAACGATAATACTCGTGGAATTGACGAAAATGATGAAAATCGCAAAATCGACGATAATCGTAAAATTGATCGGAATCGTAAAATCGACAAAAATCGTAGAATTGACAAAGATCGTCAACTCAATTAAGATACCAGAATCGACAAAAACGACAAAATTGTTGGAAACTTGAAGATTGACGAAAATGACGAAAACGATGAAGATTCTGAAATCAACGGAAATAGTGAAATTCATACAACCCGTGAAATCGACCAAATTCGGAAGATCGATGGAAATCGCGAGATCGAGGAAAATATTAGAATCAACGAAAGTGACAAAAACGATGAAAATCTCGGAATTGAAGGAAAAAGTGAAATTCATAAAACTCGTGGAATCGACGGAAATTCAAAGATTAGTTACGTCGGTAAACGCTGCCATCAATTTTCTACGTGAGTTCAAGGTTCACCGGCGTTATTATTGAGGTTCGTTCTCGTTTTATGCAACTAAATGCAACTGCAGGAAAGAATTCGAAGTGATGAAGGTGATTGAGAGTTTGTAGATGATTATGACGCGAAGTATATTTATTTGCCAAGCTCGGAAAGGCTTACAGGCGTAATCAGACGTGTTTCAGTCTCATAGAGTGATGATTATTATCGACCAGGCTCGAGAAGGGTTACAGGTGTGTTTAATGAATATTTGTTGAGTGACCGATCCAGGATTTCGGTGTGTGTCTAAGGAACTTTGTCCTGAAAAACCGTACAGTTTGGTTTTATGTTCAGAAATGATTTTGATATGGAGACTAAAAATAGGGTGAACTCGGTTTATTAAAAGAGGGGGTTGGTGAAGTGGAAGTGCACGTGTAGCTGACAGGGTTCAAATAAGAAAGTCATCGCACTTGCATGTCATGCTGATGCAAGGTCGAGCAATGACTGATGGCAATTGTAATAGTCCGGCAGGAAAAAGGATATCGGGTTGCATCCGGTAGAATTGGTGGCAATAATTGATATGTATTGAAAATTGGTAAAAATGGTGTGGCGAGACGTTTGGACTATGGTTCGGACGTAACAAATCTTTCAATTTTCCTCGATTAACCAAGTTTTATGGATTTCACCGTTTCCAATAATTTTGCGATTTTTATCGTCTCCGTCATTTTCGTTGATGTGATCATTTTCTTTCATTTCACGATTTCTATCGATCTTTCAATTTTCATCAATTTCACGAGTTGTATGAATTCCACTATTTCTAGTAATTTCGGAATCTTCATCGTTTTCGTCATTTTCGTCAATCTCAAAGTTTTGATCAATTTTGCTATTTTCGTCAATTTCGAAATTTTGATTGCGTTAACGATCTTTGTTGATTCGATCATTTTCGTCGATTTCACGATTCTGAATTATTTCACGATAATCGGGAAGTCATTACACTTGCATGTCATGCTGATGCAAGGTCGTGCAATGACCGAGGGCAATTGTGATAGTCAGGCAGGATAGAGGATATCGGGTTGCATCTGGTAGAATTGATGGTAATATCGGATATGTTTCGGAAATTGGTACGAATGATTGAGCAAGACGTGTGGACCATGGTCCAGAGGTAACGGATCCATGGAATTCGCAAAATCATCAAAAATAGTAGGATTCATAAAACTCGTGGAATCGACGGAAATTCGAAGATTGATGGAATCCGCAAAATCGACGAAAATAGTGAAATTGACGGAATTGATAGGATCGACGGATATGACGGAAACGATGCGATTCGAGAAAATCGACCAGAGTTGAAGATTCGACGAGAACGATGGAAACGATGTAAATTGCAAAGATAACAAAAATGGTCAAATTGACGAAAATGACCGAAACGGTAGAAACCACGGAATTCACGAGAATCGTAAAATCAATCAGGGTCGTGAAATCGACGAAAATGGTAGAATTAACGAAGATCGTCAACTCAATCAAGATTCAAAAAATTGACGAAGATTGCAAAATCAATGGTAACTCCGAGATCAACGGCAATGACGAAATCGATAAAAATCGCGCAATTAACGGAAAGAGTGAAGTTCATGAAGCTCCCGAAATTTACGGAATTTGGAAGATAAATGGAATCCGCAAAATCAACGAAAATAGTGAATTCGACGCGAATGATGGGATTGACAAAGATGACGAGAACAATGAAATTCGAAAAATTGTCTTCACTCAGAAATTCGACAAAAACGATAGAAATCGAAAGAAAAAACGAAAATCGTGAAATTAAGGAAGATGACCGTCACGATGAAGATTCCGAAAATTAACATACTCGGTGAAATTCAAACAACTGTAGAAAAATTGGAAGATTGATGGGAATTACAAGTTCGACGGAAATAAGTGATTTAAGGGAACTGACGAAAACGATGAAAATTGCAAAATTATCAGAGATAGTAAAATTGATAAAACTCGGGGAATCGACGGAAATTCAGAGATTGATGAAATCCGCGAAATTAGTGAAAATAGTGAAATTGAAGAAAACGATAGGATTGACGGGGATGACGAGACCGATGAGATTCGGGAAATCAACTAGAGTCGAACATCTGAAAAAAACGATGAAAACGATGAAAGTCGCAGAAATAACGAAAATGGTCAAATTGACAAAGATGACGAAAACGATGGAAACCGCGGAATCCACGATCATCGTGGAATTGATCGAAATCGTGAAATCGACAGAAATAGTGAAATGAACTGGAATTGTCAACTCAAGCAAGATTCCGAACTTGACAAGAATGGCAGAATTGATGAAAACTCCAAGATTGACGAAAATTACGAAAACAATGACGATTTCGAAATTAACGAGAATAGTGAAATTCATACGACTCGTCAAATCGATGGAAACTGAGAGATCGATGGAATCCGCAAAATCAACTAGAATAGTAGAATTTATTCTACTCGAAAATCGATGAAAATTGAAGGATCAACAAAAATCGCGGAATCGAGGAGAATGGTTACATCAACGACAATGACAAAAAAGTAAAAAATTGTGAAATTATTGAAATAAAGAAATTCATAAAACTCGTGAAATCGACGAAAATTCAAAGATTGTTGGAATCCGAAAAATCAACGAAAATCGTAAAATTGACGGAGATGACGAATACGATGAAAATTGCAAAATTAACGGAAAAAGTAAAATTCATAGAACTAGTGGAATCGACGGAAAATAAAAAATTGATGGAATCCGCAAAATCAACGAAAATAGTGGAAATAACGGAAATTATAGGATTGACGCAGATGACAAGAACGATAAGATTCGACAAATTGACTAGAGTCGAAGATTTGACAAAAAAGATGGAAACCATGGAAATCGCAAAGATAACGAAAATGGTTAAATTGACAAAAATCACAAAAATGATAGAACTCCCAAAATCGACAATAATCGTGGAATTGATCAAAATCGTAAAATCTACGGAGATGATGAAATAAACGAAGATCGACAACTCAATCAAGATTCCGAAATCGACAAAAATAGCAAAATTTATGGGAACTTCAAGTTTGACGAAAATTACGAAAACGATGAAGATTCCGAGATTAACGAGAATAGTGAAATTCATACGACTTGTAAAATCGATGGAAATTGAAAGATCGATGGAATCCATAAATTCAACGAGAATAGTGAAATTCATACAACTCGAAAATCGATGGAAATTTAAAGATCGATGAAAATCGTCAAATCGACGGAAATGGTTACATCAACGGAAATTATGAAAACAGTGAAAATCGCAATTTCGTATTATTTGGATATTTCCGGGCGCTCAGTCCTCGAGGACTATTGTGCCCGAGCCCTTTCGGGCAACCTACATTATGGGGAAGGTAGTTAGGTTCGCAGCCCTGGCGGAGAGCAGGAGCCTACCAACTCCTATTCCCTCTATACCCACTTCGCCGATGAAGTTAGGTCCGAAGGCCTCCGTACGGGGGCCTACTAGACCCCTTCACCGCACTAAGAGGTTATGTGGTGTTTCCACTTCTTCGCCACACCTGGGACAGCTCGCCTCTTCTCTGAGTCCAAGGTGGACGAGGTGTTTGCCTGTGTACCAGTGGCCCTTGATAAGCCCTGTTACGCTTCTCAGTTCGGTTCTGCTTAGTTTGATCAGCTCCTCACCGAGTCCGCTCGAAGGTCCTTCAAACAGGCCCCTCGTGTGTAGCATGCCCGGTGCATTGCCCCAAACCTCTGCGAACTTATCCGTTGCAATCCTCTTTGCTAGTTTTTTGACATGTTCCGTAGGGACCCCGATTTGGCAACCCCTGTCCGGGCCATGTCGTGAAGCTCCCCCTTTAGCTAGTCGATACGCTTCGATGTTACCCTTGATGCCTTTGTGCGCCGGTACCCAGAGCAGTTTCACGCGGTTTGATTGCGCTAGTTGTCTCAGCAGAGCTGTGCATTCCTGCACGAGTTAGATCTCACCACGCATGCGTCGATCGATCTAAGCGCTGCTCTGCTGTCACTGCAGATGTAGATGTGCTTGCCCCTGTATCCCAGCGTCAGGGATTTCTTGACGTAGGAGAGTATAGCGAACACTTCTGCCTGAAATACTGTAGCGGTGTTCCCTAGTGCCAGCAAAATGCTTAGCCTGGGTCCTCCGGACCAGATTCCAGTTCCCACTCCTCCCCTTTTTTTTGACCCGTTTGTGAACCAGACGAGCCCTTTCGTGTGAAGGAGCGCAAGTTTATCCTTCTTTCAGGATATGTCTTTTTTGATCTGTAACTCGTAGGGCCTTTCAAATTAGTAGAGATTGGGGCATCTGTCGCCTCCCCCTGGAGGGGGGGGGCCCCACCAACTCCTCCATCAGTCGGAGTATACACGTGTGCCCCCTGCCCGAGCCTCGCCGTAACCCAGAGAATCTGAGTCGAAGGGCCGCCCTCCATGCCTCCGTCTCCACCGCAATGTGTGGAAGCGTCAGGTTAACAAGAGCCCCCATGGCGAGTGTAGAGGTGGTTCTCATGGCACCCGTTATCCCCAAGGTCGCTTGTCTGTAGACCCTTTCTAGAGCCTTACGGTTTTCGGCTCTGCCTGTAGCAGGCCACAATATCACGGCAGCGTATGTGATCTGTGGAAGTAAGATTGCCGTGTAAATCCACTTTACCGTTCTCGGCCTCAGCCCCCATGTCTGGCCTATCATCATTTTGCAGGCCCAGAATATGGCTGTGGCCTTCTGGGCCTGTTTCAGGACGTGAGCCTTCCATGTCAGTTTGCTATCCAGGGTCACCCCTTAATAACGTACCTCCGTGGAACGAGTCAGTTCCGCTCCGAAGATCCTGATCGGTCCTAGGTCGAAACGTCGTTTCCTCGTGAACAGTACCATCTCGGTCTTGCCCAGGTTGATCCTGAGCGACTGCGATGTGCACCAATCTTGTACGAGGTCGAGTGCTTTTTGCATCCTATTCGTCATACGTTGTGGGTGATCGCCTGTGACGACCAGAGCTATATCGTCAGCGTAGCCCACTGCCGTCACTCCGATCTCGCTGAGCCCCGTCAGAAGCCCGTCCACGACCAGGGTCCGCAGGAGGGGGGAGAGTACTCCCCCCTGCGGGCAGCCCCTGTCGACCTGAGCTCTAACCTCGGTCCCACCGAGACTGGCAGTGACTGTCCTCGTCCGCAGCATGTTTCTGATCCACTCAACAACCATGCTGTTGATTTTGAACCTGAATGCTGCTTCACATATAGCGTTGGAAGATGTGTTATCAAAAGCTCCCTCCACGTCCATGAACACGCATAAAGCTGCAGCCCCTTTCTGGGAGAGTGGCCCCTCCAATTCCCTTATGAGGGAGTGAAGAGCCGTCTCCGTGGATTTGCCTGCTTGATACGCGTGCTGTGTGTGTGCGATTGGTCTTTCTCCCAATGCCCCGTTTCTTACGTATCTGTCCACCAGCCTCTCCAGCGTTTTGAGTAGGACAGACGTTAGGCTGATTGGTCTCCAGGACTTGGCCACGTCGTAGTGTCCCTTTCCCGGCTTGGGGATGAAGACTACCTTGACGTCCCGCCACGCCATGGGAACGTATCTCATTGCCAGACAGGACCTAAAGATGATGCTCAGCCTGATGGCTAGGTTCTTCCCGCCCTACTGCAAGATTGCAGGAAAGATCCCGTCAGCTCGTGGGCTTTTGAACTTATCAAAGGTATCAATCGCCCATTTGGTTCTGTCTGGTGTCACAATCTCTGCAGCTGTTTTCCAGTCCATCGTTCCGCGCCCGGCACGGGTTGGGCCCGCCCTGATGGGCAGTCCCCCGCCGGCCGGCAACGACCCGGGAAAGTGGGTTTCCAGCATGTGGGTTAGGATTTCTGTGTGGTTTTCGGCTGTTCTGCCATTTGGCAGGGTGAGCCCGTCCAGCTTGATTGGCGGGCCGGAGGTGAATACCTTGCGAAGCCTAGCTACGAGTGACGGGTTCTCGGTCTCGCTGCAGAAATCCCTTCAGCCCTCCTTCTTTGACTTTTTAATCTTTTTCTCGTACGTCTTCTGAGTAGCTTTGTAAGCTTCCCAGTCCAAGTCTGTATCTGTCTTCAGGGCCCTGTAAAGTACTTTCGGAATCTGGTCCTTAGTTGGCCCAGCTCCTTATTCCTCCAGGTCACCTTTTTGCTGCATTTCCGCTGCCTTGTTGGGCACGCTGCTTCGTAAGCCTGGTTAATGGTGGTCTGTAGGGTACCTACTGCGCCCTCAACCATGCCTATCGTTCTTAGTTTGCAGCAGGGGCCCCTGAGTCCCTTTGCTAGCTCCTCCCTGTAGGAGGTCCAGTCGGTTGCCCTGGGGTTCCTGTACATTACCGTCGGTTCCCATGCCACGCCCCCGTCTATGTAGAAAGAGATTCGTCTATGGTCGAAGAGAGTGTCCTCTTCCCTTAACCTCCAGTTTTTGGTCATGTGTACTACCTTACTGGTGCACAGAGTTAGGTCAATCACCTCCCTCCTAAGGGAGTTGATGAATGTGGGCTTCGATTCCCTGTTGATAATTTCCAGCCGCTCCAGAGTGAGGTACTACAATAAAGCTTCTCCCCTCCTGTTTGTATTAGAGCTGCCCCATACCGTGTAGTGTGAGTTTGCGTCGCATCCCACCAGCAGTTCGAGCCCTTCGCTTGTGCAGTACCTTACCAGCGCCTTGAGTTCCTCCGTAGGTGGTGGATCCTCCGAGTCATAGGGCAGGTATGCTGATGCCACCACCATGTTGGTGGTCCCTCCCCGGGCAAGCATTAGTCTTACTAATGCTGCTACCAGGTCTCTGTTGCAGAACTGGTTCAATTTAAGTGCCTGGTGTCTACTCATAATATAAATAGCCGCCCTGGGGCCCGGATCGCTTGCCCCCCCTATTCTGCACAAAATTGCTTCGTTGCTTAATTCCGACACCCTTACAAGCCCCTTGTATACCCATGGTTTTTGTATGAGTGATATGTCTGTGTGCTTCACTGCAAGGTCCCTGCTATATACAGCTGAGGCCGCTTTGCAGTATTGCAAGTTAATCTGCGCGAAGTTAATCCTGCCTGCGGTCATAGGACTGCCTGCCATTCGGATGTACTTTCGCTGTGGGTGGGAGAAAAGGTGGGTCCCTGTTTACAGAGCCTCGCCTGCCCCCTCGGTGCCCTGGGCCCCCGCGTCAGGTGTTACCCCGGGTGCTGTGCCTGCAGAGCCTTCTGCAGCGACAGCAAGGGTCTTTCGGACCCCTGCTGCCACGTTAGCTAGCGCTGCCCTGCCTATCTCGCAGGCCCTAGTCGGGCGCCCCCTAGGCCTGCTTGATCCCCCTTCTACTTTTTTGTAGAGCGGTACCCCTCGGCTTGTGTGCCCTGGTCTGAGGACCTGAGTCCACGAGCTTTTGAGGTCCTTTCCTCCCCCGCTACTTGCTTTTGCGGTGGACGTAGCCTCGCCCCCGATGTCCTTAGCCGCCGATGTCGGCGGACCCGGTCCCCTGGTCTGCGTGACCCCGGCCAGCACAACACCCTAGCCAGTGGGCGCTGGGACCCCCTGTCCCTCGCCGGTACTCGGTCGGGTTTCCTTGAAGGTCACCTTTCCGAGTCTATAGTGGGCCATGAGGCCAGCCCCCCTCAACCAGTCCCTAGATTTTGCGTCCACGCCCAGCACCAGAAGGACGGATTTTGGTCCTTCCTTCCTGTCCCAGACCCGCCAGAGGTGAGTCTGAAGACAAGTGTTGAGGCGCTTCAGCCTGGTCAGGATGACTGCAGTCTTATCCGCCAAGCCGGGTATGACCGTCGTCATCTTGCTTAGCCTTGGGAGTTGTCCCCTCTCCAGGAGCTGGAGTAAGGCAACCTCCCAGGGCTTTATTGTAGGCACCACTCGCCTGAGCCATTCAACGGCGCCTTCGTTGGAGCCGGAAATCCAAAGCATCCCTTGGTCGCACCGGTACTCGTCGAAGCGAGGAATCTCCTCCCCTTCCGGGATAAAGTCCATCGCCCTGTAGAGCGCCTGCGCCACCAGGTCAGCTTTGCCTGAGCTTAGGGTGGCAGCAGGGTAGTCTGAGGATGTAATCGCCACCCGCTTTTCGCCCTTAGCTGCTTCCTAATAGCTCCTCGGCTTGAGGACTTCCCTGCCCCTCTTAGAAGCCGCGTAGGCCTCAGGCGGAGTGCTGTCAAGAGGCCTTGGCCTCTCGTTCTGTGGCACTCCGCTCCCAGGTTGCCCACTTGCTGAGCCTTCCTTGGCGGAGTGCACTGGTGGGGATGTTGCCGTACTCGCAGACTGGGTGACGTCTGAAGAGGTCACGGCAGCCAGCCTGGCCCTGCTCGCCCTCTTCTTCGCCGCCCCGGATCTGTTTTTGGGCTTGTCCCTGTTTATCTGAGTACTTGCGGCGGTCTCAACCAAGGTCGGGCCCTCCGCTGCACCCTGCTGGACCAAAACCGTTAGGCAGGTGCGGGCCCTCGAGGCTAGTGCCTTGATTTCCCCCACCACGCCAGCGGTTTCTTTCTCCAAGGTCCTCGAGTCCCCCTGTGTGGAAGCCTCTTCGGTCCTTGGTAGCTCCGACACCGAATCTGCGAATAAACTATCGCTGCTGAAGCTATTTGTTTTGGTTATACTTGCTGGTTTCATATCTGATCCCACGGGTAAGCAGGAAGGGGTGGTCCGCCCCTGCAGAGCCTGTGTTGCAGGGGTAAAGCTAGATACGATGGGGGGGGGGGGGGGGGCGCATGGTACCCCAAGGGCATCGTTTGCGACACTGTGCCCCAGTGCCATTCAGCCCTCGGCACGATAGCTCCCACCTTCGCTCAAGGAGTTGGTCCGCGGTCAGAGCCTTGGTCCCTCTGGGCTGGTTTTTACTCCAGCCGGGTTTCCTATAGCCATCGACTAACCAGGTCATTCACAGTTCTGCTAACCTGCGTTCAAGTTGCCTTTCGACACTCTGGTTCTCGAGACCACGCATCCCTGCTTTTATCCTGGCCGTTCTTCTATCCGCCACCCAAAAACGCGCTCAGTTGGCGCTCAACCGCGTCCCCGCCCTCCCTGCAAAGCTTAGGGCTCAGAGTCCCCTTGCTCCTTCCGGAGCTTAGCGACCCCCAGCTCTCCGTCTTCAGGAGTTTAGAGACCCGAAGGAAAATGGTTTAATCAACGGAAATGACGAAAATGATAGGAATCGCGACATCAACGGAGGAGGTAGAATATATAAAACTCGTAAAATCGACAAAAATTCAAAGATTCAATCAATCCGCAGAAGGAACGAAAATAGTCGAATTGACAGAAATGATAGAAGTTGACGGAGATAACGAAAACGATGAGATTCGGAAAATCGACTAAAGTCGAGAATTCGACGAAAACGAAAGAAATCAAGAAAATTACGAAGATGGTCGAATTTACGGAAATAACCGAAACAATGGAGATCCCAAAATTAACGAGAAGAGTGAAATTGACGAGAATAATAAGATTGACAGAGATGACAAGAACAATGGGATTCGAAAAATTGACTAGACTCGAAAAGTCGACAAGAACGATGGAAACTGCAAAAATAGTGAAGTGAACAAAAATGACCAAAACAATGAAGATCCCGAAATAAACGGAAAAAGTGAAATTCATAAAACTCGTGAAATCGACGCGAATTCAAAGATCGATGGAATTCGCAAAATCAACGAAAATAGTGAAATTGCTGGAAATAATAGAATTGACGGAGATGACGAAAACGATGAGATTCTGAAATAAACAAAAATAGTGGAATTCATATAACTCTTAAACTCAATGAAAATCGGAGAATCGATGAAAATCGCCGAATTGGGAAAAATAGTTACATCAACGAAAATAGGAAAACGATGAAGATTGCAAAATTATCAAAGGTAGTGGAATCCATGAAACTCTTGAAATCGACGAGAATTCGGAAATTGATGGAATCCGCGAAATCAACAAAAATAGTAAAATAGACGGAAATGATAGGATTGACGGGGATGACGAAAACAATGAGATTCGGAAAATCGACGAGACTCAAAAATTCGACAAAAACGATAGAAATCGCGAAAATTACGGAGATGGTTAAATTGACAAAAATGACCGAATCAAGAAAGATCCTGAAATCAACGAAGAAAGTGAAATTCATAATACTCGTAAGATCGACGAAAACTGAAAGATTGACGAAAACCGCAGAATCAACGAAAATAGCGAAATTGACGGAAATGATAGGATCAACGGAAACGACGAAAACGACGAGATCCGGGACATCGCCTAGAGTCGAAGATTTGACAACAATGATGCAACGATGGAAATCGCGGAATCAACGAAAAAAGCGAATTTTATAAAACTCGTGAACTCGACGGAAATCCAAAGATTGATGGAATCCGCAAAATTAACGAAAATAGTAAAATTAACGAAGATGATAAGATTGACGGAGATGACGCGAACGATGTGATTCAAGAAATTGACTGGAGTCAAAGATTCCAAGAAAACGATGAAACGATGGAAATCGCAAAAATAACGGAAATGGTCAAATTCACAACAATCACAAAAATGATGGGAGTCGCAAAAATGACGAAAATAGTAGAATTAGAAAGATTGACTGAAACAATAAAGAACCGTGGAATTCACGAAAATCGTAGAATTGATCAAAGTCTTGAAATCGACGGAAATAGTGGAAACAATGGAGATTGTCAACTGACCTAATATTTCTGAATCGACAAAAATGGCAAGATTGATGGAAACTTCGAGATCGACGAAAATAACGAAAATAATAATCGAAATGAACGAGAATAGTAAAATTCATACAACTCGTGAAATCGACGAAAATTGAAAGTTCGATGGAAATCACGGAATCGAGGGAAATTGTCAGATCAACAGAAATGACAAAAACGATGAAAATCGCGAAATCGACGGAAAAAGTGAATTTCATAAAACTCGTGAACTCGACAGGAATTCCAAGATCAATGAAATCCGCAAGATCAACGAAAATAGTGAAATTGATGTAAATGATAGGATTGACGGGAATGATGAAAACGATGAGATTCGAGAAATCGACTAGAGTCAAAGATTTGACGAAAACGATAAAACGATGGAAATCGCAAAGATAACGAAAATGGTAAAATTGACGAAATCGACCTAAATGATGAAAAACTGCCGAATCTACGGAAATCGTAGAATTGATCAGTCGTGAAATTGACGGAGATAGCCAAATTGACGAAGATCGTCGACTGAATCAAGATTTCGAAATTCGACAAAGGAGGCCGAATTAATGAAAACTTTGAGAATGACAAGAATGACGGAAACGATGAAGATTTTGGAATTAACGAAGATAGTAAAATTCATACAACTCGTGAAATCGACGAAAATTGAGAGAATGATGGAAATCGCGGAATCGAGGGAAATTGTTGAATCAACAAAAATGACGAAACCGATGGGATTCGAGAAATTGACGGAGAGAGTGAAATTTATGAAACTCGTTAAATCAACAAAAATTGAAAGATTGATGGGATCCGCGAAATCAACGAAAATAGTGGAATTGACGGAAATCAAAGAATTGACGGAGTTGTCGAATCCGATGGAAACAATGGAAATCGCGAGAATAACGAAAATGTTTAAATTGTCAAAAATCACAAAAATGTTGGGAATCCTCAAATCAACAATGATCGTGTAATTGATCAGAATCGTAGAATCTACGGTATTAGTAGAATACAAGAAAGATCGTCAGCTCAATCAAGATTCCGGAATCGACAAAAATTGCAAATTTGATGAAAACTTCAAGATTGACAAAAATGACGAAAACGATGATATTACGTACGGGCGGGTCGAGCGGCTAGTTCCCCGCATAACACGACAAATAAAAAAAAAAACACAGATATTATCAAGAAGGAGAATACTTACCCGCTCCGGAGCGAGCCCCCTTTTGGTAGTGGATCCCATCTCGTCAGACCCATACAGGTCCCCACGACTATCCTCTCGGTGGAGGCTCTTTTATGAATGTACTTATTGGGACTAAAGCGGTTCCAGGACGAATAAATAGAGATAGTTGGTTCCACCCAATAACGTTTAATAAGGACACGAAAGTGCACCGCACTTCCCGTCACCCCGGTAGCCGCTGTCCATCCCATACGTTGTCGCGCGTCTACCTGATCCATTATCATAACAATGGTAGACCACGTGTTCCCTCCGTCGCTTTTTATTTCTATGCGAAAGTTGATGATTCCAAGGCGGGCTTCGACGTCAACGAAACTGCAGAATTGCAGTCATCAAAATTTAGACAATGGATGAAAGTGCCATGCCCGGAAAGGTGTACTGACCGGAGTTAGGTTTTAAAATCGCAGGAAGGAACAAAAAAAACAAAGATTCCGTACGTCGGAACGTAATAATGAAGACTCTGGAATTGAAGAAAATGGTGGATATCATACAACTCGTGGAATCGACAAGAATTGAGAAATCGATGGAAATCGCGGAATCGAGAATAATGGTTGAATCAACGAATATGACGAAAACGATGAGAGTCGCGATATAATCAAGAATAGTGAAATTCATGAAACTCGTGATGTTGAAGAAAATTCAAAGTGTAATGGAATCCGCAAAATCAACGGAAATAGTGAAATCGACGGAAATGATAGGATTGACGGAGTTGACGAGGACGATGAGGTTCGGAAAATCGACTAAAGTCGAAAAGTCGAAAGCGATGGAAACGATCGAAATCGGGGACATAACAGAAATGGTCGAAGTGACGTGAATCACAAAAATGATGAAAATTCCAGAATCGACAATAATCGTTGAATTAAGCAGAATCGTCAAATCGACGAAAATGATGAAATAAACGAAGATCGTCAACCTTATGAGAATATCGCGATCGAAAAAATGAAAAACTCATTGAAAACTCTAAGAATGACGAAAATAACGCAACTAATACAGATTCCAAAATTAACGAGAATAGTGAAGTTGATACAATTCGTGAAATCGACAAAAACCGAAAGTTCGATGGAGATCGCGAAATCGAGGAAGATAGTTTAATCAACGAAAATGACGAAAACGATGGAAATAGCAAAATCAACGGAAAAAGTAAAATCCATAATACTAGTGGTATCTACGAAAATTCAAAGAATAATGGAATCCGCAAAATCAACGAAAATAGCGAAATTGACGGGAATGATAGGATTAATGGAGATGACGAAAACGATGAGATCCGGGTAATCGCCTGAAGTCGGAAATTTGACAAGGAAGATGGAAACCATGGAAATCGCAAAGATAACGAAAATGGTCAAATTGACCGAAATGACGGAAACGATGAAAATCGCAAAATCGACGAAAAAAATGAATTTCATAAAATTCGTGAACTCGACGGAAATTCAAAGATTGATAGAATCTGCAAGATTAACGAAAATAGTAAATTGAACGGAGATGAAAGAGGATTAACCGACATGACGCGGGCGATGTGATTCGAGAAATCGACTAAAGTCGAAGATTTGACGAGAACGATGAAAACGATCGAAATCGCAAAGATATCGCAAGTGGTAGAATTGACGAAAATGACCGAAACGATCAAAAACCGCGGAATGCACGAAAATCGTAAAATTGATCAAAGTCGTGAAATCGACGAAGATAGTAGAATTAACGGCGATCGTCGACGAAATCAAGATTTCGAAATCTACAAAGATGGCAGAATTCATGTAAATTCCAAGATCGACCAAGATAATGAAAACAATTGAGATTCCGGAATCAACAAGAATAGTGAAACTCATACAACTCGTGAAATCGACGAAAACTGAAAAATCGATGGAAATCGCGAAATCGAAGAAAATGGTTGAATCAACAAAAATGACGGAAACGATGAAAATCGCGAAATAATCGGAAATAGTAAAATTCATGAAACTCGTGAAATTGACGAAAATTCGAAGATCGATGGGATCCGAAAAAATCAACAAGAAAAGTGAAATTGGCGGAAATGATAGAATCGACGGAAATGACAAGAACGATGGGATTCGACAAATTGGATAGAGTCGGAGATTCGACGGAAACGATGGAAACGATGAAGATCGCAAAGATAACGAAAGTGGTCAAATCGACGAAAATTACAAGAATGATGGAAATCCCAAAATCGACGATCATCATTGAATTGAACAAAATCGTGAAATTGACGGTTATGTTGAAATTTACAAAGATTGTAAACTCAATGAGGATTCCGGAATCGACAAAAATGGCGAAATTGATAAGAAATTTAAAATTGACGAAAATGACGAAAATAATAAAGATTCCAGTATTAACGAGAATAGTGAAATTCATGGAACTCTTGAATCGACGAAAATTCAAAGATTGATGAAATCCGCAAAATCAACGAGATTAGTGAAATTGGCGGAAATGATAGGATTGACGCAGATGACAAGAACGATAGGATTCGACAAATTGGATAGAGTCGAAGATTCGACGGAAACGATGGAAACGATGAAGATCGCAAAGATAACGAAAGTGGTCAAATCGACGAAAATTACATAAATGATGAAAATTCCAAAATCGACGATCATCATTGAATTGAACAAAATCGTGAAATTGACGGTTATGTTAAAATTTACAAAGATTGTCAACTCAATGAAGATTCCGGAAGCGACAAAAATGACAAAATTGATGAAAACTTCCAGATTGACGAAGATGACGAAAATAATAAAGATTCCAAAATCAACGGAAATAGTAAAATTCATACAACTCGTGAAACCGACGAAGATTGAAAGATTGATGGGAATCGCGGATTTGAGGAAAATAGTTGAATCAACGAAGATGACAAGAACGATGAACTGATGGAAATCATAAAAAAAATGTAAATGGTCAAATTGGCAACAATCACAAAAATGATGGAAATTTCGGACTCTACGAAAATCGTAGATTTGATCAGAGTCGTGAAATTGACGGGGATAGTGGAATGAACGAAGATCGTCGACTGAATCAAGATTTCGAAAACGACAAAAATGTCAAAATTAATGAAACCTTTGAGATCGACAAAGATGACGAAAATAATAGAGATTCCGGAATTAACGAAAGTAGTGAAATTCATACGACTTATGAAATCGACAAAAATTGAAAAATCGATGAAATTCGCGAAATCGAGGAAAATGGTTGAATCAATGATGTAAGAGTTGGTGTATGGTATTGGGCTTTTATTCACCGTCAAACTTGAAATATAGATACTTATCGCTAATTCCTATTTCTAGAGAAAGAGGAGATTGTAATTTCTTTTTTGTCGGGTGAGCTCCGGTCTGTCGAAGTCTGATGATGTGCGCTGGTGGAACAGGTGTGCCGTGGAGTATATATGAATGTCGACGTCGATGACGATGTGTTGTGCCTGATTTCTACGAATGTGTATCTGTGTGATGCGGCGTGTTGGTTCGTTATTCTTTATGTACTTTCGTGTTCGTGTTGATGTCTGCGTGTTGAACAATTATCGCGTATCTGGTAAGCGTCGAATTCTGTTTGTGTGCACGTGTAGCGGTTGCGTGAAATATTTTTTGTAATAATGTTTTGTACGAATTTTATGTTAAAACCTTGCAGCACTCATTGTCCAGTATACGATCGCGGTATAATTCAGAGCCGCACTCATCACACCTTCTCAGGACACCACTGGGTGCTAACTCCTAGCTCGTCCTTTTCTTCCCTATTCATGTCCATGATTTTTGTTTTCCTTTTTCTTTTTTCTCTCTCTCTCTTTCTTTTTTTTTCTTTTTCTTCTCTCTCTTCCTATCTTTGTCTCAATCCCTCTATTTGTCTACATCCTACACCGAAAATGACGAAAACGATGAAAATCGCGAAATTAAGGGAAAAAGTAGAATTCAAAAAACTCGTGGAATTGACAGAAATTCAAAAATTGATGGAATTCGCTCAATCAACGAAAATAGTGGAATTGACGGAAATGATAGGATGGACGGAGTTGATAAAAACCATGAGATTCAGAAAATCGACTGGAGTCGAAGATTCGACAAAATCGATAAATACGATGGAAATTGCAAAGATAACGAAAATGATCAAATTGACGAAAATCACAAAAATGATGGAAATCCCAAAATTGACGATAATCGTTGGATCGAACAGAATCGTCAAATCGACGAGAATAGTGAAATGAACGAAGATCGTCGACTGAATCAAGAATTTGAAGTTGACAAAAATGGCAGAATTGATATACTTCGAAATCGACGCAAATGACGAAAACGATGGAAATTGCAAAATTATCGAAAATAGTGAAATTCATGCAACTCGTAATATCGATGAGAATTGAAAGATCAATGTAAATCAAAATTTGGAAAAATCGTTGAATCAACGAAATTGACGAAAACGATGAAATCGCGGAATAATCAAAAATAGTGAAATTCATGGAACTCTTGAAACCGACGAAAATTCAAAGATTGATGGAATCCGCAAAATCAACGAGATTAGTGAAATTGGCGGAAATGATAGGATCGACGCAGATGACAAGAACGATGGGATTCGACAAATTGGATAGAGTCGAAGATTTGACGAAAACGATGGAAACGATGGAAATCGCGAAGATAACGAAAATGGTCAAATCGACGAAAATTACAAGAATGATGGAAATCCCAAAATCGACGATCATCGTTAAATTGAACAGAATCGTGAAATGGACGGAAGTGTAAAAATTTACAAAGATTGTATACTCAATGAGTATTCCGGAATCGACAAAAATGGCGAAATTGATAAAAAATTCAAAATTGACGAAAATGACGAAAATAATAAAGATTCCAGTATTAACGAACATAGTAAAATTCATGAAACTCGTGAAACCGACAGAGATTGGAAGATTGATGGGAATCGCGAAACGAGAGAAATAGTTGATTCAACGAAGATGACGAGAACGATGGAACGATCGAAATCGCAAAGATAACGAGAATGGTCGAATTGACAAAAATCAGGAAAACGGTAAGAATCGCGGAATCGACGTCAAAAGTGAATTTCATGAAACTCGTGAACTCGACGGAAATCAAAAGATTGATGGGATCCGCAAGATGAACGAAAATAGTGAAATTAACGGAGATGATAGGATTGACGGATATGACGCGGGTGATGTGATTCAAAAATTGACCAGAGTCGAAGATTTGACGAGAACGATGAAAAAGATAAAAATCGCAAAAATATCGAGAATGGTTAAATTGACAAAAATGGCCGAAACGATGAAAAACCGCGGTATTTACGAAAATTGTCAAACTGTCCAGAGTCGTAAAATCGACGGAGAAAGTAAAAGTAACGGCGATCGTCGACTAAATCAAGATTCCGGAATCTACAAAAATGGCAGAATTCATGGAAATTCCGAGATCGACCAAGATATTGAAAACAATTAAGATTCCGGAATCAACAAGAATAGTGAAACCATAGATATATTGAACTAGATCGGACAAGATCATGGCGGATTCTAGTGTATGGGTTTAAATGTAGGCGGCGCGCTCGGCGAAAAAACCGAAATTGAGGATTTAGCTTCAGGCCACTGTTTTACTCACAGAATTACCTAAAACCCCATGATTTGCTTAACAGGTCGATATGATAATTTTATGAAACTGTTCGACTTGACCGACAGATATGTGACCACGCGACATGAACCATGTTATACACGGTATCCATCAATTTTTAACGTTATATATTAGATACAGTTATACATGGCTGTTTTACCCGTGATAAATTATTGCACTAATGTCTCAACAAGCAGAACACAAAATCCAAAAATGCACGAATGCACGGCATAGTAGATTGTACCCTCCATGTCAACAGGATATATTTTTCAAAGTGTTACAAGGTGTTTTCTCAAAAACTGAGGATTATTTTGGAGAATTTTTGAAACAAAAATTGCAGAATCATAGAAGGAAAATTCAATAATACCATAGATATTGAAATTTAGCTGGATTGTATAGGGGTTTTGAGAGTCACTTGGTTTTCCGAGCGGAAATCCATATTTTGTATTGCAGATTCGTAATCTACAAGAAAAGCTAAGCAGCATTCGTACAAAACATTTTTTTCATAATCATCATTTTGCAATTATAATATACCAAATTAATTTTACACGCAAAAACTAAAACTTCTGAAGAAAAATCGCAGAAGACAAAGAGAAGATATTAGAAAGTTTAGAATTCTATAAATTTCTGAACGAGGAATTTTGGCACTTGAAATGACCGAGAGGGTCATTTAGAAGGCTATGGAAAGTCAGAATCAATTTCTTCAAAAAGTACGGAAAATTTGGTAAAAAAAAAGGTGTATCGAGATTTTTTTTCATTGTTCCGAAATATGACATCCTTGGCTATCTTTGAACTGCTGAAATTAGAATCAATAATTTTCAAAAATCTAAAATTTTTACACAAATCTCAGATGAATATTCTCACAAGGTTCAGAGAAATTTTTTTTGCCACATACGTACCCATATGTATTCTGTATTGCCTATGTATACAGCTCACGATGCATTGTACACCGAGGATGATTGTAAGATCTAATATCTGATCATAGTGTATCAATCTTAGAACACTGAAACAAAACCTGTGATTTGGCAATGTTGCACCGAGTATATATAATATATATTTATATATATATATATAATTCCTACTTTTGATTCTACAATATACTCGAGATAACTTTATGCGCAGCGTTGCCGGATCACCATTGACCACGAAAATAACGTGTTGGAAATAAAAAGAGAATGATATTTCAAATTATCGTATCGCATCCACAAAAACGGTAAAGTGCTTTTTTTTTTTTATTTAAATTTGTTTAAAGAACTTTTTTTTTTACTCTCATAAATTTGTTCAAAAAATTATCTAAGAAAAATTATTTTTACATTTCACATCAGATTTTACCTGGTAAGAAATAATTTCATTCTGTATAGAGCTTTTGTGAAATCTATTTTGTTTCAATTGGTGATACGACTCTGTAACGAAGCGTTTCTCTTTATCAAGTTTTTATTAACCCGCTTTCTTGTCCATCTGTTTGTCTGTTCAGTAAAAATTTTGCAATCGATTTTAAACCAACTTCCCAATGAGCTAGATATTTGAAACTTCAAACACTCCTCATAACTGGATGACAATACAATATGAACTTCTTTTCGTAAAAAAAGGAATGAAAAAAAAACGGATCGATAATCAATGAGATTTATAATAATGAAATTTAACAAAATATAGTTATTGACACGATTAAAAGCAAATAGCTTGTTCTTCGAATAAATTTTGTTCCAATATACCACGTTCGGTTTTTTGCGGATATCTCGGAAACTATTGCAGATATCCCAAATTTGAAAGAAGGTTCATGAAGAGCAGAAAACATACTAAAAAAAAAGTCCAACCTTCTTGAACTGTACCGCGAATATTCATAACTTTAATTGAGCTATGAAAACATGACCGATGACGCCTGATTCGGCTCCCGCGCGTGATGATTGTTTCAGAGGCATATGCGAAAAAAATGTATCCAACAGTCTATATATGAATATTAAGGAATGAAAAAATTCAAGTACGTACTGGACACTCTAGTAAACCATAATCAGTTGGAAAAAAAATTTATTCATCATTTTTCAATGTACTATGCTTTTGTAAATTGAAAACTCTTTCTCAATAGGCAAATAACAAAAAAAACTCGGATAATTAACAAACCGAAAGTTCCAAATTCCTCCCACTTCTTGAAGCTATGGAGATAAAATTAAAAATATAAAAAAAGGAGTGACATTTTTTGTTTAAGAAAACATTTGCTTGTTTAAATCATAATTTCAATTGTTATTTGACATTCTGAAGGAAAAAAATTTCTCAATTATTTTCAAAATGTTTTTCGCATGAACAATTTGTTATAAACAAATGAATTTTCGAGCGAGATTTTTTTCATTACTTAATATGATACAATAACAACTGTGTGTGGGTTTCTGAACAAAAAAAATTCTAGTTTTTATTTAATTTCAAAAATTTATGGATCTTGAATTTTTTCGTTCTCTTCGAGTTTCTTACCTCTGTTACCAAAATTACTACTATCGTATTATTACTTGCCGTATCAACAGTTATTGAGTAATTCTGGTTCTAATTTTTTTCCAACTGATTATTGTTTATTAAAGTGTCCAGCAAGTACCTAAATTTTTTTATCCCTTAATATTCATATATAAGCTGTTGAATAAATTTTTTTTCGCTCATGTCTCCCAAACGAGCATCGCGCGTGGGAGCCGAATCAGGCGTCATCGGTCATTTTTTCATAGCTCAATCAAAATCATAAATATTCGTGGTGCAGTTCAGGGAGGTTGGACTTTTTTTTTAGTGTGTTTTCTGCTCTTTTTGAATTTTTTTCAGATCAAATTTCAGATAGCCGCAATAGTTTTCGAGATATCCGCAAAAAACCGAACCCTACTTTTTTTCCATTAAATTGTTTATTACTTTTGTAATTTTTTCAACCGCGTTGTCATGCGATTTCTGAAGTTTCTCGAGCTCATTCTGGATCCAAGAATCACCTTTACATTGAATTCGGCGAAGGCTAACTCAAATTTGACCAAAAGGCACTTGTTGACTAGACTATAGGACTAGAAGGACGAAAAAAGAGCAAGGTGCAAAAGTGATAATTTGCTGGGAAGCGAGTGTCGTCGCTTTGATGCGCGGCGAGCTAAAGCCTGGTTGCTGGTGCGAGTGAGGTTAGTTTGGACAGAAATCGTTTAGACAGAATCCGTTTCTACTGAGAAAGTTTGCCCAGGGTTCGTTTGGACATAAGAAATTTCGACTTAGGTTCGTTTGGATACAAATGCAAACGACCCTAAGTCGGTCGGTAGAAAATAAACTAACTAAAGGAAATGAATCGAAGAAAATGACAACACGTTAATGATAGAATTAAGTTCCAGTGAAAATTAATTGAACAATCTAATTTCTTTGAAAAACTTGTTACAAGTTTTCTTCTCACTTAGAAATCATTATTTCCCAATTGATTTTCAATTAGCTCTCCTTTCCTCGGCATCTTTGGATTTTGATTTTGGTTTTTTTTTTCTAAATTTTTTCTGTACTCGAAAATCTTTCCAACGTGACATATTAACAAGTTCACAAAAAGCTAAACAACGAACAAACTCCTACTCGCAAGCCCCAACAAGAATAACAGTTATATTCAGTTTTTTTTTTTTTTTTTTTTGACCGGTAGTTTGTGTTAGCGAACATGAAATACTACTTTTTTTCAAAGCCGTAACATTGCGAACTATACTGAAATTTTTTTCAACCGAACAAGAATAATTCTCCTTACAGAAAATATTGTATTTCAGATTTTTGTATTCAAATGTGAACAAATTATCATAATATCCATTTGCACTGAAATCATCCTAGTGATGAGAAAAGCTCATCTGCTGCACCGTAATACCGATAGTCCGGACGAGCGTGGTATATTTGTCGCGCGTCACCGTCTATAAGGATGAATTTGAAGATTGGATCTACAGATCGTTCGTGCGGTTGACCGATAATCTCTCATTGTCAGAGGTCGATGAAGGGTCTGTTTTACCATGAAACGCAGAGGGCGCTCTGGGCTGGCACTCTTATTTTGCGACTTAATACCCTATGACTCTCACTTTTCGCAACTTGTCCGATCTAAATCAATATACCTATGGTAGGATGAACGAAAATGACGGAAACGATGAAAATCGCAGAATGAACGAAAAAAGTGAAGTTCATAAAACTTCCGAAATAAACGGAAATTCAAAGATTGATAGAATCCGCAAAATTCACAAAAATCGTGGAATTGATCAGCATTGTGAAATCGACGGAGATAGTGAAGTTGAAGAAGATCTTTGAATGATACAATAATTCGGAATCGACTAAAATGGTGAAATTGATGAAAACTCAGAAAAACGATGAAGATTCCGAATTGAACGAAAAATTGTAAAATTCATACAACTCGTGAAATCGACGAAAACTCGAAGATCGATAAAATCCGCAAAATTAACGAAGATCGTGAAAATACGAAACTGATATGATTGACGCGGATGACAAGAACGATGAGATTCGTCAAATTGAATAGAGTCGAATATTCGACGAAAACGATGAAAACGATGGAAATTGCAAAAATCACGGAAATGGTGAAATTGACGAAAATGACCAAAACGATGAAAACTGCGGAATCCACGGAAATTGTAGAATTGATTAGAGTCGTAAAATCGACGGAGATAGTGAAATCAACGGCGATCGTTGACTAAATCAAGATTTCGAAATCGACAAAAATGGCAGAATTCATCAAAATTCCGAGATCGACGCAAATAACGGAAACAATAGAGAGTCCGAAAGAAACAAGAATAGTGAAATTCATACAACTCGTGAAATCAACGAAAATTGAAAGTTCGATGGAAATCGCGAAATCGGGGAAAATAGTTGAATCAACGGAAATGACGAAAACGATGAAAATCGCGAAATAATCAAAAATAGTGAAATTCGTGAAACTCGTAAAATTGACAAAAATTGAGAGATTGATGGAATCCGCAAAATCAACGGAAATGGTGAAATTGACGGGAATGATAGGTTATGGAAATTGACGGAAACGATGAGTTCTGAGAAATTGACCAGAGTCGAAGATTCGACAAAAACGATGAATCGATGGAAATTGCAATGATAACGATAATGGTCAAACTGACAAAAATCACAAAAATGATGGGAGTTCAGAAATCGACGCTAATCGAAGAAGTGATCAGAGTCGGGAAATCGACAAGAATGGTGAAATGAACGGAGATCGTCGACTGAATCAAGATTTCGAGATCGACAAAAATGGCAAAATTAATGAAAACTTCGAGATTGACGGAATTGACGAAAACGACGAAGATTCCGAAATGAACGAAAAAAGTGAAGTAATACAAATCGCGAAATCGACGAAAATTCAAGAATTGATGGAAACCGCAGAATTGACGGAAATGGTAAAACTGACGAGAATGGTGAAAATTGCAAAATTCACGAGAACAGTAGAATTCATACAACTTTTGAAATCGACGGAAATCAAAAGATTAATGGAAACCGCAGAATGGACGGAAATGGTAAAATTGACGAAAACGATGAAAATCGCAAAGTTGACGAAAATCGTAAAATTCATACGACTCGTGAAATTGACGGAAATTCGGAAATTGAAGAATACTGCAAAATTAACGAAAATAGTAAAATAGACCAAAATGGTAGGATTGACGAAGATGACGGAAACGATAAAAATCGCAAAGTCAACGAAATTCGTAAAATTCATACGACTCGTGAAATCGACGGAAATTCAAAGATCGATACTGCAAAATTAACGAGAATGGTGAAATTCTCTGAAATAGTAGTATCGACGCAGATGACGAAAACGATAAAGTCAAAAACTTGACAAAAATTGTTGAAAGAAAATCAACGAAATTCGTAAAATTCATACGACTCGTGAAATCGACGGAAATTCAAAGATCGAAGAATCCTGCAAAATTAACGAGAATAGTGTAATTTTCCGAAATAGTAGTATCAACGCAGATGACGAAAACGATGAAGTCAAAAAATTAACGAAAATTTTCGAATTGATAATAACGAAAAAACGATGGAACCCGTGAAATTGACAAAAATCCTAAGAATGATGGAGATCGCAAAATCGACGATCATCGTGAAATTAATCAGAATTGTGCAATCGACGAGAATTGTGAAATTAACAAAGATCGTCAGCTCAATCAAGATTCCGAAATTGACAAAAATGGCAAAATTGATGGAAACTTCGAGATCGACGAAATTGCCGGAAACGTTGAGAATTCCGAAATTCACGACAAGAGCAAATTCATACAACTCGTTAAATCGACGGAAATTGAAAGATTGATGGAGACCGCAAAATTGACGGAAAATGTTCAAATCAACGAAAATGATGAAACCGCGAAATGAACGGTAAAAGTGGAGTTTATGAATCACGTGGAATAATCGGAAATTCGAAGATCAATGAAATCCGCGAAATTATCGAAAATAGTGAAATTGTCAAAAATGATTGAAATCGCAAAATTAAGGGAAAAAGTAGGATTCATTAAACTCGTGAAATCGACGGAAATTAAAAGATCAATGAGAATTGCGGAATTAAGGAAAATGTTCAAATCAACGAAAATGACGGAAACGATGAAACCGCGAAATAAACGGAAAAAGTAGAGTTCATAAATCACGTGGAATCGACGGAAATTCGGAGATCAATGGAATCCGCAGAATCAACGAGAATAGTGAAATTGACGAAAGTGATAGGATTTACAGAGATGACGACAACGATGAGATCCGAGAGAATAACCAAAATCGGAGATTTGACCAAAACAGTGAAAACGATGGAAATTGCAAGAATAACGAAAATGATCAAATTGACGAAGATGACCGAAACGATGAAAACTGCGGAATCCACGAAAATCGGTGAATTGATCAAAGTCGTAAAATCGTGGAAGATAGTGAAAATAACGGAGATTTTCAACTCAATTAAGATTTTCGATTCGATAAATATGGCAAGATTGATGCAGACTTCAAGATCGATGAAATTGACGGAAACGATAAGAATTTCGAAATTCACGCAAATAGTGAAATCCATACATCTCGCGAAATCGTCGGAAATCCAGAAACGGATGGAATCCGCAAAATTATCGAAAATAGTGAAATTGTCAAAAATGATTGAAATTGCAAAATTAACGGAAAAAGTAGGATTCATTAAAGTCGTGAAATCGACGGAAATTAAAAGATCGATGAAAATCGCGGAATTGAGGAGAATGTTCGAATCAACAAAAATGACGAAAACGATGGAACCGCGAAATAAACGGAAAAAGTAGAGTTCATGAATCACGTGAATTCGACGAAAATTCAAAGATCGATCGAATCCGCAAAATCAACGAAAATAGTGAAATCGACGAAAATGGTAGGATTGACGCAGATGACGAGAACGATGAAAATTGAAGAATCAACAAAAATCGTTGAATTAATAGTAGATAGAGTCGGGTATGGGGCCTCACAACAAACCTTTTTCTTTCCCCCCTTTGGCGCCAGCCCCTTGCCGAGGGGATTATCGGGCGTTTACCCCCACCCCTCCGCCGGGGTCTTTACGGGCATCTTCATCTCTGGCGGATGTTTCGCGGGCGTTTTCCCTCTTCTTACTGTTTGGGACCTCCTTGTGGGGCTGGTGACGTCACGCTGGCTCCTTTGGGGCCATGGAATGGTGATTTTTACCCCGTCCTTTTGTTGACAATAGGTGGGTGTTTGCGTTGATTATTTGGGTAATATGTTGCGTACCTGCTTGAGCAGGTAACTGAGTCCGTTGCAAAGTATAACGGTATGTGGTAAGGGAGAAGGAGGAGGAGGAGAAGGAGGAAGGAAACGAGTAGTGAAACTCCGGGTCGACGCGTGTTTCTAAAAAACTTACGATTGATATTTTATTCTTATTCGTGGGTTTTGTAAGAAATAAGTACAATAGTTTTTGGTGATAAAATGTAAAGCTAACGGTCTATCGGTAAAAGTAATGTTTAATTTTTCTAATGGCATTGTAAGAAAATAAGTACTCTAGTTCTGGTGATTATGAATCTAAAGTTCACGTTCTCATGGTGAATGAGAAAAAGTTGAGAATTATTACAACATGAGGAGTCTAGGAACTATCGTCTGTCGTTCTTTCACAGTTTTTGGCCCAGCAGCACTGAATGCAATGTGGTGTTCGCACTCGAGATTTATTTTTACAGTGATCGGTGGAGGTCAGCTCTTCATAAAATTCAGCCACGATGCGGTCGTTGTTTCCGTAGTCATTATTGAATATATCCACAAACTGCCCAAGAATGAAACCAATAGCCATAATATGCACAAACATAACACAGTATTGTCCACATACGTCCGAAGAGAGACTTTGAAGTTGTTTGACGTTTCAGTGGTGTCTTCTGCGGTTACGTTGCAGTGTTCGTCTGTGATGTGGTATGAGCGGTGGCATTTTGAAACTGTCGAAGTAGAGCTCATGACCAGTGGGACTGACGTCGAACACCACCCAGTGGCTACCCCCTTTTGTGTGATCATCGGTGTTTGCAACGATGATTGTTGGTGCTGTCCAAATAAGGGGGATTTGATCCGCGGCAAAAACCTCGCGAGTTCTGCTTTGAAGCGCCGACAGTGCATCCGGAATTTCAATGGTGTTCATCTTTGGTATCGGAGACCATCATACTACCGAATGTGTCTACTACCGTGGCGTACGTAGGTTCCTTGTCGACTGATACAAGAGTAGCACTGCTGGGTGCTCTTTCGTCCACCGGGAATTTGGGTGAATTTGATGCGTGAGACTGATGCTCGGATACCGTTGGCAAGGGAGAGTCTCTGGTGAAAGACCGTGATGTCTTATTATTTTGCGGGTACGCTTTGTGACAGTCTCCGGTGATACGCCTTGAATTCATCCAATTCTTTAATCTGATGACGTTGTTCAGAGCACACGCGTAGAATTTCTTTCTTTGAGCACCGTGAAAAAAGCAATATTCTTTGCTCCGAACTAATCTAGCGAACACGGGGCAGTCGACGTCTTCCAAGTTCATGAATTCCCGCGAAGTGATGTCCTGTAGATATTTGGCTTCTTCCCGACCGCGTGTGTTGATACGATGGGCATGGCGTGCGATTTCTCGTAAATTGGTAGCAAGTTGATGCAGCGTTATGTCTCCTCCGAACCAAACGATCCCGTGATGATAACAGGTCACGTAATTGTTGGAGGCACGCTCCTTCCCCGATAGATCGGTAAACGGGTATGGCGGTTGTACGAGCCAGTGAGAAAAGTACGGATTCTCGAGTGCTACTAATGCCACTTCTTTCGGTAAGAAACGTCCGTAAATATCCCTGAAGCCTTGGATATCTACGATAAAATTCATCGCTGGTGAAGATGTTGTCGAGACGGTGAGAAGCACTTGACTGGATCTCTCGAATACGAAACTACCCTTTTTAAAGTCGTTGAGCTGTACCTCCCACTGTGCTTCTGTTCGGGCGTGGTCTCAACACGTGTCGCTCCGTCTGTTTTTTTGTCAGCCTTCGGGCTAACCGCCGGAATCTGTGACAACCCGACGCGACGCATCACCTCCAATAATATTGTCGAATTCTGCGTACACGATACAGTTAATAGTTTTTTCGAGTGCATCTTTGAAGCGTAATTCAATCCTGAGTGTTCCGTGTTTGATGGAGCAGTGAGACGAACAGTTGGCCGCAAGATCAGGCGTTGGGTCGAATGCTGTGAGACAATTTCCCATTCCGTAGTGTAGTCGTCCGATACCGCAGCCCTCGTTGAGAAAATGTGCTTCGGTCCCAGAGAATAAAATGTGATACGTGTCGACGTATACGCCGTTCTTCCCGAAGCTCGGTTGCAAAGCTTTCGAGAGTATTTGAATGCTGTCGACGTACAACGATAGATAATTCAGCATGAAATGTTGAAAGTTGAAGGGATTCCGTTGTCTGTCACCGTTGAAAGCCTTGTTGCTGACTAGCCCTAAAATGACGCGTTTCGGTAGTTGTCCGAGTATGACGTTGTCCAGCGTCTCAGCCTGCACGCCGGCATGAATGGTGAAGGTTTTCACTTCAACTCGAGTAACTAGATATTCTGCCGTACCCTTGGCTCGAGTTCTTGGATGAGCCAGCAATATACCTCTGTGCACCTGCTTTCCCCCACATTTCCGAAAATAAAAAATAGAGTGTTCGAAATTACGAGCTATTCATGAGCTCTCATAATGGCCAAGTTCCGATTCTCGAGCTTTAATCACAGAGCAGGAATCAACGTTTTTAAGTGGGGGGGCTGAGAACGTACGTAGTCCGATTTTTTTTAAATAAAAGATAGAAGAAACGTCTAAAATGGCAAAAATTCAATAAATATGCCCAGTTTGATGGCCTTTTTATGTGACCTGCTAGTTTTATTTTTTTACCATTTTAGGATAAATGTAAAGATCAATACCTAAATCTCATATAAATATAATAAAATGCCTTCAACAAATACTTTGAATTTGAAATTCAATCGTGGGCGAAAAAAGGCTGATCTTTACCCACCTCCTTTTCAATTTTTTTATTTCAGGCCGATGTAAACTCAATTTTCAAGTAAAAGCGACAAGTCAAATCTTCGTTTTTATTCACGGGTGGGCATCAAAATATCGAAAGTTTGAAGAATAGAATGACCGAATTTCTGGTCTATCTATCTTTCAGCGACTGCAACGTGCAATAATTTCTCACCAGCGGTAGGAGGACTAGTCGTTTCCACACCAACGCAACCCTTTCGACAGCAATGACTGGTACCAGTCAATAAGAAGTTATCTTCGACGACCTTTGAGAAATATTTTTCGAGGAGGTATTGGGGGTGAACAGGCACACATAGAAATTCCTTGAATCTAGCAGGGCACCCTTCGTCGCATGATGATATTTCCGTCACACTAGGTGTGCTTTTAAACAGCCTTGAGCACAAGTATCCTACAGTGACTTCGCATCTCACCAATAAAGACTCATGTGGGCCTTTTTCTAGAGAAAATAGATCGACCAGCGTTGCGGCCCTCAAATGATAGCTGTTTTGAGTGATGCCGTTAGTGGAGGAATCCAGAATCATTTTGAAGAATCCATTTTTTTCAGCTAATTTACCGCATTCTCGTCTAAAATCAATGCTGTCAAGGACTGATGTAAGGAACAGCTGATATACGCTATCAATAGCACATGTATTCGACAGGGTGACTCTCTCGCCTTTCAATTTGGTCGACTTCAAGGTCAGTGAGCTGCCATTCTTTAAAATCGGAATTTTTTTAATTTTCTCATGCAGAATGAATTCAGTTTCGGTAAATTGACTTCGTAGATACCGTGATTTTTTTTTTGTAGCACCGATAACCCACCCTAATTTTCTTCTTCCGCAGAGTTGATCATATCCACGACAACTTTTCTCGGGATCTTCGCACAAGCCCTGCAAAGACGACGTTGCCCATAGCCTTCATCTTCTCCTTCTACGACTCTTGAGCAGGAATCAATGCCATGTACAGAAACCTTACACATAACGCAAGTGTGAGCACCGGAAGGTTGATCGCCCATCGCGCAAACAGGACATTCAATAGCGGATGCTTTAGTCGTATTTACTGCCGGGCTAGATCTACTGCATACATCAGTGAGTTCAGGCTGAGTGGATGGCTCACGTGATGTGATTTCAACTTCTGCTGAGGTATCAGTTGAATCTACTGAAGCTTTTGCGTCGATTATTTTTAACCGACCACTGATATACTCAGTATGCATTCTTAGGAATACATCAGCACGGATTGGCAAAGTGAAATTATTGAGCAGTCTCGTCTTGATGTTGTTAAACTCTGCTTCTACAGCTGCACTAGAGGCTCGGATCCGTCCAAAACCAAACCAATCTCGACAAACGCAGGACCACAGCGGCATCAATTTAATGTCTTTTAATATGCGCTCAGCGAATTGCGGTAAATAATGCGCGTTTTCTCGATCACCTACACTACCGGAATGTAGATCAACCTTAAGTAATATATCCATAGCCCAGTCATACCACCTGTTGTTCGTGCAATGTAGATCATCACGTGCTTCATTTTCGAGCTCTGAAGTTTCGACCACACCATCATCGTATTCCTCAAACACGCTTTTCGTGAGGAGACTCTCCATTTCCGCCTTGCGCACTTCACACAATGAAGGTCTTCCATCCTCAAGGACGCCTTCCGTTTCACTCCGAGCGATGGCAAGTATAGAAAATAAAATTTGTCCTGCGTCGTCGATATTCCGTGCGAGTATAAGCTGTCCCATTCAGGCCATATAAAATTTTTTAATCCGAGGATTTGCAATTTTCAGAAGATTAGCATATGTCTCAATAAAATGCGCAACATCTATTCGAATATAGCAGGCGGGCAAATCGGTGGACTCCCAGCAGCGATCTGCATACTCATTTATTGAGGTACAGTTCGTAAACGCTCTTATTGCTGCCAATAATAGTGCCCTTGATGCATCACACGTCACTTCTCTAGGAGGTGGAGCTCCGGTTCGAGTCCACTCAATCAGCCAATACCAGATCGAATTGGTAGTATGCGACTCACTAAGCATCTGTGTGATCGGAAACTTGTCGATGCTACTCGAATTGGCAACACAGCTGTATAAAAAGATGTGTTTTGTCTGAGAGCCGTCGGGATGGGAAATCTTACGGACTGTGCTACCCGTAGCATCTATCGCCACCGACGAGGGCTCGGCAAGGGAATATTGCCGATAAACATTCGTCTGATAATTTGACCAGTAATGGACGTGAAATGGATTAATACTGAGATTGTGTATAAAATATTTCAAATACGATAGCTGTGCGAGCAAAATTGAAACCACAGGATTTTTATGGAGTGTTAGCGATGCTTGGTGCTTCGCCTTTGCCTTCCGCAACGCTTCAGCTTTATACACTAAGCACAACAATTAGCGGGCCACCCTGTTTTTGCTCCGAAAAACGTCCGATTTCGGAAAATCATAACCGCTCGAAAAATTGAGGTAGAGAGTTGTAAAAAATAGTATTTTGAAGCGTGAAGCTTCACCTTTCAGATGCTACAAGTCGATTTGAATTGCGTTTTTGCGTTCACTAGTTGTACTCTCCTGATTCAATTCATGTCGAAAACGTCAAGTGAACTTTTGACTTTGAGAAGGTGCACCGAGTGTTTCAGTCGGTAGATTTCAATTTTTTTGATGTCATTTCGAAGGTTGGAGTGTTCCCTTGAAAACACGTCCCTTAAATTTTTCGTACGATTTTTTTTGCATGAGTTATGCGACTCTGAAGCAGTTATTGTCCATAAATCTTTGATCGAATACCCTGACCGACACAGTTATCGTATCGAAGTTTTTCAAGAACGAATTTGCAGCTCACAACTTTGACT
Source organism: Athalia rosae (assembly GCF_917208135.1). Lineage (NCBI taxonomy): Eukaryota > Metazoa > Arthropoda > Insecta > Hymenoptera > Athaliidae > Athalia > Athalia rosae. The sequence continues at coordinate 12,366,417 of NC_064029.1, read as the reverse complement.
TTACGAAACTCTATCGCAGTATTTCCTTATCTGAATTTTCGAAGCTCTGTGACCTTCCGTATGCACCCCTGCGCATCTCCGTGTGAAAGCTTGAAGTTTGACCCCTTGTAGGTCGCGTAAAAATAGCGGGATGGGTGGCCCGTGATACCAAGTTCAAGCTTGAACTGTCCCCTACAAAATGCGCACTTTCGTTTTTTTTTATCTTTTTTTTCCATCGCGTTATTCAACTCAGAACGCAAACAGAAGATTTAACCATTACCTCCGGCATTAGCATTACCCAAGGTGTACCGTGTAGAGGTTGCTCGGTAGGATTTACACCTCGTACCTTACCTCGTGTGTGAGTATGCATGCATTTTGTGCGTACCAGAGATCAGGACCCCATAGTTCGTCAATTCTACGGTATTTTTTGACTCCAAACCTTCTCTGGTACGTGTAAGTGCGATTTGCTCGTGGCTGTGTCTGTGTTTGTTTTTGTGTGTGTTTATGTCAGTGTATGACTGAAATCGCGTGTTACCGCCTCAGAGCAGAATTTTTCGTGTTCATGTTTAGAACATGTAGGTGGGGTCATACAGGTCGTCAGCACAAAAATCGCATTGTTGTCAAATCTCGCGACGTTAGGTTGAGCGCTGCACGAACTTTGGGGGGATATACCGCAATATCAAATTCGAAATTGCATCAACATGCACGAGAGATGCCGCGAAATAAAGAGGCAAAGAGGCGGCAATACGCGATTGCAAATCGCAAATACACGTACCAGAATAGGTTTGGAGTCAAAAAATACCGTAGAATTGACGAACTATGGGGTCCTGATCTCTGGTACGCACAAAATGCATGCATACTCACACACGAGGTAAGGTACGAGGTGTAAATCCTACCGAGCAACCTCTACACGGTACACCTTGGGTAATGCTAATGCCGGAGGTAATGGTTAAATCTTCTGTTTGCGTTCTGAGTTGAATAACGCGATGGAAAAAAAAGATAAAAAAAAACGAAAGTGCGCATTTTGTAGGGGACAGTTCAAGCTTGAACTTGGTATCACGGGCCACCCATCCCGCTATTTTTACGCGACCTACAAGGGGTCAAACTTCAAGCTTTCACACGGAGATGCGCAGGGGTGCATACGGAAGGTCACAGAGCTTCGAAAATTCAGATAAGGAAATACTGCGATAGAGTTTCGTAAAGTCAAAGTTGTGAGCTGCAAATTCGTTCTTGAAAAACTTCGATACGATAACTGTGTCGGTCAGGGTATTCGATCAAAGATTTATGGACAATAACTGCTTCAGAGTCGCATAACTCATGCAAAAAAAATCGTACGAAAAATTTAAGGGACGTGTTTTCAAGGGAACACTCCAACCTTCGAAATGACATCAAAAAAATTGAAATCTACCGACTGAAACACTCGGTGCACCTTCTCAAAGTCAAAAGTTCACTTGACGTTTTCGACATGAATTGAATCAGGAGAGTACAACTAGTGAACGCAAAAACGCAATTCAAATCGACTTGTAGCATCTGAAAGGTGAAGCTTCACGCTTCAAAATACTATTTTTTACAACTCTCTACCTCAATTTTTCGAGCGGTTATGATTTTCCGAAATCGGACGTTTTTCGGAGCAAAAACAGGGTGGCCCGCTAATTGTTGTGCTTAGTGTATAAATGCGGTGGTTCAGGATCCCCTGGTGACATAATTTCATTGGCCTTAGATGCTTTGTAAATTTCAGCGGTTTGATTACTCCTGTACATCATTTCACCAAGTTCCGAGCGTACAGGATCACGTAAGTACCGCTTACCGCACTCACCGTTGCCACTGGTTATTATGCACGTCATTTTATTAATGTCCGAGTTCATATTTAATCGTTCAATTGTGCCTTTGATCACTGAACCACAATTACACTTGCCCAATACTTTCACTTTGTTATTATAAATTTTGTTTCGTTTAAACTGAAACGCACATTTTTTTTGCAGGTAACCCACAGCTTCTTTGTTATGGTATCTTGCCATTTACCGGGCTTTAACACCAAATATTCGCGGAAAGGAATTTGAGGCCTGTGCTTTTCCGACCTACTATATTGTTTTCGAATGATCATTGCCTCCAGTTCCGCCTTTTCGAATACTAAATCCACCATCTCATGATCATCTTCATCCCTTTCGGAATCTATTGAGGATTCCTGAATTTTGCCGTATTTGCGGTCTAAGCATTCGTCGGTACAATCCTCAGGAGGATCACTGATAGGACTGAGGAGATCTCTCACGTTATATCGATTGTTAATGACGAAGGTAAATAACGCGTGTGGTTGAATCTTATTCTTAAGTTCACAGGATAGCGATTTCCACACTTGGTCATTTTTAGATACGATTCCGCCGACTTCGTTAATGATATCGAATCTACGCGCCAACACAGATGAGATGATAGCATCTTTGTCCAATTGCCGTGGCCGACCTCGCTTCATAGTTATTATGTGGCAATATTGAAAATCCCAATCAAAATCACTAACACGACAAAAAAGTCCCCTAATAAAGAATATCCGGAAAAATGTACTTAATACACACGTTTAATTGTGCTATGTAAAATCTGCCTTATTCAGGTTTTTCCGTCCTCAATGTTAATGCTACCAAATGCGAAAGGCAACTAAATATTGAAAAGCAAATCGTCGGCCACTGCTTTTTGTTCCAGAAACATCAAAAAAATTATTCTGAAAGACGCCGATAGAAAAAGAAATGAGTATTAGATGGAGCGGCTACGATTGCAACAATGTAGTAGTATTTCACCAGAATAACGCCAAACGCCAATGTTTTGAATGATTTTGAGAAAATTGAAATGGATGAAACTCATAATTCAGGGAACATCTTCTTCCATGTGAAGTTTTCGATTCGACCAACGGCGAGGTTAGTTCTCTCTTGGTGTGAATCGGTTTTCAGGGGGTGGGTATCTAAGGGTTGCAGCTCAAAAATCAAAACCACGATATTTTGGGAGCTCATAATTCAGGAAACATCTTCTTTCATATAAAGTTTTCGATTCGACCAACGGCGAGGGTAGTTCTCTCTTGGTGTGAATCGGTTTTCAGGGGGTAGGTATCTAAGGGTTGCAGCTCAAAAATCGAAACCACGATATCTTGGGAGCTCATGATTCAGGAAACATCTTCTTTCATATAAAGTTTTCGATTCGACCAACGGCGGGGGTAGTTCTCTCTTGGTGTGAATCGGTTTTCAGGGGGTGGGTATCTGAGGGTTGCAGCTCAAAAATCAAAACCACGATATCTTCGGAGCTCATAAGTCAGGGAACATCTTCTTTTATATAAAGTTTTCGATTTGACCAACGGCGAGGGTAGTTCTCTCGTGGTGTGAATCGGTTTCCAGGGGGTAGGTATCTAAGGGTTGCAGCTCAAGAATCAAAACCACGATATCTTGGAAGCTCATAATTCAGGGAACATCTTTTTTCATATAAAGTTTTCGATTCGACCAACGGCGAGGGTAGTTCTTTCGTGGTGTAAATCGGTTTCCAGGAGGTAGGTATCTAAGGGTTGCAGCTCAAAAATCGAAATCACAATATCTTGGGAGCTCATAAATAGCTCATAATTCCCCATTTTTTTCGATTTTTTCACAGCCGTCTTGAGGGGTGGGGAGGCTGACTACGTACGTTCTCAGCCCCCCCACTTAAAAACGTTGATTCCTGCTCTGTGATTGAAGCTCAAAAATCGGAACTTGGCCATTATGAGAGCTCATAAATAGCTCGTAATTTCGAGCACTCTATTTTTCATTTTCGAAAATGTGGGGGGGCCAGGTGCACAGAGGTCAGCAATATACCTGCGTTGATTTTCACCCGGCGCACGAGTAAAGATGCTTCAAGAATATGTAGAGTATGCAGCGCTCCAGTTACCATAAGGAAAAAGCTATCTCTCGAGCGTACGAGGCGTATTCGTAGTTCTACACCGTTCAGTAAAATTTTTTTCTGATTGAAGACGTCGCAGTGGGGATGTCCGATCAAATCTACGATGCGTCCGTTTCGCATGATTTCGTTGCGTCTCATGAAACCGTTCATTGAGGGCACGTCGTTTCCATGCTGTTCGCAAATATTTTTTTTTCGCCGTTCTTGTTATCGTACCACAGTCCAGCCGTAAGATGCGATTGTTTAGCGTTCAGTGCGTAATTCAGCAGCGTCTCTATGTAGGCACGGTAGGCGTAAGAGTTGTTGGCTGGTGATACCGGTTTTAGATTGAAAAATATATCCACTTGATTGAACATTGAGTGAAGCAAGTTATTTATAGGGGTCATCCATGGTGTGGTAGAAGCGTCCTTGCACGCCGATGCGGTTGTTTCCTCTTTTGTTCGGCGTAATTGTACGCGTAAGCTCAGCATAGTGTGGGCAGAGTCGATGTACTCGTTACCGTGCCCCGGTACAGCGAATTCGATCGGAGAGTCATCGGTAAGAGACGAAACCGGCTTGTAGTGTATCCATTGTCCGCTTTCGATCGAGGTTTGTGTCGGAGGTACAGAGAATAAATCCAATTTGGATTTCGTGCACTTACTCGAGCGTGCGTGTAGAAAAGCCATCGTACGGATATAGTGCGACAAATCACGCGGGTCCAAATATGTCCCTCAAGGTTCGTTATTGGAGTGTTTCTCTCGCCCTCTATTCTTACTTGACGCGGTACGGGACGTCTTTTTCTGCTTTTTCTTGCTCTTCTTGATATTTGAATTCCTTTTCCGCCTGGTCACCTTTTGCGCTGCGATGAGACGATTAACGCGGGCGACCATCAACTGTCTCCTTGGTCCTGTGAGCGCCCCTTCATACCCGGAGCCCTTTATAAAATTAGTAAGTTTTTCTTGGGCCTTTTTCTGCAAATTACGCCCCGATTCTTTGGCCCGTGATTTGACGGCTTCTTTGGGGGTGCGTCGCTCTCCAAATCGGTCATGACGTTCATCCCGGCTCGCAAGGCCTCCTTTCCAACGGCTTTTGCTCCACTTTTCAGTAACAGCAGAACTCTGCGGAATAATCCTCCCAAGAAACTACCGATACCGTGACTTCGTTGACGTGGCACACCGCGATAAAAAGTTCCCGTGCCACCACCACCTTTGAGTTGATTTTCATAATGTTCCGCGTAGTCAACCATATCGTCTGTTCCTTCGTCTTCCACCCCTTCTGTGTCAACGAACACGTTTGAAGTGAAGCATTACCGTTAGTGTCCCGTGATCGAATGGGATGGATGTTCCAGTGTGATCTTTTCTATTAATCTCTATAGTGCGAAAGTCCGAGTAAAGCAGCGGTAGGTAGTATGGCTGCGAGGAAATTTTTGTATCAGATTCGCCGCGTATTGAGTATTGTTCCCCGCTCGGCGAGATCGCAGTAGACAAACATTCGACACGACGGGATGTTCGGCAGGATGAAATCTGACGATATATCCTGATCGGCAACCGAGTAGAAATCTTGTGAAAATGTTAGTAGATAATGAATCTACGCGAGTCCCACCTCCCATTCGCCACTTAGCACGATCGCGCGTGGTAACTGCGTGATGTAGCAGCAGGAACGATTGTCCGAGAAAAAGGGGACTGAGTTATTGCTCGGAAGTGTGATGTAAAGGCCTTTGCCATCGCACTGGCGTGTTTTGCGACGTTCCGCGTCAACGTACGCAGAACGAATGACTGCGACGACACCGTTGATCCAGTCTTTTATCTTTTTTTCTCCTTCAATTTTGGAGGGCATCGCCATCGAGACCTTTTTCCTCAATACGCTGAAGCTCAGGTTCGTAGAAAGTACCGTCAATTTCTTCGCTGAAAAGATCCTCCAATACATAGACAATCGGTGCGCGAGCGAGTACTCGGCGAATTTTGAACAATTCTTCGCTTCAGTTTGCCTCGTAGCCTTTCTGGAAAGTTCCTTTAGCTTTGCTGATTCGCACGATATCGTTTTCGCGAAATTAGGGTCTGCCGATACGACGTGCTGGATACCGCTTCTGTATGTAAGCCCGCGCTTTTGCAGCGTTCTCTAACGTCACCTCGGCAGAGGACATACCGATACTCGAGTGATGTGTTTCGTTGTACGCTTGAATGATGAGTGGTAAAACGTCCACGTAGCGCTGACTATTTTAATGCGTAAAATAACGCCAAAGTCGCTTCTCGAGTATACGATTAAAGCGTTCGACGATGGCCGCTTTAATATCGGGATTGCGGGTAGTGCTATAGCGTATGTCGTTGTCCCAAAGAAGCTTTTGAAATGTTCGTCCGACAAACTCCTTACCCTTGTCGGTCTGCAGTAAAACAGGTCTACGTGGGGTTGTGGTTAGCACGTGTTGAAATCCTTCTGCTACGGAATTGGCTGTTTTACACTTCAGGAGTACGACCCAGGGGTATTTGCTCAGAACGTCGATGACCACCAGTAAATAGCGATGTCCGTTATTTTTTCTTCTCATCGAGCTCAAATCGGCCGGATCAGCCTCCCACACGTCGTCGATGTTAGGAACGCGTATCTTGCTTTCTCAAAGTTTTTTCGCACGGATTTGTGCAAAGTATACGTATCCTGTACAGCCAGCCATTTCTTCACCATCGTTCGAGTCTTTTCGCCGTGAGCCGCCCGTTTCAGATTTCGTGCACCCGCGTAGCCCGCAGGGTATGCTGGGTCGTAATAGATCTTCTCGAGCATTTGCATCACTTCGAAAAGCGCAGTCTTTTTCAATTTCGTAGTCCCGAATAGGGGGATCCCAGAGACACGTCGGTCTCTTTCGAACGATCACGCGTGACTGGAACTTGAGGCTGCGGACTAGCCGTCTCATCGAATTTATCGCTGGTGGTGGTAACGGGTCTTCTTCTTTTTGGAACGAGGCTTTTTCGCGTCTCGTAAAACAATAAAATAGTTTCCCAGAATTCATCATTTCCCACACACTCTCGCGGCACATTGATCGCGTGGAGAAACCGTGCAAACTGTATGCTTCCTGCGGGATCAAATGTCTTTCTCGAGCGCATCGTGTGATTGATCAGATCGACAATATTCGTACCAGGAATGATAACTCCGTCGATTGAAACAACATCAGACACATCCCATCCGAAATGCGCAGATGTTTTGTCGCTTATCGTCAGCAATCACATCAAATGTCCCGGTTTCGCATTACACCTGTTAGGAACAGCGTCAACTATCTTCTGATACTCCCGTTCCACAACCGCTCTCGGTATTTCGTTGGGTAATCGGCTCGCCGTGTTGTTTTCTCAGTTATCGCGAATCAGGACTTCCAACGGCTTTTCATCCTCGTTTGCAAAAAATAAATACCGCTGCATCGCTTTCTGGTAGAGTTTTCACGTTTCCGCGTTGTCCTCCGACTTTGAGTTCAAGATAACTCTCATCTCCTGGTCCAGTCTCGAGACAGGATTGTCGACGGCGTTATTCGTCGTCGGCGGTGTAACTTCCGCAGTCGAATTCTCGCTGACGCGAGGTCGAAAACTTTCAATCGTATCCGCCGGTATTAAAACCATCTTCTTTGCATGCTCTATTCTCTCTCTGTGGTTTCTCTTTTTCACTTTGAAAACAGACTGGAAACCTAAGTTCCTAATATCGGTGCGAGTAAGAGAGTCAGAAATCCGTTTCCTCGTTAAATTGAAATTTTTTTCTTGCTCTTCCAACTACTCTGCTTTTTGGCCAGTTGACGAAGCGCTTGCTTGTGTTGAATGAGACAAGTTTTCTGGGCGCGCGACAGTTTTACGTTTTCCAGCAAGACATTGAGAGCGCACTCGCAAATATCTCTCACCAGCGTTTTGTCAGCGGTACGGAGCAAAGCCAATTTTCGAGTAGGATTTAGTTTTTGCAGAGCCTGCAGAGCGACGGTGTTTGTCTTGCCAAAGCTGGCACTGCTTCCCCGACGACTTCCTCGCGGCATCACAGCTGAATGACTAGGACTTTTCCCGTTCCGTTCAACTTTATTTCTTTTTTCGGAACGTATACGTAGTGTTTCTCGTCTATAAGAAATATTTTCGTCCGAAAGCGACAGTTTTCAGGGGTCGTTTGTTTCAAGTCGAGTAGCAGATATCCGTGCGGAATGGCCGTTGCATCGTGATAGGCCTCTTGAAGAAACCGTGGGTTCTCTGGACAGACCTGACGCGCGAGATGTATCTGACCACGGTCCCGAGGATTTTTGAAAAATGCTATATAGTTCGCGTTCAACGAAATGTCGCGTTGACTGTGTCCTTGGTGAAATAGGTTTTGCGTGATGTAGAAGACGCTAAGGTTTTCATGGTGGCAAACTTGAGTGAATAAATCGACGACTACGTTGTTGGACGCTTCGCGCATCATATTGTCGATGATCAGCAGTTTAGGACTCTTGTCGCCGTCGTAGTCAGTGTGTTGCGGTAAACCCTCACGATATTCTATATCACCGGTGGATTCGTACAACGGTTGCCATTCGTCGTAGTACCAGATGACTCGAGTGAATTTCGCATCGCACATCCGATCACAGTGATTGAAGAAAGTCTTCACGAAATTGGACTTTTCACAGCCCGATGGACCTGCAACGATGGCAGAGAACGGATGCTTCCAACGTGTATCCAGAGTCATCGTCTAGCGTCGCTTCGCTGTAAAAAGGATACGGGTGAATCAAATTTCTGCAAACATAGTCCCATCGACTGTATAAGCTCGTATTGCACGCGGTGGCGTTGGCGGCCGCAGCGGCGGCGGCGGCGTGCTGGCCATGAGCTCGTACCAGCACACGTCTACGAATGAGCTCATCTCCGCGGAGCGCGTACGTCACAAGCGCGTACGTACGCGCGTACCTTGATACGCTGAGCCAAAACCGACACTCCGCTACAGCGTGACTACAGACTAATTGTGATCCCCGTATCGAGTTATGTGTACGTACGTACATTGTCAGTGTTTATTAAACTCTGTCTTACCTTTGACGGAGTCTTGATGCAACTGAGATTGCTTGTCCGTGTATTTCTTCTTCTTCTTCTTCTGCTTTTCCTCCTCAGTCGTGCGTGCGTGACCTCGATTGTTTCCGGTGAATCTGATTATGATCGTGTCGCTCCCCGGCCGCTGTACTCATATGACGAAAAGCTGAATGAAGCTGACGACAGGAAGGGTAGAAACGAGGTCTTGGATCGCTGACGTGATGTACCTAAATTTTATTCGTGAAGAGAAAGTTCAAGCGAGAGCGAGCCTCACGAAGCATGCGGTCCTCATTCCACGTGCCTGAGGACGACTTGTGTACCCCCTGTTTCCGTCTTTGTACCCGTACGGTAACGTATTGAATGAATTCGGGCGGCGGAATCTCTTGACGAAGACGGGTTTGCAGGTTTTCGTCTCCGTTCGCGTGACAACATCGTGCAAAGCGGTCCGACGGATAGCGCGGTATTCTAGACGCACGGGATCCGCTGATTCCACCACCATTTTCCTACTTGCCGAGAAGTTGATGCCTTTTTCGCTATCGTGATTCAGCGTGATGCCTTTGCATTTACGAATTTCCGCGTCGCTGCGGTCGGGGCGCCGTACCATAAACGCGTAGAATTTCGCACTCCCCGAAACAAACGCGTGAATGAAGGAGCCCTTACCGTATGCCTCCAATTCGTCCGTGAGATCACCAAGGAAATTTCCCGTTGGCGGTTCGTACTCGTTCGGATCGAGCATGTTTCGCCGGTAAATTACGGAATCTTTATCGTGATAGAGAACGCGTCTATCGAGTAGTTCGAGATACTCGTACAATTTGAGGTGAGCCCGAGCAGTCGTATACGCGGCGATAACGACGTTGGAAGGAGGCGACGGTTCAACGCTTTGCGCGGCGTGTGACCAGTTAACGTACAGTACGGTATCGTTTACTATCAATATGCCCGTTACCACGATTTCGGGGTTGGTGATTAATTCCAATAGTTGCTGGCGCGTATTCACTATCTCCGTTTTCGTCATATTTTACGCTGACCGAACCTCCCCCAAAACGAATTCAGGCATAACTCAAACACGGAACGCAGACCGGAATTCTTTGAAATTTCGGAACGGTCTAGCCGAATCCCCTCTACTCGCTCGTACTCGTCGAGATAATCATTGCACGATGCCTCGTCCTTGCAATCGGCAGGCCAGCCACTGGCCTCTTGCTCAATTTGAGGAAATTATTCTATATACTGCGCGAAATGGCTACCCTGCCGAGTGAGAGAATCAAAAGAGGTAATCTGAAACTGCCAGATTTTCAGAATCTTTAAAATCCGGTAGCCCTTCTCTACGGCTTTTTTTAATTTGTCGGATACCCACGTACCCTCGAACTCCCGCTGTTTTTCTTCGCTATGCCGACAGCCGTTTTGTTCGAGTTTCTCGCAGCACGTACGACACAAAGCAAACATCAATTTTCCGTGCATACGCACCGGCAAGACTGGGTGGTATAGGTTTTGAGGCGGTAAGACCGTACACTTCACCAAGCCCTTGACCCTTGCTATGTCCGTACCACCCATCCCCGTTAACATGCGGCACTCGTCACCCACGTAGACAACTGGATGTCCCACCGGGTATCGACCGTTCTTACAGACGTAAGGGTAAAGCGAGCACACGTCGACATAGCGTATCTGCTCGGTCGCGACTCCGTCCGCATCCGTTTTTACCTCGGGATAACACGATGTGTTACCTGCACGTCCGTCATAAAAAGCATCCCGCGGAGTTAAAAACTCGGTACGCGAGTTAGTCGAGTGACTCGCAATGTACGCCCTCATCTCAGCATTGTTCTTCAGGAGACGATCGGAAACGCATTCCCACATTTCGGTTACGTGGTATCCCAGTGCGGTCATCCGGGCAGTTTTCGCAACGGTTTCTTCGTGACGCTTGTCGAGCGACACTCCGCTCACAGAATGGCGATCGCGATTGATTTTGAAACAATTACGGCAGCCGTGCCAGATACACCCATGAAATTCAAAAACTTGCCGCACGCCATTAGGTGTTACGCAATACCCGTCCACCGCACGTCCCGTCTCGGGTACTCTAAACTCGCGCGAATTACCGGCATGACGGATGACTAGTTGCAACTCGTGTTTCACCCATGCTAACCAGTCTAAAGCCTTTTGCGAATGGTTATCAGCGAAGCGATATCCTCCCACCGGTAGGATGCCTATACGCTCCGGCTGTGAAAAGTTTTTCCGAAAGACCGCGGAGCACGCGGACGCTATGGTTGTACTCTCGGTGAAGGGGCACACTTTGCCGCTTTCCAAAAATATATTTCGAAATGCGATACACGCGCGACGGAGAATGTCTAGATCCGACCTACAGTACTTTATAAGCTCCCGGTCAAAGTCAAAGCTGTAACCCTGTTCTTGTGCCTCGTGGTACCAGTCGTAAAATTCTTTTCTCGTCTCGCTGCTCATAGTGTCCGGTGAGTACATTTCGACGGGTGGTAGCGCGCCCACGTAGCCCACACTCTGCGGTGTGTTGAGAAGATGCGGAAAGAAGCCTTTAACCGTGCCATTCGGAAGCCCGAAAGCCTTTGGCAGTGAACCGAGAGACATCGGCATGTATGCCAAGGAGTCGAGGAATCGCGTATGCCCAGTCTCCATCATAACGATTTTACTTCCGTTCAGAATTACCTTCGGAGGAGTTTTGTTGTTTTCAACAAGATAGCGTAAAGTAAACTGCGCGTCGAACCCACGTGCATTGTGCGCGATGCAAATTATTTGCGAAAAATTTTGGACGGGTCTTGTCGCCAGTTCTACTAATTCCCTGACGGGATCTCTTTGGAAAATAAACTCGCGCACGATACCGCAAGCCGAACAGCCTGAGGTTACTTCGGCTTCACCGATACACTCCGTACTTACCTGCTGTGCCACGCAGAGATTCGGAATATGGATATTGGTCGAGGTGTCCCCAACGATTGGGACATTCTGCTGCGTTTCGAAATCATAGAATATGAATATAAAGCGACCGGGCTTGTCCACGCTTTTCAACGGTGCCATGTAACAAAAGTGATTGTAAGAACGATGACAGCGACATGAACTGCAGTAACGTTTGTTACAGCTATGTGGTCTGCCGGTGGTGAGATCCACGAGACGCGAGCAATCGGTACTGCAACTTTCCGGGACGTTCCCTAAGCGGAGCTTGTGGGACACGGCCGGTAGTGGTGGGTTTTTTGCACTACTGATTTATCTTACGGCTCCTTCTTGTGTAATCAACGTCTCGTGGGCTGGGATGTGGGCAGGATACGGACTCGGATCCGATACTGGACCAGAGCCGCCTCGGGGGAACCAGACCCGGGTCAACTCACAGTTGGACCAAGGCTGTCTGTGGAGATGTGGGCAGATTGGGCCGAATGGCTGCCGAACTCGGATGGAAACGATGCTCCACCAAAGTCGTATAGCCCCTCCAGAGCAGGGAGCACTTATGCACTCCGTGCCTGTCTAATCAGACTCGGGTGGGGAACGGTGAACACAAGATCAGATACGGATTGCAATTATAGCTCAACCAGTACTGCCTGTTGTACGCCTCGCTCCACCAAAGCTGGCTCTAAGGACGGAACTTTGTTACCCGGTGAAAAGAAAACCAAAAACAGCGGCCAAATAGAATGATCAAAGAAAAATCAAAAACGATTATTATTTAAAGAAGAAACAAGAAGTCTGATGACACTGGTTTTTACAAAAGTGTTCTCTTTGGTAAATTTGTACCGTTTGTACAGCGTAAACTAAACGAAAATTATTAATTAAATTCTTAATCTGCCCTGAGCTAACTTATTTAACTATTTTTTCTATTTTAAGCGGCCTTTGCCAATACTTTATGATGTGTGGGTGATAACCCCGAATTGATATCGCGGTGCTAACAAACAAAAGGTTGTTGGCGCGATGCCGTAATGAAATAAAGTTATCTGAGAGATTGGTTCGCTAGCTAATTTGAACGGTGAAGTTGCGCCGGTGTCGACTCGCAGCTGACCGCTGGTAGAGCAACCACGTTCCCGGTTGGTGGCTGCCTTTTATACCCTAGATTTCGCCATCTTGGGCTGCGCCTTGCGCTGTGCGCATCTTCCGTTTGGCGCCCAGCCGCCCGCCGCCCTCTGATGGCCTTTTTCTTGGCGGGACCGGAACCCTGATTCTCCCCATGTTACCCGGATCACGTGGGTTTTCATGTGATGCGTTACATTGCCCCCTTGATCGATCAGCTGGATCTTCGGTCATGGCTTAGTGATGGTGATGTAGCTGCATCGATCTTGAATGCCAGTTTTCTCCCTTTTTTTTCTTTGTTGTTTATGGTGTGGCCGAGTTTAACCCTAGTGGATCGGTATAGTCGAAATTCCGAACATACTCTGGCGTCTTTGCTGCATCTTGATCTGGTAAGTCCAAACTACCGAACAGTTGAAGTAGCTTCATCTTGTGGCGGTGTTCTTTTCTTTCAGCCTCGCTGATTTCAGGGATCTCGATCGGCGTCAGTTTCCATGGTGCGTACGCTTCTCCTGGGTCTAGCTTGTCCTCTCTGTTATTGTTCAGATCGATTTTTGTGGGCTCAGGGATGCTGGCCGGGTGCTCCTCCCCATGACGTTTCGCGGCCAAGAACTTAACGGCATCCCAGATCTCGGTGAGCGTAGTTGGAGCCCCCTCAATCTCAAGCCCATACCTCTCCGAAGCGGGGAGGTCCGTTCCCCTGGTAGTCGAAGGCCTGATTGACTGTGGCTGATAAATGGTAGGCCCACGCACTCTTTGTCTCTTCCTGGGGTTTGTGGATGTCCCCTGTCGCACCTTTCGGGTCTGGCTGGCTTGCCCTGCTTTATAACGCCCTTTTCCAGGAGCGAATGTCCCTCTGGGTGATAGTTGCCGACCGCTGCCCAGGTCCTGCAATAGCTCCTCTTCCTCGAGGTCGACTTGGATCGCTTTGTCCTGTACACTCGTATACCCATACATGATGATCACTGGCTGAGGCTCGTGATGAACTGACTGAAATCCTTGGTGCTCTGGTGCCTGGACCTCAGGTCTATCCCTACCTGTACTTGACCCTATCACCTTATTTGTTTTCTCTATTAATTGTTTTCCTTCCCCCCCTTTTTCTTTTGTTTTTGTTTTTTAGTTTCTCCCTCTCAGTTTGTCAACAACCTTTGTTTTTTTTAAACTCTTTAACCTATTCGATTTTCTCTGCGCTTCTAGGTCCCAGGTTCACCTGGTGGGATATACAGTTTAAACATATTGACATGAAACTTGCCCCTTTCGATCTGCGTCTCTGGGTGCTCGAGTACAAACGTTGCCTCTCCGACTTGTCTTGCTATTCGATATGGGCCCTCGTATAGTGCAAAGAACTTTGCCATTTTTTTTTCTTTTGTATCTGACACATTTAGTGCCCTGATTAAAACTAGGTCTCCTAACTCAAATTTCGCCATTTTATGCACTTGGTTGAAACTCTTTGCCCTGACCTTGCCTTTCCTCTCGATATTACTTCTCACTAATGTTAACTTTACCTCCGAATCTAGTTTGATCCTACTTGTTGTTACCCAGTTCTCCCAAAACCGGGTTGGTGCCGTATTTAACTGGATTTCAATGGGTGTGAACCCTGTGGTATCGTGGTGCACGTCGTTTATGCAGCTTTCTATGATTTTAACCCAATTCAGCCACGAGGTATGCTTATCGGTCAGGAATGTACGAAAAAACCTACCCAGCTCGCGGTTAACCCTTTCTACAATGTTTCCTTGCGGATGTCGGATCGAGGAGTAAATAGGTATTATTCCTTCCTTTGTCAGTTTACTTATCCAAGCCACTGAAGTGAACTGTGTGCCATGATCAAATTGCATTTTTTTAGGTTTACCGAGCTCGGGAATGTATTGGTCAAAAATGCAATGGATGGTGGACTGCGCGTTCGCCTTTTTTAGAGGATACAGCCTCACAAATTTGCTAAATGCATCGATGGTGACGAGCAGCCACTTATAGTTACCCTTGCTCGCAGGCAGCGGGCCAAAGTAGTCGATGGAGACTAAGTCCCCGACGCCTTCTGGGATAATGCTTTGCATGTTCGCGTAGCTGTACCTATTTGGCACTTTGCACCGCTGGCATCGATCGCACCTGGCTATTTCTTGTCGGATTCTTTTTGCTAACTTTGGGCAGTAGAACCCTTCCCGGAGTACCTTGTAACATTTGTCCGCTCCTACATGCCCGTAAATCTGATGGCACTCTATGATAATTTTTCTGACCATCGTCTCGGGTAAGTAAGCGCGCATGCCGCCTCCTGGCTCTGTTCTATACAGCACCTCATCCCTGACGGTAAGCCCTTTGCACACTTTCTTTTTTAGCATGTCAATTAAGCTCCTGATCTTGCTGTCCTGTTTCTGTATTTGACTCAGTTGCCCTAAGTCTTCTTGTAACCCCGTGCTGACTTCTTTGGCCAGGGGCGTCCTGACACTAACGTGGTTTATTTCAGTTTTTTCAGGCGCCTCTACTGGCGGGTACCTACTTAGCACGTCGGCGACGATATTCTCCCCGCCTTTCACGTATTCTATCTCGAAGTCATAGTTCTGGATAAAAAGTATCCAGCGGCTTAGCCTTGAGCTAACCAGCTTGCACGATAGCATGAAGCTCAGCGCCTTGTGATCGGTCCTAATCGTTAGCTTCGCGCCTACTATGAATGTTCTGAACTTTTCCAACCCATAAACTATGGCCAGGAGTTCCTTTTCCGAGGTGAAGTAATTTAGCTCTGCTGACTTCATTGTCCGGCTCGCGAACCCTACCACGAGGTCCTCATCGCTGTCCGATTTTTGGTATAGGACTGCGCCGACTGCGTAATTGCTGGCGTCGCATTGTAAGTAATATCTTTTGTCCGGCCTTGGGTGGTGGATAATCATGGTGTCGCAAAACAGTTTCTTGACCTTGCTAAACGCGGATTCTAATTCTTCTGTCCATTTCCATCTAACCCCTTTTCTGGTTAATGCCAACAGCGGATATGTGGCTTCGGAATATCGCTCGGTAAACTTACTGTAATAGTTCGTGAGCCCTAAAAACCCTTTCAGCTGCTTCACACTGCTTGGTCTGGGAAACTCCGCTATTGCCCGGATTTTATCCCGCTGCGGTTTTATCCCGTTGCGAGTGATTACGTGGCCCAAAAAATCTATCTCTTTCCGGAAAAACTCAGACTTTTTAAAATTGATCGTCAGATTATATTTCCTACATACGTCGAACAACCGCCTCAGGTGAGCTACATGTGCCTCTACGCTCTCTGATACGCATAATATGTCGTCGACGAAATTAATCGTGAACTGCTCTGTTTCTTTCAGGATCAAGTCCAACGCCCTGATGAGGCTCGCTAAACTCGTACTTAGCCCATACGGGGTAACGGTGAACTGGTACGTCCTCCCTTCGTACATGAACGCGGTGTACTTCCTAGATTCCGGGTGCAACGGCACCTGCCAAAAACTTGCGGTGAGGTCCAAGCTCGACATTATTGAGGCATTGCCACACTTCTGAAATAAAACCTCGGTCGATTGAGCACAATCCCGGTCTGGTACAATCAATCTGTTAATAAACCTAGCATCTAAAACTAATCTGATATCTCCGTTTTTCTTTACCACCACCACCAGCGGGTTTATGTATTCGCTAAAAGATCTTTCGATGACCCCGATGCCCATCATTTTATCTATTTCTTTTCTGACTTTCTCTCTATGCATCAACGGGATAGGATACGACCTCTTTAAGAAAGGCCTATCTTCATAAATTTTTATTTGGTGTTCGTAGACCGACACCCGGCCCGGAATCTTGGAAAAAATCTCCCCATACTCTTGGAGGACCTTCACAAACGCCTTCTTTTGAATCTGCGTCAACCCCTGACACCCTGCGACCTTTTCGCTAATTTCCTCATTGGTCACATGGCAATCCCCCAGCTCTGCCGTACAGCTTTCCCTCAGGACTGGCTTTACGCGGTCCGGTAAGCTCACCTCCCGTTCAACCCCACTCGTTGGGAGGCTATCTGGCGCTAGCAGGACATGTTCTGTTTCGAAATCTACCTGAATCTTTATTGTGTTACTTTTTAAATCTAAGTCGGCTCGCCATCTGTGTAATGTGTCAACCCCGATAATAAATTCCCTGCGCATTGTTGGGATTATAATACAGCAAATATGGTCTTTGACCTTACCTATCTCAATCCGAACGAAAACCTGCTCTTTTATTCTGACTGGATTCTTTCCCGCAACACCAAGTATTTGTAAGTTTACCACCGGGAGCCTCTCGCATTCTCGCAAATTATCTTTATTCTTCAAATACCACCCTTCTGAGATGCAGGTGACCTGGCTGCCGGTGTCGATTAACCCCCGTACCGGGATCCCTTCAATGCTACATTTTATCTCCGGGCATTGGTTGTCCCGGTTTTCTAATTTGCTTTCATCTTCCAACAAAAATTCCGCGGGATCCTCAAAAATCCCGGCCTCCCCTTGTTCGCATTGTAACTTTGCCGCATCTATTTCTAGTTGGCGCTGCGGCTCTATCGACCGCGGCGGATTGCTCGCAGCGCCCCTTAGTTTTCCGACGGGTCAACATTTTCGATTTGTTGATCGATTTCCCCCTCGATCACTTCATTTATTCGCGCAGACCTCCAACTCGCTTGTTTATTTTCGTGGCTCTGATTTTGGTTATGTTGCGGCCGGTTATCCCGAGGGCCGGACGCGTTACCGGTTTCCCATGCCTGGCTCGATCTTGCCGGATTAGGGTTAGTCCGCCACGGGGTCGGTGGATTGTGTTTTTGCCGATTATCGTCGGCCTGTCTATGGGAGTGAGTGGCTGGCCGTTGTGGGTTGTGATAACTACTGGTATACGACTTTGGCGCGTTGGACCGGCCACCAAATTGCATCTCGTCAAGAAAAGCCAGGAACTGATCGATTTCGCGAATACTACGGGCCTTCGCCGATTCTACTACATGTTCCTCGAAATGCCGGATTAGGTTTCGAACAATTTCGTGCTCCTGCATCGGAGGGTCCAACCCGGAGGCCGCCGCAAACTTCCGATTCGCATACTCCGACCACGCTACCTTCGTATCGTACGTGTAATATCCAAATTCGATATCCCTCCTGATTTCCCGCTGGGTTTCTTCACCCCAGAACCTACCAAGGAATTTAGCTTTAAACTCGTCCCATGACCCGACGCCATCACGCCGCGCAATCCACCAGTCCTTTGCGTCGCTGCTAAGGCTTTGTCCTACCAGTCTCAAACTCAATTCTTCATCGACCCCCAAAATGTCAAAATATTCCTCTATTTCCCGAAGATAATTCGTCGGTTTTTCCCATCCCTTACCATGGTAAGTCGGCATTTTAATCTGCTTTGAAATAACGTTGAAATTGTTTGCCTCTGAGACCGGCCCTATTGGTCGTCTTTGCAATCGTCTCACGTCGGCTTCAACTCCTATCCTGAGCGTCTCATGCTTGTGCTCTAACTCTTTCAACCGGTCATCATGAATACGATGACTCTCGTTGATTTTACTTTTTAACAACTCGAAGTTTTCTGTGATCTCACTTCGCAATGTTCTTTCAGATCCTATTGACCTGGCTTGGATATTGGCTATGTCGGCATCCCATTTCTCTTCAATGGCTTGGACCCGAGTCTCGACCTGATCAACCCTACGGCTACCTGAGCTGGTGCTCTCTTCGATTTTCTTTTTTAATAATGCTTCTGTCTTGGCAAGTGCCTCTATGTTAGTTAAATGCAATTGGTGCATGGTCCGCTCCACCTGCTCTATCTGTTCCGCTGACCTTTTATCTATTCTTTCAGTAATCTTCCTGAGATTCTCTACTGAATGCAAAAGGGTGGCTAAGGCCCCGTCTGGGCTCATCAGGGCACCTACGCTCATCAGACTAGTGTCTGTTAAATCGGATGTCTCTTTATCAACGAATCCGGTGTCACCAGAAATCTCGTCGTGTCCCACCGAGTGGTTTGGACTCATGTTATTCTTGTCGGCTATTGTGATAGGTATTGGTCCGATAACTGGCTCTCAACTCCCCTGGTTGAATCTATCCCCCCAAGCTGAATGTAAGTTTCCCAAGTCGATTTATGAATCTAATTCTGACCCTTGCAGACCCCAAGATTAACTACAACTGAAAAGAGCCCCACGTTGGGCGCCAAATGCAACTTTCCGGGACGTTCCCTAAGCGGAGCTTGTGGGACACGGCCGGTAGTGGTGGGTTTTTTGCACTACTGATTTATCTTACGGCTCCTTCTTGTGTAATCAACGTCTCGTGGGCTGGGATGTGGGCAGGATACGGACTCGGATCCGATACTGGACCAGAGCCGCCTCGGGGGAACCAGACCCGGGTCAACTCACAGTTGGACCAAGGCTGTCTGTGGAGATGTGGGCAGATTGGGCCGAATGGCTGCCGAACTCGGATGGAAACGATGCTCCACCAAAGTCGTATAGCCCCTCCAGAGCAGGGAGCACTTATGCACTCCGTGCCTGTCTAATCAGACTCGGGTGGGGAACGGTGAACACAAGATCAGATACGGATTGCAATTATAGCTCAACCAGTACTGCCTGTTGTACGCCTCGCCCCACCAAAGCTGGCTCTAAGGACGGAACTTTGTTACCCGGTGAAAAGAAAACCAAAAACAGCGGCCAAATAGAATGATCAAAGAAAAATCAAAAACGATTATTATTTAAAGAAGAAACAAGAAGTCTGATGACACTGGTTTTTACAAAAGTGTTCTCTTTGGTGAATTTGTACCGTTTGTACAGCGTAAACTAAACGAAAATTATTAATTAAATTCTTAATCTGCCCTGAGCTAACTTATTTAACTATTTTTTCTATTTTAAGCGGCCTTTGCCAATACTTTAAGATGTGTGGGTGATAACCCGAATTGATATCGCGGTGCTAACAAACAAAAGGTTGTTGGCGCGATGCCGTAATGAAATAAAGTTATCTGAGAGATGTGTTCGCTAGCTAATTTGAACGGTGAAGTTGCGCCGGTGTCGACTCGCAGCTGACCGCTGGTAGAGCAACCTCGTTCCCGGTTGGTGGCTGCCTTTTATACCCTAGATTTCGCCATCTTGGGCTGCGCCTTGCGCTGTGCGCATCTTCCGTTTGGCGCCCAGCCGCCCGCCGCCCTCTGATGGCCTTTTTCTTGGCGGGACCGGAACCCTGATTCTCCCCATGTTACCCGGATCACGTGGGTTTTCATGTGATGCGTTACAGTACATATGCGCAATTAAGCACACATAGTACGTCGTGGGCTAATAGACCCAACTTGACGATGCTTTTGAAAACAATTTTCTCCGCGAAAGCCGCGCCCACAATCCGAACACTTGTCCCCACCCAAGTCTAGTTCACAGGGCGGCCTGTTGAAACATTGGGGACAACGGTTCGAACAGCGATATTCGAGAGGTCTGTTAAAACTCTTGTTACATAGCATGCATTAGAATTTACCAGCAGCAGCAGCTGTGACGTTTGTAATTAGGCTTTAATGTCTCTTCTCGGGATCGTACAGTAAATTGACGCGGTAACTAACTCCGACCCCCGAATCTACCAAAGAGATAGAGCCGTCGTAAAATATCTTATCGCCGCTACCCAACTTATTCATTTCGAATACGATCAGCGCTATCCCTTCTTGCGCCAAGTTTTCCTGATAGCGGGAGATTTCATAAACGCCGCATCCTTTTTCCGGAATTTAGACATGACTTTCCGCTGTTAAACGCTGCGCTTCGCTACGCTGGAGAGCAGAATGAGGGAATCGGTTGGCCTCGTAACGCTGATGTAATTCTCCGCTACGTACGGCACCCCGTTTAGCATGCGCTATACCGATTACTATTGCACGCACTAGACACATACCGTTGTTCTTGCTGATATTTATAATCGACCTCTTGTTGGTCAGAGCCCTGTTATTCCATACCGTTTTGCCGCGCCCTGCCGGGACTTTGACCGTGTGCACAGTCACCGTATACAAATTGTCCAGTCCGAATTCGGACGCGCTTTGCGTCACGCTGGAAACCAGTTTTCAGAAATCGCTATACGCGGAGTCACGGACCGGACGAAACGATAGCCATGCAGCCCCCTGATTAAAACTTTCTGCACTGAAAGTTAATCCTGTATAATCACCGCTTTGACATTTTCCCGTAGCATAAGTATGTGAATCTTTAAAGGCACCTTCCAGCCACTCTACGGGGTTCACCTTCGGATCCAGTTTTTTAATCTTAACAACAAGGTCCGTCTATTTCGAACCGTCGGATATATTTGCGCGTTTCACCCACTATCGAAAACCCATTCCTCAGGACCTATGAAACAGGACCGCTCGCTGCGTGAGGCTCATTCTCGTTCTTGACCCTTTCCGTAATTTCTTCAACGGCTTCGTCCTTATCCTTGTTATTTTCGTCTTGATTTTCGTTGTCGTCATCATCATGTTGCCGGGTGGTACTGAGTCTTATGCCGGAGGAACTAGCACCTTCGTTGACGCGAAAATGTTTCCTAGATCCACCGGTTTGAACACGAGTGTGAGTGCTTCCTTCTCTGACGTCGGTTCGCGTGATTCTGAAACCGCGCGAGTCTACTGATCCATAGAATATAACCAAAAAGGCCTCGAACTTTTTTTCTCTCTTTTGATTGTTGAAGAGGCATGCGGACGAAAAAGCGGAAAAATTCAAAACGCTCGCACATCAAACGAATACCCGCATAGCATGATCATTGATATTCGGGCAATTCTCGGTCGGAAACAATTGACAGAGTCAGTGAAGATATTCCTCTGACAATACTTAGAGTTGACCCCCTTGACTCAGCATCATTCTCGTCTGTGGACACGGATACATTTTATCACGTTTGAATGTGTATCTATGCAATGGTACGCACGTCGTCAAGAAAGAAAAGCACAGACTTTTATGATTCTGGGATAAAAGTACGTGATTTGATGCGGGTTTTCGACAGGTGAACAGACATACTTTTCGAATAAGCTTCATTGCTACTCACCCTCTGGAACATTCACCTCCTCAATTACTGCAGCACCTAGTGCCTGAGGCAGAAGAACTCGGACATTCGGAAGCACTTCACCCACATATCCATTCTCTTCACATTTTTCGTTATCTTTCTCACTTTCGATATTATAGTCACGACTTTCATCACTCTGGTCACACTCGAAGCATTGTTCAGATAGCACTTCATCATCTTTTTCCTTTTCTTCATCATCTTTTTCCTCTTCTTCTTCTTCGTCTTCTTTTTCTTCTCTTTCTTTTTCTTCTTCTTCTTCTTCTTCTTCGTCTTCTTCTTCTTCTCTTTCTTTTTCTTTTCCGTCTTCTTCTTCTTCTTTTTCTTCTTTTTCTTCTTCTTCTATCTCCTCGTCACCCACCTCGTATCGACGGACGTTTCTATCTTCATACTGACCCGCGTCTTCTGTGTAGACTTTCTCGAAATAAGCGATTTCCATCAGCTCGCAAACTTTCTCCGGATCGTCTGCCTGCTCAGGTGTTACTTCTTTTCCTTTTCCTCCGACACCGTCTTCAAGGCGGTCCTCTCCGATGTTAGTCAACTCCATCGCTTCGCAAATATACGCCACCCGGGCAAGCAACTCATCCGTTGACACGTCGTCGTTCAACATAGCCATCAGCGCTGTCAGAAGAGAGAATAACATGCGATTCAAGTTGTTCCAAATTTTTCCGTTGCAGCGGCATACAGAAAGAAAGTGATGTGATTTTTGCAATATTGAAAAACGACATGTACTTACCAGAACGTTCTACGTATTCCCTCATCAAGGGTTCCAGAACAGCAGAGTCCGCGGTATCACGCCTTCTGACTATGTCTACCACGATCGCCAAGCACTCGATTGAATTGCCAAACACACCAGTGGCGTGCATTCGCGCTATCACTCGCTCGCCACATACCGTCGGGAGCCGTCGCACTTGCCGCAACAATTGCACTAAAGACATTCGAACAAGAGAACGTCGCCACCGAAGATCGCATTCACGATCGATTACAGCACTTTGACGACTAGCTGAGCTCAGAATCTTTAGCACGATTGTTCGGCACAGTTTCACGATACCAGGAATGATGAGAAAATTTGAAAAGTCTGTAAGGCAGAGAGCTGTTGACTGCCATGCAAGATGTCTAAGACTGACAGTTCCTTCGCCGTATCGATTCATATATGATCTTCCTGGATCTCGGAGCCAAGAAGGAACAGAGATAATCCGAGGGTGTTAACGCATTTTTCCATAGTAGTCCAAAAGCCTGACATATGGGCATCAATGAGTTTCAAGATAGGTACGTACACATGTGAATAAAATCTGCGTAAGCTCCTCGTGGGAACGACATAAGATGGGAAAACTTCTTCGCTGCCGATTCCAGAGGTGTGCCGTGAACCCGTCAGCCCATAACTGATAACATTGCGTGAGAGGCTTTTACAGGGGCTTCTTCGAATTTCAGCCTTCGCTATGACTGCACCTCTCTATCCCAACCATCTGCCGCCGTTAGTTTTTATCAAATAGTTACCAAATATATTGACCACACGACTGTTGCAGCATACAGAAAATCTCGTGATGGTCATCGTCACCCGTAATCGAAACTCTACCGAGCACCTTAATTCTTGTCTATTATTTTGTACTAAATTTGCACAGGTGCCCGAGACCATTACGTAACGTTTCTGACACTTTCTGAGAAAGTGTAAAACTTCGACGATAAATTGAGAAAATGACCGATTACTTCGTACGCCCGTCCACCATTACCGATGGCCACGTCCAAATCCACTCCACCAATGGGCAACGACAGTAGGATTATTCAAAACATTCGCCAGGGCACTGAAGAAATCTGAAATAAATCATCTCCTATCGACAACGTACAGGCTCAACAGCTCTTTTACGAAAAAACTGAAATCCATACGACTCGTGGAATCGACGGGAATTCAGAAATTAAAGAAAACCGCAAGATTAACGATAATAGGGAAATGGGAGGATTGACGCAGATGACGAAAACGATAAAAATTGAAGAATGACCAAAAATCGATGGATCAATAATAACGATAAAAACGATGTCACTCGTGAAATTGACAAAAATTACAAAAATGATGTGAATCGCAGAATCGACAATTATCGTGAAATTGATCAGAATCGTGCAATCGACGGAAAAAGTAGATTTAACGAAGATCGTCAACTCAATCAAGATTCCGAAATTGACCAAATCGGCGAAATTGATGGAAACTTCGAGATCGACGAACGTTACGAAACCGATAATAATTTCGGAATTCACGAAAATAGTAAGATTCCAACGACTCGTGAAATCGACTGAAATTCGAAGTTTGATGGAATCCGCAAAATTAACGGAAATAGTGAAATTGACGAAAATGATTATAATTGCAAAATTAACGGTAAGAGTAGAATTCATGCAAATCGCCGAATCGAGAAAGATTGGAAGGATGATAGAAGCCGCAAAATTGATGAAAATCGTGAAAATGACAAAAATGACAGGAACGATCAGGATCGCGAAATTACCGAAAAAAGTGAAATTTAAAAAACTGGTAAAATCGACGAAAATTCAAAGATTGATGGAATCCGCAAAATTACCGATAGAGTGAAATTTACGAAAATGGTAGGATCGACGCAAATGACGAGAACGATGGAAATAAAAGAATTAACAAAAATCGTTGAATTGATGAAAACGATAAAAACGATCGAACTCGTGAAATTGACAAAAATCACAGAAATGATGGAAAACACGAAATCGACGAAAATCGTGGGATTGATCAGAATCGTCAAATCAACAAAAATAGTGAAATGATCGAGGATCGTCAACATAATCGGATTCCGGAATAAACAAAAATGAAAATTTGATAGAAACTTTATGATTAATGAAAATGACGAAAACGATGAGGATTCCGGAATTACCGAAAATAGTGGAATTCATACGACTAATAAAATCGATAAGAATTAAAAGATCGAAAAAAATCGTGAATTCAAGGATAATGGTTACATCAACGAATATGACGAGAACGATGAAAATTGCAAAATTATCGAAAATAGTAGATTTCATGAATCTCGTGAAATTGACGGGAATTCAGAGATTGATGGAATCTGCAAAATACCGAAGAAAGTGAGATCAACGGAAATGTGAGGGTTGACGCAGATGACGAGATTGATAAAATTTGAAAAATTGACTGGAGTCGAAGATTCGACGAGTACGATGAAAACGATGGAAATCGCAAGAATAACGGAAATGGTCAAATTGACAAACTCACAAAAATGATGAGAATTTCGAAATCAACGACAATCGTAGAATTGATTAAAAATGTGGAATCGACAGAAATGGTGAAATAAACGGAGATCGTTAACTCAATCAATATTTCGAAATCGACAAAAATGACAAAATTGATAAAAACTTCGAGATTGAAAAAAAGGACGAAAACGATGAAAATTCCGAAATCAACGAAAATTGTGAAATTCATACAACTCGTCAAATCAACGGAAATTGGAAGATTGACGGAATCGGCGAAATCAACGGAAATAATTGGATCAACGAAAATGGTAGGGTTGACGCAGATGCCGAGAACGAGAGGATTTTGAAAATTAAGTAGAGTCGAAGATTCGACAGAAACGATGGAAACAATAGAAATCGCAAATAAAACCGGAATAGTGGAAATTATACAACTCGTGAAATCGACGAGCATTGAAAGTTGATGGAATTCGCGGAATCGAGGAAAATGGAAGAACCAACAAAAATGACCAAAACGGTGAGAATTGCGAAAGATACGGGAATAGTGAAATTCATGAAACTCGTAAAATCGACAAAAATTGAAAAATCGATCGGATCCGCGAAATCAACGAAAATAGTGAAATTGGCGGGAATAATAGGATTGACGGAGATGACTGAAACGATGAGATTCGGAAAATCGACCAGAGTCGGAAATTCGACAAATTCGATGAAAACAATGGAAATCGCAGATAAAACAGGATAAGTGAAAATTATACAACTCGTGAAATCAACGAGCATTAAAAGATCGATGGAAATCGCGGAATTGAGGAACATGGTAAAATTAACGGAAATGACGAAAACGATAAGAATCGCGAATTTCTCGAAAATAGCTGAATCCATAAAACTCGTGAAAAAGACGAAAATTGAAAGGTCGATAGAAATCGCGAAATCGAGAAAATAGTAAGATCAACAAAATTGACCAAAACGATGAAAATTGAGAAATAATCGAAAATACTGAAATTCATAAAACTCGCGATGTCGACGAAAATTCCGAGATCAATGGAATCTGCAAACTTGGAGAAAATAGTAAAAATCAACGGAAATGGCGAGCTTAACGCAGATGACAAGAACGAAAATATTCGATAAATCGACGAGGATCGGATATTTGACAAAAACGATAAAAACGATGAAAGTCGCAGAAATAACAGGAATGGTCAAATTGACAAGAATCAAAAAAATGATAGGAATCCAAAACCGACGATAATCGTAGAATTAATCAGAGTCGTGAAACCGCCGAAAATGGTGAAATGAACGGAGATCGTCAACTATATCAAGATTCTGGAATTAATAAAAATGACAAAATTGATAAAAACTCGAAGATTGACGGGAATGACGGAAACGATGAGGATCCGAAATTACCGAAAAAAGTGGAATTCATACAACTCGTGAAATCGATGAAAATTGGAAGATCGATAGAAATCTTGGAATTAAGGACAACGGTTACATTAACGAATATGACGAAAAAAATGAAAACTGCAAAATTAACGGCACGAGTGAAATCATAAACTCGAGAAATCGACGGAAATTTGAAGATCGATAAAATCCGCAAATTTCACGAAACTCGTGAAATCAACGAAAATAGTAGGGTTAACGCAAATGACGAGAACGATGGAATTCGGAAAGTTGATTGGAGGCGAAGATTCAACTAGTACGATAAAAACGATGAAAATCGCAGAAATAACGGGAATAGTCGTATTGACTAAATCACGAAAATGATGGAAACCCCAAAATTGATGATAATCGTGGAATTGATCGAACATGTGAAATCGACGAAAATGGAGTTGAACGAACATCGTCAACTCGATCAAGATTCTGAAATTGACAAAAATGACAGATTTGATAGAATCTTGAAGATTGACGTAAATGACGAAAACAATGCAGATTCCGGAATTAACGAGCATAGTAGAATTGTCGGAAATGATAGGATGAACGGAGATGACTGAAATGATGAGATTCGGAAAATCGACCAAAGTCGAAGATTCGACAAAAACGATGAAAACGATGGAAATCGCAAAAAAAAACGGAAATGGTCAAATTGACAACAATCACAGAAATGATGGAAATCCCGAAATCGACCATAATCGTGGAATTGATCAGAACCGTAGGATCAGAAAAAATGGTGAAGTGAACGAAGATCGTCAACTCGATCAAGATTGCGAAATCGACGGAAATGGCGAAATTGGTGGAAACTTAAGGATTGACGAAAATTACGGAAACGTTGAAGATTCCGAAATTAACGAAAATAGTGGAATTCATACAACTCGTGAAATCGACAAGAATTGAAAGATCGATGAATATTGCGGAGTCAAGAAAAGAGGTTCAATCAACGAAAGCGACGGAAACGATGAAGATCGCAAAATCATCGGATATAGTAGAATTCATAAAACTCGTGGAATCGACGGAAATTCGAAAATTGATGGAATCCGCATAATCGACGAAAAATGTGAAATTGACGGAAATAATAGGATCGACGGATATGACGAGAACAATCAGATTCGAGATATCAACTAGAGTCGGAGATTCGGCAAAACCGATGGAAACGATAAAAATCGCGAAAATCATAAGAATGGTCAAATTGACAAGAATTACGAAAACGCTGGAAATCCCAAAATCGACGATTATCGTGGAATTGATCAGAATCATGAAATCGACAAAAATGGTAGAATAAACGAAGATGGTCAACTTAATCGAGATTCCGAAAACGACAAAAGAGGCAGAATCGATAAAAACTTTGAGATTGACCGAAACGATGAAAACCGCAGGATTCACGAAAATCGTAGAATTGATCAGAGTCGTAGAATTGACGAAGTAGTTGAATGAACAGCGGTCGTCAACTTATTCAAGATTTTGTTCAATAGAAATACACGATGTCTCGCTCCGGAATGTTGTGTATCCAGGCGTCTATCGTGCAAGATCTTTGACTTCTGTTTGGCTCTGGTTAGATTCTGTGCGACGAGGTTGCATGCAGTAGTAATATTTTTCATGGAATCGATGACGAATGTGTCGTATGTCAATGCAGTCGCTGGGGATGGTTTTAACTGGTCGGTGATTGTGCTTCTTTTCCGAAAATTGAACGGTGCAGAGTAAAGTTTATGCTTTCGTGTTTGGCGATGTTGTTACTGAATATCGCGAATCTGATATGTTCATCCTAGTCTTTCCCTGCGTCGATTTAATGTTCGCGATGCTTTGTCAAAACTGAGTGACTGCGTTTTAGCGATCCGTTCGATTGCGGGCGGTAGGGAGTTGTAAGAATTTGTTTAACTTCGAATAACCTGCAAATTTGTTTCATTATCGTGCTCATGAAATTTCTTCCCTGATCTGTCAATATGGTTCCGGGTGTTCCGTATCGCGTGATATATTCTCTGGCTAATGCTATTCCTATTATCTGGGCGGTTGCGTATGGTAGCGGGATCGCGTCCAAGACTTTCGTCAGATTGCACTGAATTGTTAACAAGTATTGGTTATTTAGTTGAGTGATGAGGAGTGGTCCTACGATGTCTAGAGCTACTTCATCGAAAGCAATGGCTGGTGTGTCGGTCATGACCATGGGGAGTTTTGTCTTGACTCTAACTAATATTTTCCTTTGACAGCTGTCCCATGCTCTGATGTGCTGTTCAATTTCCGTGTGGCCAGAAGTAGTTTTGCCTAATGCGATTATATGTTTCTGAGACGCCCTGATGACCTCCAAATAGAGAATTGTGGTATTCTTTGATTATATCCGATCGTAAGCCTACGTCAGGTACCGTCGTGGTGTTGAGGCATAGAGTAATTTACGTAGTACATCATTCTCATAATTACTGCTTCTCGAAAATCTTCTAGTCCCATTCCTGTGACAGGGATGGCCAGAGATTTTATTCTGAGTTTTCGTAATAGGGCCGATAAGTCGTCTGAAGCATAAAATACGTCGTGTAATCT
This sequence comes from Athalia rosae, assembly GCF_917208135.1. NCBI lineage: Eukaryota > Metazoa > Arthropoda > Insecta > Hymenoptera > Athaliidae > Athalia > Athalia rosae. The sequence continues at coordinate 12,337,406 of NC_064029.1, read as the reverse complement.
GTTTGCATCATATTCTCGTGATTTTACTACTATGGTGAAGATGTGTTCTAATTTTGCGCGTGAAGTGAATATTTCGAGCTTGCGTGGTCTTTGGTTCGCGATTTTTTCCCTGTTTATGTAGCCTTTGTTCATTAATTGCTGATCTAGTTCTTTTGTCCAGTTGCTATCTGCCGCTATAAAGTGCGCGTAATTATCTTTCAGCATCAAGGGTCCGTCATTGGATACCGCTATGTTTTCAGGTGGAATAATGGTCCCTATTGTTTGCATAAAGTTTTTGTAACTGCTTTCGTTATCACTATTCGCTTCATATTGCTCCAGTGGATCAGGTAGGTCATGGTTGTGTGTATTACCTATGCTCATTTCGTTGGCCGAGATGTCATCGTCAGCTGTCATCTGCACGTCTGCTGAGAGTGGTGGAGGTACCGGAGGAGTCGAGAAAGGATTCCGAGGTGGTAGACGGCGAGGTGGACGACAGGAAGGTGGAGTTTTAGGTTTCAAAAAGATTGCTCTACGACTTTTGGTTGATTTGAATGTGGGTCTTGTTGATTTTGCTATAGCCACGTTTGATGTGGGAGGGCTTTCCGATTCTGTGTACTGAATTGATTGCTTATTGTTTTCGGAATTGCAAACCGTGATTTCTAAATTCAAGTCCTCGAAGATGTACGAGATCATCTGCTTGACTCTGTACCACTGTAATTTGTCTGACCCGTATTCTAGTTTTGGTATTGATAAGGTCTTAATCTTGTCCTTGAGTATGACTTTTTTCAGGGTAGTAAGTGCGTCGTATAAAGATTTATATGTCGGTTTCTCTAAATGCCTCGATTTTGTGACTAGAGTGTAGATTGTGCGTCGCGGATATGTTGGTATCACGTCGGTAATCTCTGGGTGTACCGATTGTAGCATTTTCCTGCGTATAAGTCCTTTTTTCACCATTTGATCTGCGATTCCTTGGGATGCTTTACAGTCAGCTGAGATGCGGTGTGCCATGTTATCTTTTTGTTTCAATGAATCTGCCTTTATCTCCGTCATGAGTTTCACATTAGTTAGTGGTAAAATGTTTACGTCATACATGAACTGGTCGTATGAAGGTGTGTGACCTGGTGCGCGTGTGGAGCTACCTGCTACGTTGCCGTCCAGTGTCGCGTTACGATCAGATGGGTCCGCGTTTCTGGCTCCGGGTGTAAGTGTGTATTTCACATGTACGTTTCCAGATCAGTGTGTGCTTGTACTGTCATTATTCGATTCTGATTCCTTTGGAGTTTTGCGCGTATATTTCCTTTTCGCGGGCCTTTCTTCAGCTGTGGTGGTACTTTCGTCCGTATTGCTTGTGTGACTCTGGAGTCGCGTTCGCCGCGTAATCGGTTCACGGTTCCGTATCGGTTTTTGTGTATCCCACTTAGTTGTTGTTGTTGTATCGATTGTGCATGTGTCGGAATCTAATGATGGGTGATCGGTTATATTTTGTTTCTTACGCGGTGCTGGATCGCTAGAGGTTTTGGTTTGTTGGCCTCGTTTGTTTACCCTCGGTATCATGGAGATGTCTGTATCGTCGTCCGAGGAGAGTTCACTGATTGTGGAAGGAATATGATTTATCAAGTGTGAATCTTTTATCAGCTGCTTACGGGGTGCAGGATTTGTCGATTCGTCGGAGGATTCGCGTGGTCTAGTAGGAAACTGATGCGCTTCTTTAACACGTTTTGGTGATTCTGATACTGATGTTTCCGTTTCTGTTCTCGGTCTCTTGGCGTTAATGGGGAGAATTCGAATCAATTAGGTGGTGGGTTTCTTGAGAGCGCGTCGGCGTTAGAATTGGCTTCATCTTTTTTATACACGATATCATATGAATATTCGTCCAGCGTTAGTCTCTATCGTAGTATTCTCGAGGTCGGATCTTTCACGCTAATTATCCAAATTAGTGGTTCGTGATCTGTTATCAAGGTGAATTTTCGTCCGTATACATATGGTCTGAAATGTTTTACCGCAAAGATGATAGCTAATAGTTCTTTGTCCGTTGTAGAATAATTTGTTCCGGCTTTCTGAAGTGTTCGTGATGCATATGATATAGGAAGATCTTCACCTATTTTGCCCTGACTCAGTACCGCGCCTATCGCGTAATTTGACGCGTCCGTTATTATGACGAAAGGCTTTTCAAAATTTGGATACTGTAAGATCGGTCCGGCACATATGGTGTCGCGTAATAGTTCGAATGCTGCCTGATGCTCGAAAGTCCAAAGGAATGCGGTATTTTTCTTCAATGAATTATTTATTGGTTCAGCAATTTCGGCGAAATTAGGGATGAATCTGCGGTCACATCCGATCAGTCCTAGGAATTGTTCAATCTGCTTCGGATTTCTAGGTAGTAAGTATTCTTCTACGGCTGCCGTTTTATCCGGACGTCTGTTTGTAAGAATCCGTTAAACCTGCAACGTTAAACCTGCGTCAGCTAATCTGGTCATGAGTTTTTCGAATTCTAACGCGTGTTTTTTCAGTGACCTCGCGTAGATCACTATATCATCTAAATATACAAAAACCTCGTTACCCTGTAGACCCGATAGTACTTGGTCCATCCAAGATTGAATGGCATTCTTTTATATTCATAGTGACCGTGGGGAGTTGAAAGAGCTGTTTTCGCGGCGTGGTCCGCATGCATTGGGATTTGATGAAATCCGGAGGCTGGATCGAATGTCGAAAAATATTTTGCTGAGCCTAGCTGGTCTAAGATATTAGTAATATTCGGCAAGGGGTATGCGTCGCCTACTGTTTCGTCATTGAGCTTTCTGAAATCTATTACCTTACGCCACTTTTCATTTCCACTAGCGTCTGCCTTTTTAGGAACAATCCACACAGGTGAATTGAACGGAGACGTTGAGTGTCTGATGATGTCTTGTTCTAGCAATTTTGTAGCTTGTTTATTTATTTCATCCTTTTGTGAGTTGGGATGTCTGTATTGTTTGGTGTGTATGGGAATTTCGTCCTTTGTGGCTGGCAATTGTGTGACTGACCAGATGGGTGTGGCCTAATTGATCAGGTGAGAAAAATGAGTGATTGTATTCGATTGCGAGGTTCGTATTTGATTGTTTTTCCTCGTCATTAAGGCAGTCGAACCTCAAATTTTCCGTTAAAACTTTTGAACGATTTGAATCATGATTTGGGTGTATGTTAAAATCGCCTTGTCCCCTGGGTTTTGGCCTTATTGTTGCGAGAGTTCCGTGTGAGTTGTTGGGTGGTTGTCGTAGTGTCATATCAGCTTCAGGTCTGTGTGTGATGGTGTCAACTTCTTCTAGAGTTACCGTTGGCTGTTTTACTTTCACCGGTGTTTCGTTCGATTTTATGGCGCATGCATATGTAAAGCCTCTATTATAGCTGACTAATGCTTTTCCTGAATAGATATTTTTTCCTAACTTGATTTCGTCGATGACCCCGGATTTTACCGATGGATTGTCCACCTTTATGCGAATGATCCGCGCGGTGCGTGGTGGTAAAGTTATTGTTTTGTTGTTCATTATTTCCAGAAGTTCGCAGTCGTCCGTAATGATGCAATCGTTTTCAAAAGATATTGTCGCATTCTGTTGTTTCAAAAATTCAATGCCAATGATTCTTTCTTCTCTTATTGGAAATGAGTTCTCGACTATGTGGAATTTGTGGAGCTTGTTACCGATTTGAACTTTGAGCGATCCAATGGTTTGCATTCGTCCCTGTAATATGCCCGTTAGCGTAGTTATATCTTTAGCTGTGCATAGCGCGTCTAAGCTAAGTGGGCGGGGTTTGATAACGTTTACGTCAGCACCTGTGTCTACCAAGAGCGGTGTCTGAGGACTGACGAATCCCAGGGCGCGTATATGTACTGTAGGAGCGTGATTCTGCTAATTCGTAAAAACTTGTGTGAGGTCGCGCGTGTGTGTGTGATTCAAATGAAGCGGTATGGTGCCGGTATTACGAGTACGCAGGACATTATTTTTGAAACAAATCGTTGCATTTTCTGTTTGGGAAAAATCTGCACTAAGGATCCCGTCTCCCTTGATTGGAAATGAATCATGCACTAGATGAAATTCGTGTCGCGTGTTAGCAAATTTGAGGTAAATGCTGCCCATTGTTTCTAAATGTGTACCTGTTATTCCAGAGATATGTCGTTTGTCGGTTGGCGTGCACAGTGTGCGTCGGTCTATGCACCCGATTTTTATTAAATTTAGGTCGGCGCCTGTGTCTATTATGAGGGTAGTGTATCTTTGGACTGTTTGCGGTGATTGTATTATTATGTGAGGAGCTGTTAATGCTAGCGATTCTTTTACCTGTAATACGTAGCTGCTACTGGTGTAGGACGCTGGTCCTGATCTTAGGATATCGACGCGTCCACTCGATCGTCCCGGTTCTCGTTTAAATGACTGCTTCTCGAGTCGTCGCTAAAGTTCGCTTTGCGGTGTTCATTGTAATCATCGCGAGGATCATCGCGTGCATAAGGATCTCTTTGTGTGTAATCAACGCGTTGCTGGGCATGTGGACGGTTTTGTTCGCCTGGTACATTTCTGCCTTGATTGTTTTCTTTTCGGTAGTTGAACTGTCTGTCGTCGTACCGATTATTTGCGCCTTAATAATTGAATTGTTTGTCGATGTACCGATTAATTGCTCCTTGATCATTTTATTGTCCATTCCTTTCTGCGTCTCGTTGCTTCGTCCTGCATTCCCTGACTTAGTGACTCGGGTTTTCGCAGTACGCGCACTAGACTATGTTTTTGCGTCTATTACTACTGTCTCTCCGGCTGTTCTCTGTGGATGTTCTGAGGGTGTGGAAATTGGTTCTGTTGGCTACCACTCTTTGTATTGATATGGCTTTATCCATTGCTTCTGCTCGTATAGTTGATTTTTCCACAGCGGCTCTGAGTTCTATGTCGTCTGGCAATCCTTTGATAAAAAAACGCGTAGCCGAAAGTCTGACCTGGTCTAATACATACCTAACAGCTTCGTTTGGGATAGTAGCGTTAGCTACCTCCTCAGCTTCCCTGACTAATTCATTCACCCTATTACAATACCCAATGACTGTTTCGTTTCATTCCATCACGCATAGACCAATGTCTGCCTGAATTTCATCCAAGGTTCGTTTGGATCTACACTAAACACAACAATTAGCGGGCCACCCTGTTTTTGCTCCGAAAAACGTCCAATTTCAGAAACTCATAACTGCTCGAAAAATTGAGGTAGAGAGTTGTAAAAAAAAGTATTTTGAAGCGTGAAGCTTCACCTTTCAGATCCCACAAGTCGATTTGAATTGCGTTTTTGCGTTCACTAGTTGTACTCTCCTGATTCAATTCATGTCGAAAACGTCAAGTGAACTTTTGACTTTGAGAAGGTGCACCGAGTGTCTCAGTCGGTAGATTTCAATTTTTTTGATGTCATTTCGAAGGTTGAAGTGTTCCCTTGAAAACACGTCCCTTAAATTTTTCGTACGATTTTTTTTGCATGAGTTATGCGACTCTGAAGCAGTTATTGTCCATAAATCTTTGATCGAATACCCTGACCGACCCAGTTATCGTATCGAAGTTTTTCAAAAACGAATTTGCAGCTCAAAACTTTGACTTTACGAAACCCTATCGCAGTATTTCCTCATCTGAATTTTCGAAGCTCTGTTACCTTCCGTGTGCACCCCTGCGCATCTCCGTGTGAAAGCTTGAAGTTTGACCCCTTGTAGGTCACGTAAAAATGGCGGGATGGGTGGCCCGTGATACCAAGTTCAAGCTTGAACTGTCCCCTATAAAATGCGCACTTTTTTTTTTTTTATCTTTTTTTTCCATCGCGTTATTCAACTCAGAACGCCAACAGAAGATTTAACCATTACCTCCGGCATTAGCATTACCCAAGGTGTACCACGTGGAGGTTGCTCGGTAGGATTTACACCTCAAAACCTTACCTCGTGTGTAAGTGTGCATGCATTTCGTGCGTACCAGAGATCAGGACCCCATAGTTCGTCAATTCTACGGTATTTTGTGACTCCAAACCCTCTCTGGTACGTGTATGAGCGATTTGCTCGTGGCTGTGTCTCTATTTGCTTGCGTGTGTGTGTATGTCAGTGTTTGACTAAAATCTCGTGTTACCGCCTCTTTGCCTCATAACTTCGCGGCATCTCTCGTGCATGTTGATGCAATTGCGGATTCGATATTGTGGTATATCCCGCCAAATTTCGCGCAGCGCTTGACCCAACTCCGCGAGATTTGACAACAATGCGATTTTCATGCTGACGATTTGTATGACCCGACCTACATGTTTGAAAAAAAAAACAAAAGAAATTCTGCTCTGAATCTTATCAGTCAACAGCCTAGAGCCGTTAGAGAAAGTTGTGTTTGTTTATTCGAATCCAGTATTTTTGCACCATGCCCGTGCAATTAACAGAGGTGGAGGTTTCGCGTCTCGTGACCTTACTTCAAGAAGGTCACTCTCAGCATTTCGTGGCCAGAGATATTGGAGTCAGTCGGTCCGTAGTACAAAGGGCTTGGACTCGATTCAACGAAACTGGCGGATTTAGTCGACGATCTGGTCAGGGGCGAAGGAGCCTCACAACTCCGCGAGAAGATAGGACGATCGCGAGAATGCCGTTGAACGACCGCACGATCACGGCTAGAGAAGTTCAAATTCGAATGCGCCATCGCGGTCAAAATCTTTCTGTTTCTACGATTCGCAGCAGGATCAGGAACGCCGGAATGCACTCGCGCAGGCCGGCAACAGGTCCCGTTCTTCTCGTTCGTCATCGCCGTGCACGATTGGAATATGCCCGCCGATACATACGGTGGCGGCAAAGACAATGGAACCGTGTGTGGTTCAGCGATGAATTGAGGTTCACCCTTTATGGGAATGACGGTCGTGTACGCGTTTGGCGCCGCGAAGGAGAACGCTACCGACCGGATTGTATAGTGCCGGTTCACGCGTATGGCGGTGGCTCGGTGATGGTTTGGGGTGCGATTTCAACCCATGGCCGCACCGAGTTAGTCGTGATTGGATCTCCGTCGATGACTGCTCAGCGGTATATCGCAGAGGTTCTGGAGCCGCATGTTCTCCCGATGCGGTTGCAATACGGCAGAAATTTTGTTTTTATGCAAGACAACGCACGACCACATACCGCGAGAATCACTACTCGGTTCTTCTTAGAAAACGACATCTCTCTCCTGAACCACCCAGCGGTTAGTCCGGACCTAAACCCAATCGAACACGTCTGGGACATTGTTGGACGACGACTTAGACAACGCCATGTGCAGCCGGCGAATCTCGCGGAGTTGGGTCAAGCGCTGCGCGAAATTTGGCGGGATATACCACAATATCGAATCCGCAATTGCATCAACATGCACGAGAGATGCCGCGAAGTTATGAGGCAAAGAGGCGGTAACACGAGATTTTAGTCAAACACTGACATACACACACACGCAAGCAAATAGAGACACAGCCACGAGCAAATCGCTCATACACGTACCAGAGAGGGTTTGGAGTCACAAAATACCGTAGAATTGACGAACTATGGGGTCCTGATCTCTGGTACGCACGAAATGCATGCACACTTACACACGAGGTAAGGTTTTGAGGTGTAAATCCTACCGAGCAACCTCCACGTGGTACACCTTGGGTAATGCTAATGCCGGAGGTAATGGTTAAATCTTCTGTTGGCGTTCTGAGTTGAATAACGCGATGGAAAAAAAAGATAAAAAAAAAAAAAAGTGCGCATTTTATAGGGGACAGTTCAAGCTTGAACTTGGTATCACGGGCCACCCATCCCGCCATTTTTACGTGACCTACAAGGGGTCAAACTTCAAGCTTTCACACGGAGATGCGCAGGGGTGCACACGGAAGGTAACAGAGCTTCGAAAATTCAGATGAGGAAATACTGCGATAGGGTTTCGTAAAGTCAAAGTTTTGAGCTGCAAATTCGTTTTTGAAAAACTTCGATACGATAACTGGGTCGGTCAGGGTATTCGATCAAAGATTTATGGACAATAACTGCTTCAGAGTCGCATAACTCATGCAAAAAAAATCGTACGAAAAATTTAAGGGACGTGTTTTCAAGGGAACACTTCAACCTTCGAAATGACATCAAAAAAATTGAAATCTACCGACTGAGACACTCGGTGCACCTTCTCAAAGTCAAAAGTTCACTTGACGTTTTCGACATGAATTGAATCAGGAGAGTACAACTAGTGAACGCAAAAACGCAATTCAAATCGACTTGTGGGATCTGAAAGGTGAAGCTTCACGCTTCAAAATACTTTTTTTTACAACTCTCTACCTCAATTTTTCGAGCAGTTATGAGTTTCTGAAATTGGACGTTTTTCGGAGCAAAAACAGGGTGGCCCGCTAATTGTTGTGCTTAGTGTATATGCGCGCTTAAGGTCTCTAAATCTATCGGCGCGGGTTACCTACTCTTTATGCGCCTCGCTGCTTCGCCCTTTAATTTGAGTTGCACTAAGAACGCGAATTGAGAGTGATCTCGCGGGTTTATTAAATTTTGAATTTTATTTACTCGGGTCATGAATTCCCGGTACGACATATTTTTTCTGTTGAATGTCGGAAGTACGGCCGATGCGTGTTGGATCGACATGAAAAAGAAACTTTCATCTTCCTGCTAGTTCATTTCGATATGCTGACTTTAGATCTACTTTATAGCTATGGAACCCTTATTGTTAGATGGATGATTCGAACGACTTACAGAAGTGCAGCTACAATGATGAAGATGAGAGAGATTTGCATTTTCTGAGATGTGTAGATGTGCTGCGTAGTGTTGCGATGACCTCGTCCCAGTCTTCGGATCAGCTGGGCTCTATGATGTCTTGTCAGCGTTTTCTCCGGTGTCTGGATGCTGACGAAATTGTAGGTTCTCTCTGCTACTAGTAATAATTGTCCGTTGTTGTTGATTTTGAGATTCTCCGTCGCTTTGTCACGGATTGCTATTATACGTCACTCTATGGCAGATTGAGGAAATTTTCTTCAAGTTTTCCGCGGATATTATTCAAGACGTCGCTCTGTCGCGGATTGATGAACTTTTCGTCGCTTTTTCGCCGTTTTAAATAGTGATTTATGTCACAATTGTTGTTCACTTGAACTTACACAATACTTTCACTAACAGGGTTTCCGTTATAACAAAACTAGCTGTTCGTATCTACGGGGTGCTATCTATGACGGCTGGCAGGTACTGCCACCAGTAAAAGCTTGTGCATAGTCAATTTTCACAGATTACAATTGCAACTCACGATTATCACCAACTGTTACGAAAGTGGTGTGTTTTAAAAAATAAGTTCCGATGATTCCCACAGAAACGAGGAGATCATCGCTGTCACTATATGTTAGGAAATTGGTGTGTTTGAAAAAAATGTTCGTTAATTTGATTAATTGGGATCGATTTTCCCCACAGAAACGAAAAGTTCACAGCTGTCACCAATTTGATAGGAAATTGGTGTGTTTAAAAATTTTGGTTGATTTGATTGATAAGGTCCGAATTTTCTCAGTGAAACGAGAAGTACACCGCTGCCACGAATTTGTTACGTCGGTAAACGCTGCCACCGAATTGTTACGTGGGTGAAAGGTTCACCGGCGTTATTATTTAGGTTTGTTGTCGTTTCATGCAACTGAATGCAACTGCAGGAAAGAAGTCAAAGTGATGAAGGTGATTGAGAGTTTGTAGATGATTATGATGCAAAGTATATTCATTTGCCAAGCTCGGAGAGGCTTACAGGCGTAATCAGACGTGTTTCAGTCTCAAAGAGTAGTGATTATCATTGACCAGGCTCAGGGAGGCTTACAGGTGTGTTTGATGAATATTCGTAAAGTAACCGATCCAGGATTTCGGTGTGTGACTAAGGAACTATGTCCTGGAAAACCGTACTGTTTGGGTCTGAGTTCAAAAGTGATTTTGATATAAAGATCAGAATTAGGGTAAACTCGGTTTTTGAAAAAGGGGGAAGGTGAAGTGGGAGTGCTCGTGTAGCTGACAGGGTGCAAATCAGGAAGTCATTACACTTGCATGTCATGCTGATGCAAGCTCGAGCAATAACCGATGGCAATTGTATTAGTCGAGCAGGAAAAAGGATATCGGGTTGCATCCGGTAGAATTGATGGTAATAATGAATATGTATTGAAAATTAGTAAAAATGATTGAGCAAGACGTTTGGACCATGGTCCGAAAGTAACGGATTCATGCAATCCGCAATAACGAAAATAGTGAAATCGACGAAAATGGTAAAATTGACGAAGATCGTCAACTCAATCGAAATTCCGAAATTGACGAAGATGGCAAAATTAATGGAAACTCAGAGGTCAACGGAAATGACGAGATCGATGAAAATCGCGGAATTAACGGAAAGAGTAGAGTCCATGAAACTCCCGGAATTGACGGAATTTGAAAGATAAATGAAATCCACAAAATCAACGAAAATAGTGGAATTGACGAAAATGATGGAATTGACGAAGATAACGAGAAAAATTGTCTTCGCTCGAAAAATCGACAAACACGATGGGAATCAAAAAAATAACGGAAATCGTCAAATTGACGAAGATGACCGACACGATGAAGATTCCGGAAATTAACAAAATCAGTGAAATTCATACAACTTGTAAAAAAGTTGAAAGATTGATGAGAATCGAAAATTCAACAGGAATTAGTTATTCAACGGAACTGACGGAAACGATGAAAATTGCAAAATTATCAAAAATAGTAGAATCCATAAAACTCGTAAAATTGACGGAAATTTAGAGATTGATAAAATTCGCCAAATTAGCGAAAATAGTAAAATTGACGGAAATGATAGGGTGAACGCAGATGACGAGAACGATAAGATTTGAGAAATCGACGAGAGTCAGAAATCTGACGAAAACGATGAAAACGATGGAGATCACGAAAATGACTAAAATGGTCAAATTGACAAAAATCACAAAAATGATGGAAATCCCAAAATTGACGATAATCGTGAACTTAATCAGATACGTTGAATTGACGGAAACGATGATATAAACAAAGATCGTTAACTCGATCAACATTTCGAAATCGACAAAAATGGCAGAATTGATGGAAACTTCAAGATTGACGGAAATTACGAGAACGATCAAGATTCCAGAATTAACGAAAAAAGTGGAATTCATACGACTCGCATAATCGATAAAAATTGAAAGATCGATCAAAATCGCGAAATCGGGGAAAATGGTTACATCAACAACAATTACAGGAACGATGTGAATTGCAAAATGATCGTGAACCGTAGAATTCAAAAAACTCGAGGATTCGAAAAAATTCGAAGATAGATGGACTGCGCAAAATCAACAAAAATAGTGAAATTGACGAAAATGATAGAATTGATGGAAATGACGGAAACGAAGAGATTCGGGAGAATATACTGAATTCGAAGATTCGACGAATACGATAAAAACGATGAAAATCGCAAGGATAACGGAAATGGTCAAATTGACGAAAATGACCGAAACGATAAAAACCGCGGAATTCACGGAAATCGTAGGATTGATTGAAGTCTTGAAATCAACGAAAACAGTGGAATAAACGGAGATCTCCGACTGAATCAAGATTCCGAAATTAACATAAATGACAAAATCAATGAAATCTCAAGATTGACGAAAATGACGGAAACGATGAGAATCGCGAGATAAACAGAAAGAGTGAAATTCATAAAACTCGCGAAATCGACGGGAATTCAGAGATTGATAGAAGCCGGTGAAATTAACAAAAATGGTAGGGTTAACGCCGATGACAAAAACGATAAGATTCGGAAGATCGACCAGAGTTGAAGATTCGACAAGGACGATGAAAACGATAAAAATCGCAAAAATAACGAAAATGGTCAAATTAACGAAAATGACCAAAACGATGAAAATCGCGGAATTCACGATAATCGTGAAATTGATCAGAATCGTGAATTTGACAGCAATAGTGAAATGAACTGGAATTGACAACTCAATCAAGATTTCGGAATCGACAGAAATAGCAAAATTGATGGAATCTTAAGGATTGACGAAAATGACGACAAAAATAAAGATTCCGTAATTAACAAAAATAGTGGAATTTATACAACTCGTAAATCGATGGAAATTGAAAGATCGATGAAAATCGCGGAATCGAGAAAAATGGTTACGTCAACGGAAATGACAAAAACGATGAAAATTGCAGATTCATCGAAAATAGTAGCATTCACGAAACTCGTGAAATCGACGAAAATTAAAAGATGGATGGAATCCGCGAAATCGACGAAAATAGTGGAATTGACGAAAATGATAGGAGTGATGGAGATGACGGAAACGATAAGAATCGAGAAATCGACTAGAGTTGAAGACTTGACGGAAACGATGGGAACGATGAAGATCGCAAAGATAACGAAAATGGTCATATTGACAAAAATGACGAAAATGAGGAAACTCTCAAAATCGACGATAATCGTAGAATCGATCAAAATCGTCAAATCGAAGCAAATGATAGAATGAACGAAGATCGTCAACTTGATCAAGATTTCGAAATCGACAAGAATGGCAAAATTAATGAAAACTTCGAGATTGATGGAAATGACGAAAATAGTGAAATTAATACAACTCGTAAAATCAATGGGAATTTAAAGATCGACGGAATCCGAAAAATCAACGAAGATAGTGAAATTCATATAACTCGTAAAATCGACGAGCATTGGAAGATCGATGGAAATCGCGGAATCGAGAAAAATGGTAAAATGAACGAAAATGACGAAGACGATGAAAATCGCGAAATAAACAGAAAAAGTGAATAGTATAGGACTCCTAAGATCGACGGAAATTCAGAGATTTAAGGAATTCGGAAAATTGACGGAGAAAGTGAAATCGATGGAAATGATAGGGTTAACGCAGATGACGAGAACGATAATATTTCAGAAATCGACTGAAGTAGATGATTCGACGAAAACGATGAAAACGATGGAAATCGCAAAAATAACAGAAATGGTCAAATTGACAAAAATCACACAATTGAGGGGAATCTCAAAATCGACGATAATCGTAGAATTGATCAGAATTGTCAAATCGACCAAGATGATGGAATGAACGAAGATCGTCAACTCGTTCCAGATTTCAAAATCGACGAAATCGGCAAAATTGATGCAAACTTCGAGATTGACGAACACGACGAAAACGATGAAGATTCCAGAATTAACGAAAATAGTGGAATTTATACAACTCGTGAAATCGACAAGCTTCAGAAGATCGATGGGAATCGCGGAATTGAATGAAATGATAGAATGAACGGTAATGACTAAGACGATGAAAATCGCGAAATAAACGGAAAGAGTGAAATTCATAAAACTCGTGGAATCGACGGAAATTCAGAGATTCGAGGGATCAGGAAAATTAACAGAGATAGTGAAATTGATAGAAATGATAGGGTTAACGCAAACGACGAAAACGATAAGATTTGAGAAATTGACTGGAGTCAAAGATTTGACGAAAACGATGAAAACGATGGAAATCGAATAAATAACGGAAATGGTAAATTGACAACAATCACAAAATTGAGGGGAATCTCAAAATCGACGATAATCGTAGAATTGATCAGAATTGTCAAATCGACCAAAATGATGGAATGAACGAAGATCGTCAACTCGTTCAAGATTCCAAAATCGACAAAAATGGCAGAATTGATGCAAACTTAAAGATTCACGGAAGCGACGAAAACGATGAAGAATCCAGAATTGACGAAAATAGTGGAATTCATACAACTCGTCAAATCGATGGGAATTCGAAGAACAATGAAGTTCGAAAATTGGGGGATATATGAAAATCGCGGAATCGAGGAAAATGGATACATCAACGAAAATGACAAGAACGATGAAAATTGCAAAATCTGCGGAAGTACTATTTTTACAACCTTTTCACAAGATTTCTACTCGGTTTCCGGTCAGGATGTATCGTCAGATTTCATCCTGCCGAACATTCCGTCGTGTCAAATGTTTGTCTACTGCGATCTCGTCGAGCCCCGTATAGTCGGTGATGTACATGCTCCACTTCTACGAGTCGTACACGCCTTTGAGGAACAACACTCAATACGCGGCGAATCTGATACGAAAATTTCCTCGCAGCCACACTACCTACCGCTTCTTCACTCAAACTTCCGCACCATAGAGATCAATATAAAAGATCACACTGGAAAATCCATCCTATTCGATCACGGGACACTGACGGTAACGCTTTACTTCGAATGTGTTTGTTAATACGGAAGAACGGCGAAACAGATATTTGCGAACCGCATGGAAACGATGTACCCTTAATGAACGGTTTCATCAAACGCGACGAAATAATGCGAAACGGACGCGTCATAGATTTGATCGGACATATCCACTGTGACGTCTTCAATCAGAAAAAGTTCTTACTGAACGGTGTAGAACTACGAGTACGCATCGTACGCTCGAGAGATAGCTTCTGCCTCATGGAAACTGAAGCGCTGCATACTCTACATATTCTAGAAGCATCTTCACTCGTGCGCCGGGTAAAAATCAGCCTAGGTATATTGCTGGCTCATGCGAGAACTCTAGCCAAGGGTACGGCAAAATATCCGGTTACTCGAGTTGAAGTCAAAGCCTCCACCGTTCATGCCGGCGTGCAGGCTGAGACGCTGGACAACGTCATACTCGGACAACTACCGAAACGCGTCATTTTGGGGCTAGTCAGCAACAAGGCTTTCAACGGTGACAGACAACGGAATTACTTCAACTTTCAACATTTCATGCTGAATTATCTATCGTTGTACGTCGACGGCATTCAAATACCCTCGAAAGATTTGCAACCGAGCTTTTGGAAGAACGGCGTATACGTCGACACGTATCACACTTTATTCTCTGGGACCGGAGTACATTTTCTCAACGAGGGCTGCGGTATCGGACGACTACACGACGAAATGGAAGATTGTCTCACAGCATTTGACCTAACGCCTGATCTTGCGGCCAACTGTTCGTCTCACTGGTCACTCATCGAACACGGGACACTCAGGATTGAATTACGCTTCGACGATGCACTCAATAAAACTATTAACTGTATCGTGTACGCGGAATTCGACAATATTATTGAAGTCGATGCATCGCGTCAGGTTGTCACAGATTTCGGCGGTTAGCCCGAACGCTGACAAAAAACAGACGGAGCGACACGTGTTGGGACCGCGCCCGAACAGAAGCACAGTGGGAGGTACGGCTCGACGACTTTAAAGAGAGCAGTTTCGTATTCGAGAGAAACAGTCAAGTGCTTCTCACCGTCTCGACAACATCATCATCAGCGATGGATTTTATCGTAGATATCCAAGGCTTCAGGGATGTTTACGGACGTTTCTTGCCGAAAAAAGTGGCATTAGTAGCACTCGAGAATCCGTACTTTTCTCACTGGCTCGTACAACCGCCATACCCGTTTACCGATCTATCGGAGAAGGAGAGTGCCTCCAACAATTACGTGACCTGTTATCATCACGGGATCGTTTGGTTCAAAGAAGACATAACGCCGCATCAACTTGCCACCAGTTTACGAGAAATCGCACGCCATGCCCATCGTAATAACACACACGGTCGGGAAAAAGCCAAATATCTACAGGACATCACTTCGCGGGAAATCATGAACTTGGAAGACGTCGACTGCCTCGTGTTCGCTAGATTAGTTCGGAGCAAAGAATATTGCTTTTTTCACGGTGCTAAAAGAAAGAAATTCTACGCGTGTGCTCTGAACAACGTCATCAGATTGAAGAATTGGATGAATTCGAGGCGTATCACCGGAGACTGTCACAAAGCGTACCCGTAAAATAATAAGACATCACGGCCTTTCACCAGAGACTCTCCCTTGCCAATGGTATCCGAGCATCAGTTTCACGCATCAAATTCACCCGAATTCCCGGTGGACGACAGAGCACCCAGCAGTGCTCTGTATCAGTCGACAAGGAACCTACGTACGCCACGGTAGTAGACACATTCGGTAGTATGATCGTCTCCGATACCAAAGATGAACACCATTTAAATTCCGGATGCACTGTCGGCGCTTCAAAGCAGAACTCGCGAGGTTTTTGCCGCGGATCAAATCCCCCTTGTTTGGACAGCACCAACAATCATCGTTGCAAACACCGATGATCACACAAAAGGGGGTAGCCACTGGGTGGTGTTCGACGTCAGTCCCACTGGTCATGAGCTCTACTTCGACAGTTTCAAAATGCCACCGCTCATACCACATCACAGACGAACACTGCAACGTAACCGCAGAAGACACCACTGAAACGTCAAACAACTTCAAAGTCTCTCTTCGGACGTTTGTGGACAATACTGTGTTATGTTTGTGCATATTATGGCTATAGGTTTTACGCTTGGGCAGTTGGTGGATATAATCAATAATGACTACGAAAACAACGTGGCTGATTTTTATGAAGGGCTGACCTCCACCGATTACTGTGAAAATAAATCTCGAGTGCGAACACCACATTGCATTTAGTGCTGCGAAGCCAAAAACTGTGGAAGAACGACAGACGATAGTTTCTAGTCTCCTCATGTTGTGAAAATTCTCAACTTTTTCTCATTAACCATTAGAACGTAAGCTTTCGATTATTAATCACCAAAACTAGTGTACTTATTTCTTACAATGCCATTAGAAAAATTAAACATTACTTTTACCGATAGACCGTAAGCTTGACATATAATCACCAGAAACTATTGTACTCATGTCTTACAAAATCCACGAGGTAGAATAAAATATCAATCGTAAGTTTTTGAAAACATGTGTCGACCCAGAGTTTTACTACTTGTTCCCGTTCTCCTCCTCCTCTTCTTCCTCCCCCTCACCACATACCGATATACTTTGCAACGGACTCAGTCACCTGCTCGAACAGGTACGCAACTCATTACCCAAATAATCAACGCGAACACCCACCCTCTGTCAACAACAGGACGGGGCGAATACCGCCATCCCATGCCCCCAAAAAAAGCCAGCGTGACGTCACCAGCCCCAAAAAGAGGCCCCAAACAGGGAAAAGACGGGAATACGCCCGAAAAAGACCCCGGCGGAGGGGTGGGGGTAGACGCCCGCTAACCCCAAAGCAGGGAAATGGCGCCATAGGGGGAAAGGGAGAGGGTTTGTTGTGACGCCCCATACCCGACCCTATCCATTCATGGAACTCGTAAAATCGAGGGAAATCGAAAAATTGATGGAATCCGCAAAATCAACGAAAAAAGTGAAATTGACGGAAATGATAGGATCGACGGAAATGACAAAAACGATGAGATTCAGAAAATCGACCAGAGTTGAAGATTTGACGGAGACGATGTGAACGATGAAAATCGCAAAGATAACGAAAATGGTCAAATTGACAAAAATCACAGAAATGATGAAAATTCCGAAATCGACGATAATCGTGGAATTGATCAGAATCGTAGTATCGACAAAAATGGTCAAATAAACTGGAATCTTCTACTCATTCAAGATTGCGGAATCGACAAAAATAGTGAAATTGATGAAATTTTGGGGATTGTCGAAAATTACGAAAACAATAGAGATTCCGAAATGAACAGAAATGGTAAATTTCATACGACTCGTGAAATCGACAGAAATTGAGAGATTAATGGAAATCGCGAAATCAAGAAAAATGGTTGGATAAACGAGAATGAAAGAAACGATGAAGTTCGCGAAATGACCGAAAAGAGTAAATTTCATCAAACTCCTGAAATCGACGAAAATTCAAAGATTGATGGAATCCGCAGAATCAACGAAAGTAGTGGAATCAACGAAAATGGTAGGGTGAACGAGAATAGTGAAAAAACGAAGATCGTCAACTCGATCAAGATTTCGAAATCGACAAAACTTGCAAAATTGATAAAAACTTCGTAATTGACGAAAATGACGAAAGCAATCAAAATTCCAAAATTAACGAAAATAGTGAAATTCATACAATTCGTAGAATCGATGAAAATCAAAAGATCGATGTAATCCGCGGAATCAACGATAAAGTGGAATTCATACAGCTCGTGAATCGATGTATACTGAAAGATCGATAAAAATCGTGGAATCTAAGAAAATGGTTCCATCAACGAAAATGACAAAAACGTCAAGAATTGCAGAATCTTCGGAAATGGTAAAATTCACGAAACTTGTGGAATCGACGGAAATTCAAAGACTGATGGAATTCGCAAAATCAACGAAAATAGTGAAATTGACGGAAATAATAGGATTAATGGAGATGACGAGAACGATGAGATTCGAAAAGTCGACTAGACTTGAAGATTTGACAAAAACGACAAAAATCGCGAGAATAACGGAAATGGTCGAGTTGACGGAAATGATAGGATCGACGGATATAACGAAAACGATGAGGTCCAGGAGATCGACCAAAATTGGAGATTTGACAGAAACGATGAAAACGATAGAAATCACAATGATAACGAAAATGGTCAAATTGACAAAAATCACAAAAATGATCGAAATCTCGGAATCGACGATAATCGTGGAGGTGATCAGAATCGTAAAATCGACAGAAATAGTGGATTAAACTGAAATTGTCTGCTTGATCAAGATTCCGAAATCGACAAAAATAGCAAGATTGATGAAATCTTGGGGATCGACGAAAATGACAAAAACAATGAAGATTCCGAAATTAACAAAAATAGTGGATTTCATACAACTCGTGAATTGATCAAAATCAAAAGATCGATAAAAATCGCGGAATCAAGGAAAGTGGCTACATCAATGAAAATGACGAAAGAGATAAAAATCGCGAAATCATCGGAAAAAGTAGAATTTATGAATTTCGTGGAATCGACGAAAATTCGAAAATTGATTAAATCCGAAAAATCAACGAAAATAGTGAAATTGACGAAAATGATAGGATTGACGAAGATGACGAGAACAATGAGATTCGAAGAATCGACTAGACTTGACGATTCGACAAAAACGATGGAAATCGCAAGAATGACGGGAATGGTCGAGTTGACGGAAATGACCTAAACGACGAATCGCTCGGGCCTTGCCCTCGAGTAACAGAGATTCCGAGATTACCAAGAAAAGTGAAATTCATACAACTGGTGGGAAAATTGAAAGATTGATGGAAATCACAGTTCCGACGGAAATTGTTAAATCAACAAATATGACGAAAACGATGGTAATTGTAGAATTATCGAAAATAGTTGAATTCATAAAACTCGTGAAATCGTTGGGAATTCAAAGATCGATGAAATCCGCGAAATCAACGAAAATAGTGAAATTGACGGAAATAATAGGATTGACGGAGATGACGAAAACGATGAGATTTCGAAATAAACGAAAAGAAGTGGATTTCATACGACTCTTAAACTCGATGAAAATTGAAGGATCAATGGAAATCGCAGAATTAAGGAAAGTGGTTACATCCATAGGAAAGGAAAAACGATGAGAATTGCGAATTTGGAGAAAAAAACGAAATTCATGAATCTCGTGAAATCGACGAAGATTCAAAAATTGATGGAATCCGCAAAATCAACGGAAATAATGAAATTGACTGGAGAAGTAGGATTGACGCAGATGACAAAAACGATGAAGATTGGAAAATAACAAAAATCGTTGAATCGGTTATGACGATGAAAACGATGAAACTAGTAAAATTGACAGAAATCACGAAAATGATAGAAATCGCAGAATCGACGATTATCGTAGAATTGATCAGAAACGTAAAATTGACAAAAATGGTAGAATGAACGAAGATCGTCAACTCAATTAAGATTCCGAGATGGACAAGAATGAAAAAAAATTGATGAAAACTTGAGGATTAACAAAAATAATGAAAACGATCAAGATTCCGGAATCAACGGAAATAGTTCAATTCATAGAACTCGTGAAATCGAAGAAAATTGAAAAATCGATGGAAATCGGGGAATCGAGGGAAATAGTTGAATCAACGAAGATAACGAGAACGACGAGAATAGCGAAATTAACAAAAAAAGTGAAATCCAGAAAACTAGTGGAATCGACAAAAGTTCAAAAATTGATGGTATCCGCAAAATCAACGAAAAAAATGAAATTGACGAGAATACTAGAATTGACGCAGATGACAGAAACGATGAGATTCGAGAAATCGACCGAAGTCGAAGATTTGACGAAAACGATAAAACGATGGAAATCGCAAAAATAACGAAAATGGTCAAATTGACGAAAATGACCGAAACGATGAAAAACCGCGGAATTCACGAAAATCGAAAAATTCATCAAAATCGTAAAATCGACGAAGATAGTGAAATGAACGGAGATCTTCGACTGAATCAAGATTTCAAAATTGATGAAAATAGCAGAATTGATGAAAACTTCGAGATCGACGAGAGAAACGAATACAAGAAATATCCCGAAATTAACGAATATAGTGAAATTTATACAACTCGTGAAATCGACGAGAATTGAAAAATTGATGGGAATCTTGGAATCGAGAAAAATGGTTAAATCAACGAAAATAACGAAAACGATGAGAATAGCGAAATTAACGAAGGAAGTAAAATTCATAAAACTCGTAAAATCAACGGAAATTGAAAGATTGATGGAATCCGCGAAATCAACGAAGATGGTCAAATTGACGGAGATGATAGGATTGCCGGATATGACGCGAACGATGTGATGGGATTTCGCATAATCAACGAAAATAGCGAAATCGACGGAAATGATAGGATTGACGAAGACGACGAGAACGATGAGATCCGGGAAATCGCCTAGAGTTAAAGATTCGACAAAAACGATGAAAGCGATGAAAATCGCAAAGATACCAGAAATGGTCAAATTGACAAAACCGATAGAAACTGCGCAATCGACAAAAAAAGTGAATTTCATAAAACTCGTGAACTCGACGGAAATTCAAAGATTGATGGAATCCGCAAGATAAACGGAAATAGTAAAATAAACGGAGATGATAGAATTGCCAGATATGACGCGAACATATATTCCGAGGAATCAACTAGAGTCAAAGATTTGACAAAAACGATGGAAACGATGGAAACCGCAAGAATAACGAAAATGTTCAAATTGACAAAAACCACAAAAATGATGAAAATCCCAAAATCAACAATAATCGTGAAATTGATTAGAATCTCAGAATCCACAAAAATAGTGAAATGATCAAAGATCGTCAATTCAGTCAAGATTCCAAAATCAACAAAAATTGCGAATATGATGCGAAGTTCAAGATTGACGAAAATGATGGAAAAGATGGAGATTTCGAAATCAACCAGGATAGTGGAGTTCATACAACTCGTGAAATTGATGAAAATTAAAAGATTGATGGGAATCGCGAATTCAGAGGAAATGATAGGATCAACGAAAATTACGAAAACGATGAAAATCGCGAAATTAACGAAAAAAGTGAAATTCGTGAAACTTGTGAAATCGAAAAAAATTGAAAAATCAATAGAATCCGCAAAATCATCGAAAATAGCGAAATTGACGGAGATGATAGAATTGACGAAGATTACGAAAACGATGAGATTCAAAAAATTGACTCAAGTCGAAGATCCGACAATAACAATGAAACGATGGAAATCGCTAAGATGACGTGAATGGTCGAATTGACAAGAATGACAATGAGAACAATGGAAAACGCAGAATCGACAGAAGAAGTGAATTTCATGGACCTCGTGAACTTGACGGATATTCAAAGATTGATGAAATCCGCATGATTAACGGAAATGGTGAAATCAACGAAGATGATAGGATTAACGGAGATGACGCGGACGATGTGATTCGAGAAATCGATTAAAGTCAAGGATTTGAAAAGAACAATGAAAACGATGGATTTCGCGGGAATAACGAAAATGGTCAAATTGACAAAAATCACAAAAATGATGAAAATCCCAAATTGACGATAATCGTGGAAATAATCAGAATCGTGAAATCTACGAAAATGGTGAAATGAACGAATATCGTCAACTCGATGAAATTTCGGAATCGACAAAAATTGCAAAATTGATAAAAACTTTAAGAATGACAAGAATGACGAAAAAAATTAAGATTTCGGAATTAAGGAGAATAGTGAAATTCATAAGACTCGTGAAATCAACGAGTATTGAAAGATTGATCAAAATCAGGAAATTGAACAAAATGGTTGAATCAACAAAAATGACGGAAACGATGAAAATCGCGAAAAAATCAAAAATAGTGAAATTCATGAAACTCGTGTAATTGACGAAAATTAAAGATTGATGGAATCCGCAAAATCAACGAAAATAGTAGAATTGACGAAAATGATAGAATTGACGGTGTTGATAACGATGAGATTTGAAAGATCGACTAGAGCCGAAGATTCGACAAAAACAATGAAAATGTTACCTACGGGCGGGTCGCTCGGCTAGTTACCCGCGTAACACCACAAATAAAAAAAAAACAAAGATATTATCAAGAAGGAGAATACTCACCCGCTCCGGAGCGAGCTTTCTTCTGGTAGTGGATTCCCTCTTGTCAGACCCATTCAGGTCCGCACGACTATCCTCTCGGTGGAGGCTCTTTTATGAATGTTTCCATTGAGACTAAAGCGGTTCCAGGACGAATAAATATAGATAGTGGGTTTCAATCAATAGCGTTTAATAAGGAAACGAAAGTGCAACGCACTACAATAATTGAAATTGAAAATTAAATTTAATCAAAAATAACTTATCCACGCGACGGAGGAATCTGGGTAGTGTCGGAATTTGAACTATGAACCGAATACTCGCTATTGCAGCTACCTTCGACTAATTTACTACTGAAAGCGATTACAATAACACTATATTTCAGTCGGAAAAAAAGGAGATAGCAATTTTACTAGATCAAAACATAGTACTGTGTTGGCCGGATCAGGAGAGCGGCACCCCTCTTACGTGGTCTTTGTTTGGCGTCCGGGAAGCGGTA
The DNA here is from genome assembly GCF_917208135.1 of Athalia rosae. Classification (NCBI taxonomy): domain Eukaryota; kingdom Metazoa; phylum Arthropoda; class Insecta; order Hymenoptera; family Athaliidae; genus Athalia; species Athalia rosae. Next base: position 12,314,567 of record NC_064029.1, on the reverse strand, counting down.
TGCACCTCTTGCACTTGTGTAGTGAGTTCAAAAGAAATTTGAAAATGTGTCCTTGCTACGATTAGCCCTGGCACAGTATATGTTTAACGAGAAGAAGCCTTCTTGGCCCGTCACTTTGTAGATCTTCGGTATCCAACTCTCGACTAGTTAAACCACTCGGACCAAAACATCAGCGCGCCTCGCGACTTGAGAAACGATTGATGATCGTTATGGGTTTTGGGCCCCGACGTTGGGGTTGAGAAAAGGAGAGAACAAAAGAGAGAGAAAATGTGCAAGCAGTGCATCGTCCGTACACTGACCGCAGTCTTCCTGTCACCCCGGTAGCCGCTGTCCATCCTATACCTTGTCGCGCGTCTACGTGATCCATTATTGCTACAATACTATGTATTATAACAATAGTAGATCACGTGTTACAACACTGTATAGGATCTCAGCCATTGATTCCTTCCGTCGCTCTTTATTTCTATGCGGAAGTTGATGATTCCAAGGCGGGCTTTGACGTCGGCGAAACTGCAGAATTGCAGTCATCAAAATTCAGACAATAGACGGAAGTTCAATGACCGAAAAGGTGTACTGACCGAAGTTAGGTTTCGAAATAAAAAGGAAGGAACAAAAAAAACAAGAATTCCGTACGTCGGGACGTAACAATTTCAATGGTTGTTAAGAGTCGTATATCGTATTACGTGCAGCTACTGTGTTTATTATTACTCGCTTCAAGTTAGTTGTCTAATCTCGGCGGATAGCTGGTTTTAACTTGTTGATGTGATCGATTCTTGTTTTAGTTGGCGTTATATGAATTTTGGCGTTGATATCATTAATTATGCGTTTGATAATGTACGGCCCTTTTCAGTGGTCGTCAAATTTTTCTTGAGTTCGTTTATTAAAAAGACTTCTTGTCCTGCCTCGAAAAATGGTTGGTTAATGGTTCTGTCGTAAAGTAACTTAGACTTTTGTTTTATGTTTTTTAAATTTTGCGCTGCGCGTTTGCGAATATCTTGCAGGTTTGTTGATAAGTTTGAGGCTAAGGTGTTGCATCTTTGAGTCACTGCGTCAGTTGGAGTTCGGTCAGATGGCAAACTTGCTTCTCTCTCATAGACGAGTTGGTGCGGGGTGAAGTTCGTGCCTTGGTGCACCGATGTATTGTAAGCGAAAATCGCGAATCGTATATATTTGTCCCGATCTTTTCCGGCCTTAGTGTAGTGTTTGATGTATTCTATGACCATTGGGTGGGCTCTTTCTAAGGATCCATTCTTCTGTGGTCTGTAGGGAGCTGTATGAATCTGTTTAATATTGAAACTCTTGCAGATCTTCCGCATAGTTGTGCTCATGAAATTTTGGCCTTGATCGGTGAGTATTGCGTATGGTGTGCCATATCGTGAGATGAATTTCGTGGCGAAAGCTGTTCCCACTGATTGGGCCGTCGCGTCTGCGATTGGGATAGCGTCTATGGACTTTGTCAAATTACACCGTATGGTTACGAAGTAGCGATTGTTGTTTTTTGTTAGGGGGAGGAGGCTCACTATATCCAGAGCAAACTTTGTGGAACGCGTCTTTCGGCGTATCTGTAATTACCATTAGTACTTTTGTTTTGGTTCTGACTGATTTCTTTCGTTGGCAGCTTTCGCATGTTCTGACGAAATTTTGGATTTGTTGTTTCATGTGAGGCCAAAAGTATTTTTCTCGTATACGTCTATAGACCTTAGTCACTCCTTGGTGTCCTTCTACCAGGGATTCGTGTTTTTTTTTAATAATGTCCTCGCGAAATCTTTCTTCTGGTATGATAGTAGTGTTCAGGCAAATGATCACCCGAATACGTTAGTCGCGGAAGATATAGCAGAGCATTTTTTTTATTACCGATCGCCGAAACTCATCGATGCCTATACCTGCGATGGGAAGTGCAACGGATTGCATGCTATGCTTGTATAAAGTGTGTTTTAGGTTTGTCAATACGTTCAATAGATCGTTCAGTCTGGTTGTGTTGTGGTAGTGAGATTTCACTGTTAAGGTAAAGACGTGTTTATTTTTCGTTATTGTTGTTGAAATTTGGAGTTTAGAATGGTTACGGTTCTCTATAATTGCTCTACTTATGAATTTCTCTTTCGTTAGTTGCTTCTCTGGAGGGTTGGTCCACGTGCAGTCAGCCGATATGAAGTGTGCATAATTCTTGCTCAACATGAGCAGACCGTCGTTTGTTTCGGATACATTGGGTATAGACATTACGTCGTTCATGTTATTCATAAAATCATCGAAGTTATTTGGTTGATTATCATTATATAGCGTGGATTCTTAATTTGGATTTGGCTGAGGTTTGCCGGGAGGTCTGTTCAGGTTTCTCGAACGTTGTACTTCTGGTCGCGTGGCTATTGCGGATTCGTCATCGCTGTCACTCTCGCTTTCGCTGTCTGCAACAACTGAGTGCAGATCGCATGAGTCTTCGTCACTCGACATCGTGTACGTTGAGCGGTCCGTAGGTGCACTAGCGGGGGGTGAGATAACGGGAGGTCGAGACGAGGCGGCTGAAGCCGGTCTTAAACGGCGAGGTGGTCGAGATTCGGGCATTTTAAACTTTGGGCTGACTGTAGTTGTTGAGGCGGGTATGCGCTGCCGGGTGAGCGGAGTGCTTGGTCGTGTGACGCTGTCAGATTCTGAGGTGTCAATTAGTGGATTTTCGGGGTTGCAAATCGTGATCGTAATATTCGAGTCTTTAAATACGTAGTGTATGACTCTTCTTACTATATTCCAATTCAGTCTGTCTAGTCCACAGCCCAGTCGGGGTATAGATAGAGTTGTTACGCGGTCTCTATGGAGTTGATTTTCCAAATTGATGAGGGTATTATAGAAGGTTCATCTAGTGGGTCGTTCAGAGCAGAATCTATTCGTGACTGAGTTGTATATTGTTACGCTGGGGAAAATCTCTTCACGGGATCTCAGCGTACACGCATCGCATGGTCCGATAGGTAGGTGAGTGCCAGTCGAGTAGGGCTGCTGTCACGCTGTCGCGCTGTCATGACGTCATGACCAACGTCATGATGTTTGACAGCGAGCAGTCGGTCGCCTCCTCTTGACGCCACCTCTAGACTCTTCGTCAGATGTCTTTGACGTCTGTCAATCTGACGCTGCCTAGTTGGCTGTTATTATTGTAAATAACAGTCTGTTCAGAACTAGCAAAGAAAGCGCACGCACCTTTTCTGAATAAAACAGACTTATTGCAAATCTATTCCCCTGACATATTTATTCCTACTCCGGTTATCCGCCCAGAGTAACACTAGTGTCAGAAATGGTTTCTGGGGATTAAGATCTACCTAATTTCAATCCGCGCGCGGGTGAAAGTGCTAAAAAACCGTGTTGAAGAAGGATCGTCGTGGTCGTCTGCGTAGCCAAGCGGTTGCAGAGGATTCTTCTGCCATCGCTCCAGTTATACCTTCTGCAGCCGGCGAGCCTTCTCCAGGGGTTCTAAAAGCCCTACAGGTCCTCATCCGGCAGTCACAAGCTGCGGATGAGAGGATGGCGTGTCTCCAGCGGCAAGTAACTGGGGTCGCGTTTCTGCTGAGAGATCATGGGATTTCGGCCGAAACTGGACGCCCCTCTCCTGCTCCAAGGACGCCCCCAACGCCGCTGCTCGCTGCTCGCCCGACTCCAGCACCTAGGACACCTCAAGTATCGCCTTCGGACGGAGTTCCTATTTCGGTAACTGCTAGTCTGGGAGGCCGAGGGACCCCCGGGGATCCAGAACGAGCGTTCCGCACTTTTTCTAGGGCTCGCTGCGTGGCTGCTCCTAAAAGGGTGGTCACCCCCGCTGCAAATTCTCCCTCTTTTAGCAGGGATGCTTCCCAACGTCCAGCTTCTGCATCTTCCCGTGCTGCTAGAGCACCTGCTTCTTTTGCTTCTTCACAGCAGAAGCAGACCTCATCGAGACGCGCCCCCTCACGTCGTTCCTATGCGGAAGCGGTCTCCAGAGGATCTCCGCCAGTTCCTGCAGCAGCAGAATTAGTAGTGGCTTGAACCTCGCTCTTTGCGCACTCCGCCTCAGCCAACTTCTCGTCACCAGATCAGGGTTAGCAGGTTTGACGGACTCTCGAACTGGGCCGAGTACGACCGTCAGTTCGAGACGATCGCCAGGCACAACGCCTGAGACACGCTGACCAAAGCTAGTGTACTCGCTAGCGCCCTTCGGGGTACCGCTGTATCCGTTCTTACTAGCTTTTTCGAGACGGATATGGCTAACTATCAAAAGCTTCGCTCTGCTTCGATTCGGGGACGAACACCTGGCCAAACTGCACCTGACGCAGTTCGGAACGCGATGCCAGCACCAAGGAGAAGACCTGGCTTCGTTGTGGAATGATATCGAGCGTCTGGCGAGAGTCGCTTTGGGGAATGCGCTCCGGAAACCCGAGAAGAATTGGCCTCGAACCGCTTTATAAATGCACTTATCGATCCAGAGCTACGTCACTCGCTTCGTCTTGCCGCTCCTACTACGCTTCGCGGAACTATCGTTAAAGCTTGAGAAGTAGAGGCTATCGATAGAGTGGACTTCGCCGCGAAGCGTGTCAGACGTACAAACGTCGACACTTCGTCCGCTGCCGGGAATCTCTCTCCTAAGGCAAATTCTTTGACACAATTAAAAATGGAAATATTAACCGACCTTCGCGCCGAACTGTTTTCTCCGAATTCCAGATCCCGTGGTAATGCTCGTCGGTCTCCTCCTCAAGGTCGCCGTTGTTCCTATTGTGAGACGAATGGATCGACCAAGTCCCTTGTTTAGTTCAAATATTTTTTTCGTTCACGGTTTTCGGCGAACGAGTCTTTACGCCTTCAGTACCGTGAACGGTATCGATTGCCTTTGGGTGATCGACACAGGCGCTGAAGTGTCAGTAGTTCACCCTGATCTACTAAATAATTCGTCCAGGTCGAGTTGTTTGTCTTCCCTTCGGACGGTCTCAGGGGACACTACGCCAGTTCTTGGATCTTGCGACGTCGAGATAGTCCTCGGAGGAGAATCCTTCCGGACAACTCCTGCAGAGATTGAAGATGACGAGATCCTCGGTATTGACTTTTTGAGGTCCCATCACTGCGAGATTTCCGCGCGCGATAATGTTTTGGTTATAGGAGATGTTAGAATTCCCCTACTCACCAGTCACTTGAAGAGTTGCTGCGACGGAAAACCTACTGAACCAGTGCACTTTTCCGGGGGAGGGAAGAGGATGTCGTCATTCTTTCGCGGTCTGGATTTTACTTCCCTTCCGCGTGGGATTGTTCCTCGAGTCCGGCAGACTACTGCTGTTGACCCACGGGGGACCGGTTCCTGTGTCCCGAGACTTCCCGTTGACCACCGTGGGACATCATCAACTAGTATAACCCAGAGCAAGCTCCCTAAAGTCCCTCCGTACCTTCAAGATCTCCTGCAGCTCACGTTGCAGAATCTTCAGGAGTCGCAGAAGCAAAGATTCTTCGAGCATCTTCGAGATTTTCGGGAAGCGTTTGCTAGCGGTCCCGAGGATGTCGGACATTGTTCGTTAGCCTTGCACAGAATCGATGTGAGAGGAACCGCCCCGATAAAACAAGCCGCACGGAGGCTACCCCTAGCTTCACAGGCAGAAGTCCTCAAATTAGTAAACGATATGCGTGAGAATGGAGTGATTGAGCCTTCTTCGAGTTTGCGGGCCTCCCCGATCGTTTTGGTTTCCAAGAAAGATGGAACTAGGCGATTTTGCGTTGACTATCGTAGGCTCAACGATGTCATGAAAAAAGATTCGTATCCGCTTCCCCGCATTGAGGATCTTCTTGATGCAGTTTCGGGCGCAGTCTAGTTTTCGACGATTGATCTCCAGAACGGTTATTGGCAGATCGGAATGGCCGACGAAGACAGAGAAAAAACAGCGTTCAACGCCGGAATCGGGGGATTTTGGCAGTTCAAAGTCATGCCCTTCGGCTTATGCAACGCTTCGGCTACTTTTGAAAGGGTTATGGAGAAAACGTTGGAGGGCCTAACCCCGAAAATCTGCCCCGTCTACCTAGACGATATCATTATCTTCTCGAAGACCTTCGAGGAGCATCTAGAGAACCACAAGGCAGTTTTCCAGCGTCTGCGTTTCGCCGGACTCAAAATGGGTCCGAAGAAATGCCACCTGTTCCAGAAGAAGGTGAATTTTCTAGGACACTTCGTGTCTGCGGATAGTGTTGAGACGGACCCGGCTCAAACCAAGGCAGTGGTGAAATGGCCTCGCCCCACTTGCAAGCGAGAGGTTCAGAGTTTTATCGGACTCTGTACCTACTATCGTTGGTTCGTGGGAAATTTCGCCACCCTTGCACGCCGCCTCCATTACTTATCGAGAGTAAACGTTTCGTCTGAGTGGGATTCTGCCTGCGAAGAATCTTTCCGGAATCTCAAGAGTCGGCTGGTCACTGCACCTATCCTCGCCTACCCGGTGCCCGATGAACCCTTCATCGTGAACTCCGATGCTTCGTTGAGTGGAATCGGCGGAGTTTGATCGCAGAGGATTGATGGAGAAGAAAGGGTCGTTTCCTACTTCAGCCGAGTTCTCTTTAAGCCAGAGCGAAATTATTGTGTTACACGGCGAGAACTTCTTGCTGCCGTAAAGTCGATTGCGCACTTCCATCATTATCTTTTCGGGCGAAGATTCCTTCTTCGGACGGACCACGCTATGCTTCGATGGCTTCTGTCCTTTAAATCTCACAAAGGTCAAATTGCTCGATGGATTGAGAGACTCGGACGATATGATTTCGAGATCCAGCATCGCGCCGGTACCGCTCATGGTAATGCTGACGGTCTTTCACGGAGACCGTGCCGAGCGGATGCCTGTCGACGTTGCCCGCGCCACGAAGAGCGAGAGCAGCCAAAATTAAGGCTCTTGACTCTTTCCGATGATCTTTCGGACTGGAAGTCGCATCAGGAGGGAGATGCAGACCATAAGAGGATTATTGACTGAAAGAGGCTAGGAAGGCGCCCAAAATTGCAGGATATCGCTTCTCTCAGTCCCGAACTAAAAAATCTGTGGGCCCAGTGTGACTCCCTGTTTTTGAACGACGATCTTCTGTACCGGAAATGGGAGACTCCGAATCGTCGGGAGTGCCTCTGGCAATTACTGGTCCCGAAGTCCCAGATTCAGCATGTTCTGCAGGAATGCCACAATGCACCTTCGGGAGGTCATTTTGCCACGAATAAGTCCCTCTCTGAAGTCCGTGAGCGCTTTTTTTGGACGAATTCTCGCACGGATGTTGAAAACTGGTGCAGTGGTTATGAGCTCTGCCTTTCAAGGAAGGGACCGCGGGGGAGAGGCAAGGGCCCCCTGCAAATATACAATGTCGGAGCCCCAGGTGAACGGATGGCTCTGGATATTTTGGGTCCACTTCTGAAAACGAAATCTGGCAACCGCTATGCGCTAGTGGTTGTCGACTGCTTCACCCGTTGGCCTGAGGCCTTTGCGATTTCGGATTTCACCGCCAAAACTGTCGCAGGGGTCTTTGTGAATGAAGTGATCTGCCGGCATGGAGTCCCGTTGGAGATTCATACGGATCAGGGCAGTAACTTCGAGTCGGCTTTGTTCCAAGAGACGATGAAACTCTTGGGAATCAAGAAGACAAGGACTACCTCCCTTCATTCCTAGTTAGACGGCATGGTCGAGCGCCTCAATCGCACGATCTTGCAGTACCTGGCGACCTACGTCGATGAGAATCAACGGGATTGGGATGAGCATCTTCCGCTATTCCTTTTGGCGTATCGGTCCGCTAAACATGAGACGACTGGAGAGACTTCAGCTATGTTGGCACTCGGACGCGAGCTGCAACTTCCGTCTCTACTGTTGCGTAGCCCTCCGCAAGAAGATTCTGTCCCTCTGTCCGCCCCCGAGTACGTCTCCGATGTGCGCAGGAAAATAGAGGAGGTGGAACGACTCGTAAGGGAGAAGATGCAGTTAACCTCGGACAGGGTCAAGGAACGTTACGACAGAAACGTTCGGAGTGGACACTTTGAGCCCGGGGAGAAGGTTTGGTTGTTTCAACCAAGGAGGATACAGGGCAGGAGTACAAAACTCCAAAGAAACTGGGAAGGAACGTACCGGATAATCGATCGGATCAACGATGTGGTGTACCGCATCCGGAAGCTCGCTGGGGGCAAATTCCGAGTCGTTCACTCCGACAGACTTGCGCTCTATGAGGGCGTTCAAGATACTTTTCAAATCCGCGCGCTCACGGCTCCCCCGGAGATTCCCAGCCCTGGCCTATTTGACCTCGCTTCATCAAGTACGAGAGGAGTGGCTTAAGGGTCGGACGCTCTTCGCCGTTCCTGCTCCCGCACTTGTCTTGGACGGACGAACTTCTCCTGACGGAGTTTTCCATGCATTCTGCTCCGAGGTCGCGGGAACTATTTCTTCGTGAATAAGCGTCCCAATTTAACCTTATGAAATGCAAGTATCTAAGGTTCCTGTTGTCTGCCCTACTGGCTTTAGTTTTTAATACTAGGTTAGGGTGTCGAGCGAACTCCTCAGGGTTTTCTGTGGTTTTCCCTGAGGTTTTAGGCAAATGCCGGCTCGCTCTGGGGCAATGGCGTTTTGTAAAGGGTCCACAGCCTCCAGCCAACCTCAATTTCTTTGACACCAACCCATGTGGAGCCCGGACATGGTTTGCGTCTCTCCTTGGAGGATTTAGAGTCGGGACGACTCTTTTCCGAAGGGGAGGGCAGTGTTACGCTAGGGGAAATCTCTTTACGGGATCTCAGCGTATACGCATCGCATGGTCCGATAGGTAGGTTAGTGCCAGTCGAGTAGGGCTGCTGTCGCGCTGTCATGACGTCGTGACCAACGTCATGATGTTTGACCGCGGGCAGTCAGCCGCCTCCTTTTGGCGCTACCTCCAAACTCTTCGTCAGATATCTTTGACGTCTGTCAATCTGACGTTGCCTAGTTGGCTGTTATTATTGTAAATAACAGTCTGTTGTTACGTCCGATCGGTTTAGTTTTGTTTGGGATGGATCTTACGTGAACAGGAGAGTGTGTGTCTCGATTTTTTGGGTCCAAGTGGCACTTTTCACCTGGGACTCGAGACCAGTGCAAAGTTGGAAATAGCGGTGGTTAATAATAACACGGGAAATTTGAGGATGATGTTTTACTCGAAGAGGGATTTGGTTTTATATGCTTGTCTCCTCGGATCTGATTTATTGATTCGCTTATAATCGGGAAAATTAGGTTTAAACTCTACTGGAATTTTATATAAAAATCGAATTTACTCGTAAGAATCACTTGGTTCTTGAGATAACTACAGCCGGGTTAAGCGAGTTTCTCAATAGCCGCCTGATTCATAAGGAAAATCTAGAGGAAAACGAACATCAGCCGGTTAAAGCGAGTTCGTTTTGACACAGACTTTTCCTTTTGAATAAATTTGAAATTGGTAAAATTGAAGAATTAATTATTGGAAACAAGGGTGAATTTGGAATGAATACGTGGTTATATTTCCAGAATAAAATATAAAATACAAAATTTATAATATAAAAATACTAACTAACAGTTGATAAAAAAAAACTCAAGTTAGAATCGGGAGTGGTATGAATTGGGGAAGTAAGAATTTTGGAAAGAGTGGAGAATGTATGAGAATAACACCTTGCTCAAATTGATTTGGAATTGGAGAAGATGGTGCGAACCGCACTGGTGGACTTCCGATTCAACTTTTGAGAAAACTGGACTGAAGTTAAGTTTTTCGTGGATGAGTTAAGTGAGTGAGTTTTTGTCTGATACTTTTTGGTCTGTGACTGCAACTATGTAACTGAGACTGGAACTGTAACTGTATATCTGTAACTATGTAACTGTCTGGAACTGTGATTTTTGTTGCGAGTCTTGTAACTGTTTGTCCGGAACTGTTTCTTGTGACTGCAACTATGTAACTGAGACTGGAACTGTAACTGTATATCTGGAACTGGAACTGTGTAACTGGAACTGTGTAACTGTCTGGAACTGTGATTTTTGTTGCGAGTCTTGTAACTGAGATTTTTTAGTTGAGTTCCAGTTTTTATACCAAGATTTTGAGGGCGGTGTTTTGTAAATCTCTACAATTGGTTAGAATTTTCTTTTGGAGGTTCTTCCAATCGTATGTGTTTATCTGTTTTGTTCAAAATGTGTAAAATATCCCATTGGTTGAGTTTTTCTCCCACTTGGGCCTAGTTATGCTGGGGTAGTTTTCTGGGGTACAAACACTTGAGTTTTATGACTATCTTCGAGAAATTGTTCGGTTTTTGTAAGTTTACTATTATTTAATGAACAAACTGGATTTTTATTAACTCCGGAATGGAAAATTCTTAGTGAATTTGAATCATTGATTTGTGTTTTTGAACGAAGGTTCTATCATGTTTTTTACGGATTTTATATTATAAGATTGAAATATGACTGAATTCTTTCAATTTAACAAGTGTAATGAGTGTGTGATAATGTTTTATTAACGCGGAGACGGTTTAAAATTGTTCATTAGTAAATGTTAAAAATTGGTTCTTAATAATTGAAGCAATATATGAAGCTAATGGAATATTTCGAACTCGGAGCGGTTTACAATATGAAGAAAAGGGTCTTGGCCTGAAAATGTGCGTGCGGACCAGGGATTTGTTTAGACTATTCTAGGGTTTTACGACCGACTCTCCAGATTCCACATCTGCAAGATCTCAGGTTCAAATGGTCATCTCTGGGACCTTTGTTTAGTTAAAACCTAGGGGATATTAAAAATTTTGAATTTAGGAGTCCCGTGGGACGTAACACTGTTCAGAACTAGCAAAGAGAGCACACGCACCTTTTCTGAATAAAACAGACTTATTGCAAATCTATTCCTCTGACTTATTTATTCCTACTCCGGTTATCCGCCCGGAGTAACAATAGATACTACTACTTTGCAAGGTCACACAGCTTTCCCGGGGATGACCTATCTTCTGTAAAAAACTGCAAGGTCAGCTCTTCAAAACCGAAAACTAACGTGCAAATACTTGACCTTCACATAGAACTCCCTACTCGATGAAAAAAGTTTGGAAAAGTTAAGTCATATACTTAATATAAGGTCCACAATATGGATTATTAGAATAAGCGCACCGGCGAATAAACAGTTCAAAAAGCCACAGTGACTACGCACTAAGGCTTCGATCACCACGTTACACATAGATATATTTTTCTGAATTCGTGCATCCATCGGTGCACCTATCCGATGTCGCCTAAATACTTACCATTCACGTGCAATATTCATCCATTTTCATTTACAATCTTAAGCAAGCACGACATACGATATCATGTAATATGGTTACACTCAGTTCTCTGCATGAAAATGATTTGATCAATTGACATTGGGTAGATGCTATAAGTATGGTCACCATGAGCGTGGTCGTTGAATTTTCATGACGTTCGTTCACCACATTTGGCCTAAAAATATCAGGCCTTTTTTTGAACTGGTATGGCATTGCGAATCGATCAAACAGTGCTCCAGCATAAGCGATCACTTATGTTGTGCCCTGCATTTTTATTACTCTATACGATGACGCTTACTACTATTTGAAAACTAACTTTTGGTACATTGTTGTTTTCTACCAAAAGACTACTCCAGCATAAGCTATACTTATGCCGTGCCCTACATTGTGGTTACTCTATACAATCACGATCAAAACTGTTCCGAAACTAACTTTCGTTGCAACGTTGTTTATATTGTAACGCATCACATGAAAACCCACGTGATCCGGGTAACATGGGGAGAATCAGGGTTCCGGTCCCGCCAAGAAAAAGGCCATCAGAGGGCGGCGGGCGGCTGGGCGCCAAACGGAAGATGCGCACAGCGCAAGGCGCAGCCCAAGATGGCGAAATCTAGGGTATAAAAGGCAGCCACCAACCGGGAACGAGGTTGCTCTACCAGCGGTCAGCTGCGAGTCGACACCGGCGCAACTTCACCGTTCAAATTAGCTAGCGAACACATCTCTCAGATAACTTTATTTCATTACGGCATCGCGCCAACAACCTTTTGTTTGTTAGCACCGCGATATCAATTCGGGTTATCACCCACACATCTTAAAGTATTGGCAAAGGCCGCTTAAAATAGAAAAAATAGTTAAATAAGTTAGCTCAGGGCAGATTAAGAATTTAATTAATAATTTTCGTTTAGTTTACGCTGTACAAACGGTACAAATTCACCAAAGAGAACACTTTTGTAAAAACCAGTGTCATCAGACTTCTTGTTTCTTCTTTAAATAATAATCGTTTTTGATTTTTCTTTGATCATTCTATTTGGCCGCTGTTTTTGGTTTTCTTTTCACCGGGTAACAAAGTTCCGTCCTTAGAGCCAGCTTTGGTGGGGCGAGGCGTACAACAGGCAGTACTGGTTGAGCTATAATTGCAATCCGTATCTGATCTTGTGTTCACCGTTCCCCACCCGAGTCTGATTAGACAGGCACGGAGTGCATAAGTGCTCCCTGCTCTGGAGGGGCTATACGACTTTGGTGGAGCATCGTTTCCATCCGAGTTCGGCAGCCATTCGGCCCAATCTGCCCACATCTCCACAGACAGCCTTGGTCCAACTGTGAGTTGACCCGGGTCTGGTTCCCCCGAGGCGGCTCTGGTCCAGTATCGGATCCGAGTCCGTATCCTGCCCACATCCCAGCCCACGAGACGTTGATTACACAAGAAGGAGCCGTAAGATAAATCAGTAGTGCAAAAAACCCACCACTACCGGCCGTGTCCCACAAGCTCCGCTTAGGGAACGTCCCGGAAAGTTGCATTTGGCGCCCAACGTGGGGCTCTTTTCAGTTGTAGTTAATCTTGGGGTCTGCAAGGGTCAGAATTAGATTCATAAATCTACTTGGGAAACTTACATTCAGCTTGGGGGAATAGATTCAACCAGGGGAGTTGAGAGCCAGTTATCGGACCAATACCTATCACAATAGCCGACAAGAATAACATGAGTCCAAACCACTCGGTGGGACACGACGAGATTTCTGGTGACACCGGATTCGTTGATAAAGAGACATCCGATTTAACAGACACTAGTCTGATGAGCGTAGGTGCCCTGATGAGCCCAGACGGGGCCTTAGCCACCCTTTTGCATTCAGTAGAGAATCTCAGGAAGATTACTGAAAGAATAGATAAAAGGTCAGCGGAACAGATAGAGCAGGTGGAGCGGACCATGCACCAATTGCATTTAACTAACATAGAGGCACTTGCCAAGACAGAAGCATTATTAAAAAAGAAAATCGAAGAGAGCACCAGCTCAGGTAGCCGTAGGGTTGATCAGGTCGAGACTCGGGTCCAAGCCATTGAAGAGAAATGGGATGCCGACATAGCCAATATCCAAGCCAGGTCAATAGGATCTGAAAGAACATTGCGAAGTGAGATCACAGAAAACTTCGAGTTGTTAAAAAGTAAAATCAACGAGAGTCATCGTATTCATGATGACCGGTTGAAAGAGTTAGAGCACAAGCATGAGACGCTCAGGATAGGAGTTGAAGCCGACGTGAGACGATTGCAAAGACGACCAATAGGGCCGGTCTCAGAGGCAAACAATTTCAACGTTATTTCAAAGCAGATTAAAATGCCGACTTACCATGGTAAGGGATGGGAAAAACCGACGAATTATCTTCGGGAAATAGAGGAATATTTTGACATTTTGGGGGTCGATGAAGAATTGAGTTTGAGACTGGTAGGACAAAGCCTTAGCAGCGACGCAAAGGACTGGTGGATTGCGCGGCGTGATGGCGTCGGGTCATGGGACGAGTTTAAAGCTAAATTCCTTGGTAGGTTCTGGGGTGAAGAAACCCAGCGGGAAATCAGGAGGGATATCGAATTTGGATATTACACGTACGATTCGAAGGTAGCGTGGTCGGAGTATGCGAATCGGAAGTTTGCGGCGGCCTCCGGGTTGGACCCTCCGATGCAGGAGCACGAAATTGTTCGAAACCTAATCCGGCATTTCGAGGAACATGTAGTAGAATCGGCGAAGGCCCGTAGTATTCGCGAAATCGATCAGTTCCTGGCTTTTCTTGACGAGATGCAATTTGGTGGCCGGTCCAACGCGCCAAAGTCGTATACCAGTAGTTATCACAACCCACAACGGCCAGCCACTCACTCCCATAGACAGGCCGACGATAATCGGCAAAAACACAATCCACCGACCCCGTGGCGGACTAACCCTAATCCGGCAAGATCGAGCCAGGCATGGGAAACCGGTAACGCGTCCGGCCCTCGGGATAACCGGCCGCAACATAACCAAAATCAGAGCCACGAAAATAAACAAGCGAGTTGGAGGTCTGCGCGAATAAATGAAGTGATCGAGGGGGAAATCGATCAACAAATCGAAAATGTTGACCCGTCGGAAAACTAAGGGGCGCTGCGAGCAATCCGCCGCGGTCGATAGAGCCGCAGCGCCAACTAGAAATAGATGCGGCAAAGTTACAATGCGAACAAGGGGAGGCCGGGATTTTTGAGGATCCCGCGGAATTTTTGTTGGAAGATGAAAGCAAATTAGAAAACCGGGACAACCAATGCCCGGAGATAAAATGTAGCATTGAAGGGATCCCGGTACGGGGGTTAATCGACACCGGCAGCCAGGTCACCTGCATCTCAGAAGGGTGGTATTTGAAGAATAAAGATAATTTGCGAGAATGCGAGAGGCTCCCGGTGGTAAACTTACAAATACTTGGTGTTGCGGGAAAGAATCCAGTCAGAATAAAAGAGCAGGTTTTCGTTCGGATTGAGATAGGTAAGGTCAAAGACCATATTTGCTGTATTATAATCCCAACAATGCGCAGGGAATTTATTATCGGGGTTGACACATTACACAGATGGCGAGCCGACTTAGATTTAAAAAGTAACACAATAAAGATTCAGGTAGATTTCGAAACAGAACATGTCCTGCTAGCGCCAGATAGCCTCCCAACGAGTGGGGTTGAACGGGAGGTGAGCTTACCGGACCGCGTAAAGCCAGTCCTGAGGGAAAGCTGTACGGCAGAGCTGGGGGATTGCCATGTGACCAATGAGGAAATTAGCGAAAAGGTCGCAGGGTGTCAGGGGTTGACGCAGATTCAAAAGAAGGCGTTTGTGAAGGTCCTCCAAGAGTATGGGGAGATTTTTTCCAAGATTCCGGGCCGGGTGTCGGTCTACGAACACCAAATAAAAATTTATGAAGATAGGCCTTTCTTAAAGAGGTCGTATCCTATCCCGTTGATGCATAGAGAGAAAGTCAGAAAAGAAATAGATAAAATGATGGGCATCGGGGTCATCGAAAGATCTTTTAGCGAATACATAAACCCGCTGGTGGTGGTGGTAAAGAAAAACGGAGATATCAGATTAGTTTTAGATGCTAGGTTTATTAACAGATTGATTGTACCAGACCGGGATTGTGCTCAATCGACCGAGGTTTTATTTCAGAAGTGTGGCAATGCCTCAATAATGTCGAGCTTGGACCTCACCGCAAGTTTTTGGCAGGTGCCGTTGCACCCGGAATCTAGGAAGTACACCGCGTTCATGTACGAAGGGAGGACGTACCAGTTCACCGTTACCCCGTATGGGCTAAGTACGAGTTTAGCGAGCCTCATCAGGGCGTTGGACTTGATCCTGAAAGAAACAGAGCAGTTCACGATTAATTTCGTCGACGACATATTATGCGTATCAGAGAGCGTAGAGGCACATGTAGCTCACCTGAGGCGGTTGTTCGACGTATGTAGGAAATATAATCTGACGATCAATTTTAAAAAGTCTGAGTTTTTCCGGAAAGAGATAGATTTTTTGGGCCACGTAATCACTCGCAACGGGATAAAACCGCAGCGGGATAAAATCCGGGCAATAGCGGAGTTTCCCAGACCAAGCAGTGTGAAGCAGCTGAAAGGGTTTTTAGGGCTCACGAACTATTACAGTAAGTTTACCGAGCGATATTCCGAAGCCACATATCCGCTGTTGGCATTAACCAGAAAAGGGGTTAGATGGAAATGGACAGAAGAATTAGAATCCGCGTTTAGCAAGGTCAAGAAACTGTTTTGCGACACCATGATTATCCACCACCCAAGGCCGGACAAAAGATATTACTTACAATGCGACGCCAGCAATTACGCAGTCGGCGCAGTCCTATACCAAAAATCGGACAGCGATGAGGACCTCGTGGTAGGGTTCGCGAGCCGGACAATGAAGTCAGCAGAGCTAAATTACTTCACCTCGGAAAAGGAACTCCTGGCCATAGTTTATGGGTTGGAAAAGTTCAGAACATTCATAGTAGGCGCGAAGCTAACGATTAGGACCGATCACAAGGCGCTGAGCTTCATGCTATCGTGCAAGCTGGTTAGCTCAAGGCTAAGCCGCTGGATACTTTTTATCCAGAACTATGACTTCGAGATAGAATACGTGAAAGGCGGGGAGAATATCGTCGCCGACGTGCTAAGTAGGTACCCGCCAGTAGAGGCGCCTGAAAAAACTGAAATAAACCACGTTAGTGTCAGGACGCCCCTGGCCAAAGAAGTCAGCACGGGGTTACAAGAAGACTTAGGGCAACTGAGTCAAATACAGAAACAGGACAGCAAGATCAGGAGCTTAATTGACATGCTAAAAAAGAAAGTGTGCAAAGGGCTTACCGTCAGGGATGAGGTGCTGTATAGAACAGAGCCAGGAGGCGGCATGCGCGCTTACTTACCCGAGACGATGGTCAGAAAAATTATCATAGAGTGCCATCAGATTTACGGGCATGTAGGAGCGGACAAATGTTACAAGGTACTCCGGGAAGGGTTCTACTGCCCAAAGTTAGCAAAAAGAATCCGACAAGAAATAGCCAGGTGCGATCGATGCCAGCGGTGCAAAGTGCCAAATAGGTACAGCTACGCGAACATGCAAAGCATTATCCCAGAAGGCGTCGGGGACTTAGTCTCCATCGACTACTTTGGCCCGCTGCCTGCGAGCAAGGGTAACTATAAGTGGCTGCTCGTCACCATCGATGCATTTAGCAAATTTGTGAGGCTGTATCCTCTAAAAAAGGCGAACGCGCAGTCCACCATCCATTGCATTTTTGACCAATACATTCCCGAGCTCGGTAAACCTAAAAAAATGCAATTTGATCATGGCACACAGTTCACTTCAGTGGCTTGGATAAGTAAACTGACAAAGGAAGGAATAATACCTATTTACTCCTCGATCCGACATCCGCAAGGAAACATTGTAGAAAGGGTTAACCGCGAGCTGGGTAGGTTTTTTCGTACATTCCTGACCGATAAGCATACCTCGTGGCTGAATTGGGTTAAAATCATAGAAAGCTGCATAAACGACGTGCACCACGATACCACAGGGTTCACACCCATTGAAATCCAGTTAAATACGGCACCAACCCGGTTTTGGGAGAACTGGGTAACAACAAGTAGGATCAAACTAGATTCGGAGGTAAAGTTAACATTAGTGAGAAGTAATATCGAGAGGAAAGGCAAGGTCAGGGCAAAGAGTTTCAACCAAGTGCATAAAATGGCGAAATTTGAGTTAGGAGACCTAGTTTTAATCAGGGCACTAAATGTGTCAGATACAAAAGAAAAAAAAATGGCAAAGTTCTTTGCACTATACGAGGGCCCATATCGAATAGCAAGACAAGTCGGAGAGGCAACGTTTGTACTCGAGCACCCAGAGACGCAGATCGAAAGGGGCAAGTTTCATGTCAATATGTTTAAACTGTATATCCCACCAGGTGAACCTGGGACCTAGAAGCGCAGAGAAAATCGAATAGGTTAAAGAGTTTAAAAAAAACAAAGGTTGTTGACAAACTGAGAGGGAGAAACTAAAAAACAAAAACAAAAGAAAAAGGGGGGGAAGGAAAACAATTAATAGAGAAAACAAATAAGGTGATAGGGTCAAGTACAGGTAGGGATAGACCTGAGGTCCAGGCACCAGAGCACCAAGGATTTCAGTCAGTTCATCACGAGCCTCAGCCAGTGATCATCATGTATGGGTATACGAGTGTACAGGACAAAGCGATCCAAGTCGACCTCGAGGAAGAGGAGCTATTGCAGGACCTGGGCAGCGGTCGGCAACTATCACCCAGAGGGACATTCGCTCCTGGAAAAGGGCGTTATAAAGCAGGGCAAGCCAGCCAGACCCGAAAGGTGCGACAGGGGACATCCACAAACCCCAGGAAGAGACAAAGAGTGCGTGGGCCTACCATTTATCAGCCACAGTCAATCAGGCCTTCGACTACCAGGGGAACGGACCTCCCCGCTTCGGAGAGGTATGGGCTTGAGATTGAGGGGGCTCCAACTACGCTCACCGAGATCTGGGATGCCGTTAAGTTCTTGGCCGCGAAACGTCATGGGGAGGAGCACCCGGCCAGCATCCCTGAGCCCACAAAAATCGATCTGAACAATAACAGAGAGGACAAGCTAGACCCAGGAGAAGCGTACGCACCATGGAAACTGACGCCGATCGAGATCCCTGAAATCAGCGAGGCTGAAAGAAAAGAACACCGCCACAAGATGAAGCTACTTCAACTGTTCGGTAGTTTGGACTTACCAGATCAAGATGCAGCAAAGACGCCAGAGTATGTTCGGAATTTCGACTATACCGATCCACTAGGGTTAAACTCGGCCACACCATAAACAACAAAGAAAAAAAAGGGAGAAAACTGGCATTCAAGATCGATGCAGCTACATCACCATCACTAAGCCATGACCGAAGATCCAGCTGATCGATCAAGGGGGCAATGTAACGCATCACATGAAAACCCACGTGATCCGGGTAACATGGGGAGAATCAGGGTTCCGGTCCCGCCAAGAAAAAGGCCATCAGAGGGCGGCGGGCGGCTGGGCGCCAAACGGAAGATGCGCACAGCGCAAGGCGCAGCCCAAGATGGCGAAATCTAGGGTATAAAAGGTAGCCACCAACCGGGAACGTGGTTGCTCTACCAGCGGTCAGCTGCGAGTCGACACCGGCGCAACTTCACCGTTCAAATTAGCTAGCGAACCAATCTCTCAGATAACTTTATTTCATTACGGCATCGCGCCAACAACCTTTTGTTTGTTAGCACCGCGATATCAATTCGGGGTTATCACCCACACATCATAAAGTATTGGCAAAGGCCGCTTAAAATAGAAAAAATAGTTAAATAAGTTAGCTCAGGGCAGATTAAGAATTTAATTAATAATTTTCGTTTAGTTTACGCTGTACAAACGGTACAAATTTACCAAAGAGAACACTTTTGTAAAAACCAGTGTCATCAGACTTCTTGTTTCTTCTTTAAATAATAATCGTTTTTGATTTTTCTTTGATCATTCTATTTGGCCGCTGTTTTTGGTTTTCTTTTCACCGGGTAACAAAGTTCCGTCCTTAGAGCCAGCTTTGGTGGAGCGAGGCGTACAACAGGCAGTACTGGTTGAGCTATAATTGCAATCCGTATCTGATCTTGTGTTCACCGTTCCCCACCCGAGTCTGATTAGACAGGCACGGAGTGCATAAGTGCTCCCTGCTCTGGAGGGGCTATACGACTTTGGTGGAGCATCGTTTCCATCCGAGTTCGGCAGCCATTCGGCCCAATCTGCCCACATCTCCACAGACAGCCTTGGTCCAACTGTGAGTTGACCCGGGTCTGGTTCCCCCGAGGCGGCTCTGGTCCAGTATCGGATCCGAGTCCGTATCCTGCCCACATCCCAGCCCACGAGACGTTGATTACACAAGAAGGAGCCGTAAGATAAATCAGTAGTGCAAAAAACCCACCACTACCGGCCGTGTCCCACAAGCTCCGCTTAGGGAACGTCCCGGAAAGTTGCAATATACTAAGAAGATACGCTCTGTATTTCATTGCTATGAACGAAAATTAACCATATTTGTCTAAAACAATGTACGCCAGGGTATAGTAGCACTCAATTAACCCGAAATAATATCGCTCGCGCTCGAATAAATCAGCCATTAAACGCGGATAAACGCTTGAAGAATCATACCTATAGAAAATGTTATCAATGAGTATATCATCAACCTCTACATGCACATCATCTGGATGAGATTGTAATTGCGTTTCTGAAGTTCGAACATTACCAATGTGATTTAGCACTAATTGTAAGTTCAGATAACAACTGCTATAATTCATGATAGCATCCCGATGAATTTTTCTCCACATGCGATGATATGATATACTATCGAACCCTATGAGATATGCATGAAAAGGTTGACGAATATATCAAGAATTATAGAAAATAATGATATGATGATACGACGCACGTGGCATAGATTTTTTTGGCCACAACGAAATTAGCATTATCAAGTTATTCAACTGGCAACGTTATACTTTTGGCTTTGTTCGTCATTTGCTAGCAACATCGTAACTTGGATCATAATCCGAGTTGACCGTAAGATAACAGAATGTGTACCGCATTAACCAATAGCTGCATCAAAATTCGATTTTATCCTTTCTAAGGACAGGTCTAGTATACATTGATAACATTTTAGTACCCGACGTGGCTAATACAACATTTGATATACTACTTTCCCCAGAAATATCATATTTAATTTCATTTTTCACGGTACCATAGAACTTGATACGAAGTTTGTCTATTCGGCAGTCAAAATGAAAAAACTGATTTTTCGGAAAACATCAATTTCGACACACTTTGGCCCAAAAAAATGTGACAGTATACAAGAATAATGATTGGTATCCACTCAAAATTAATGTGGGCTTCACAAATTTAATGAAAATAAACATCCCGATGAGAAAACCGGATCAGAAAGTTCGCATAAGAAATTCACCCACCGTTGTTCTTGGAGACTTTCCCCATCTTTACTGTTTCACAGCTTGAGAACAAATGATAAATTTCGGCAACACAACATGAAATCATTATCCCTCACCTTCCTCATCCCGCACGATCCCCCCCACGTAAAGTCCGAATTTTACACATCTCATATTCGTATCACTACTGTGTATAATTACAATTCAACTCACCATCGCTTTCGTTCTTGGACGTAATGAGGACGCTCTTTGTTTCTCTCACACGATGGATTTTCTCATATTTTCATGGTAATGAAAAGACACTCGAGGGACAAAGCATTCATTCACGCATACCTGATTCATTGACGCAGATTTACCGCCACAATTGAGAAGGATTCGCAAACCTGTCTATTAAGTGATCGATAGGACTTCTAAAACAAAATAAATGTAATAATAATGCGTGTGGTTGTTGTTCAGAAATTCTAAAATCAAAACACTTCAGCTTTCTTGTTGATTGGTCGGCCCTTTTGCAATTCGTAGGCTGGTGAGCCGAAAATCTCACGATTCTTCGTTTGGTTGGTTGAGTAGGGTAGGTTAGGGTTGGTTAGGGTAGGTTGAGGTGGACAAAAAAAATTTGATAGATTGTTCATAACTCTTGAATGCGACAACCGTTTTCCTTATCATTAAAATTAGGAAGGCAAACGTATCTCATACGTGCATGTATATATGTACACATACACGCACATAGTCATGCATCTGTAGGTCCGAAATACCGTGAAAAGAATTTTTGTGAAAAGTCTTGTTTATAACTTTTGAATGCGACATTTAAATTCATAAAAATTTGGAAGGCAAACCGCAACTAATAGAACGGATATACCCTGTGAATTTCAACCTTTTCCGTGCATTAGTTTTTAAGATACCGTGGACAGAAAAAATTTCTAAAAAAATGGTCTGCGAAAAAGAAGAAGATTGTGATTTTCATCAACTTTGAACCCCCATAACTTTGAAACCACTGAACCAATTCCGTTCCGGTTGTTTGTGAATCCTTGTGCCGTGATGACGAATAATTTTTGTCTGAACTTTTTTGCAAAATTTCCAGCCGTTCGCGACAAAAACACCCCCGTTCCAAGTATAACGAGTTGGCTCGTGAAGAGATTGCTAGCTGGCGCTTGCCTGCGGTACTTGGCGGCGATTTGCTGCCGCAGATCTTGATAGGTTGAGACGGAAGAAATCTTCTTCCCTCGACGCGGCATGGGTCGGGTGCTGTCGAGGCTCATACGAAATTAAAATTTGGGCGCCAGTTAATTATTAAAATTAACAAAACGAATTTATCGGCTAACTTATTTACTTTGAGACGCACACAGGGGAGGTTTGTTTGGATGACCCGTAGGAAGGGAGATCTTAAATTTCCAAGAGTTGAGCGAAACTTCAATTTAATACTCACAAACTATCGCCGGAGTCGGTCCCCAGAGGATTTACACTATTACATTACAAATTTTGCATACACTTAAAGAATAAATAGTTGTACAACACTGGACAAGATAACGTATATGTACGAAGAAATGCGTTTGGCCTAAAGCGACGTGAGAGCCTATTTTCGACAGATTTCGAGGACTAATTGTCTGTACGATGGACGAAACAAGAGTGTAGCCGTATGAAAACTTGCGGGTCGCCCGACTTGATTTCGACAAGGATGTCGGAAGCGGGGTAATTCAAATCGAATTGCGCAGCGAATATTGACGGTGAACCTAATCTTTGGTTTCCTGTTACACCCTCCCCCTTCTGAATTCGACGTCAATAAGCGACAATTTGTGAAGTTCCTTCGTTTTGACTGAAAAATCTTCAATTAATAAATTTAATTTTTGTTCGTTTGACCTTATATTTGAAATTTCGCTCAATTGAACCAGAAATTATCACAGAGAAAGATTTTGAATTGTTTTGCTCTTGGAAATTTAGGTTTCGGACAATCACAAGTAGGTGGCTAAATTAATCAGCGGGTTAGATTATAGGGAGCGATAGGATCAGTATTGCATCGTTGACATGGAAATGGGTGACCCTTATAGGCAACAATATAAATATCTAATAATTAGCGACTTCGGGATCACTAGAAATTTGAAATACAAAACGACAAAAATTGATGATAGAAATTACAATCAATGAGATTCGTGAATTTTGCTGGATACGTGTATCTTCGTTGGTGTGGTGGCTTCTTGAATTTCGTATAGGGATGATGACGGTGATGGATGGCGGCTCTTTTCAATTTGCAGTTTTAGTTTTTCTCGTAATCTGTATTGGTACTTGTATTGGTGAACTCCTTTTTTCTGTTCCGACTACTGTGTCGTTGTTGTCGGAGGCGATCTTTGACTCAGAATCGCTCAAGTTCTGCGACCTTGTATAATTGGAGTAATTTTCTTTCCACCGAAACCGGAACCGGTTATTTTCGTTGACATGTTTATGGCTCAGAAGCAGAACTTCCTCGTAACGACGGAAGATCTTTGGTAACCATCTGCTGGCAATTTGGTTTGCGATCCCAGGAAGTTGCGTTCCTCCAGATTCAGCAGGCAAACTCCGGCCTCGGGACATTAGAACATCGGTTGAATAAAAAATGAAAATTAGATGACGCGACGTGAGATCTTCTCCATCGGTCGACACCTTCTTCGACGTCTTCCTAATACTTCATCCAGCAAGCAGTTACGTCATTTTGTATCTTCCGCGGCTCCGTGCAGCTTGTCGAGTTATACGGATACCTCGTGCGGGAGACAGAGGTTATTCGTCCCTTTTAAAGTATCGTGGATTGAATCGTCCCGCATCTTTCTATCGATATGAACGGACGAGTCGTGGCGTT